>NC_055963.1:14173714-14373714 GCF_018492685.1 Alosa sapidissima
CTCTTTTGCTTCCTGGTTGCGAAGGTCATCCATCAAATGATTTTGCCATGGCCATGATTTTGGCCTTAATCCTCGATCTGAGCTGCATCTCCCCCTAAACCCCCCTCCACCCTGTCTCTCCCGCTATCAGACATCGCCAACAAGGTGCTACTGTCCCTCTTCACGGTGGAGATGCTGCTGAAGATGTACAGCCTGGGCCTGCAGCACTACTTTGTGGCGTTCTTCAATCGATTCGACTGCTTCGTGGTGTGCGGCGGCATCCTGGAGACGGTGCTGGTGGAGCTGGGGATCATGCCGCCGCTGGGCATTTCCGTGCTGCGCTGCGTCCGGCTACTGCGCATCTTCAAAGTCACCAGGTACGCCAGCCTCACTGCTCTGACCAGGTACGCCAGCCTGCTCTGCCACTCACAGTGGAGGAGAAGAAAAGGGTTCATCTTTTAGGAGTTTGGTAGTTCGGTGCATGGTTTGGTTGGTGTGGTTTGATTCTATTTGAATTTCAAAAAAATATACATCTTGGCCCATATACATTCATGCTTCCCTCAAGTTGTTTCTGGTTTAGTCAGGGACAGGGAAGAATTTCTCTTAATATTGAAACTTCTTTAAGATGGGATTTGTCATCAGATGAGAGAACTCATATTTACTTCATTTATTTCCAGTCCCGTTTTTATTTGAGATTTCTATGTAATCAGAGGCATAGCAATACAAGACTAAGAAATGTTTGGAAATTACAAAGCAGTTAGGTCTGATTGAGCTATTATTCATTTCTGATTGGGATGAGAGGTATTCCATGAGTCATCACAATTGGCGATATCTCAGGACCCCCCCCCCCCCCCCACTCAGGCGCTTTACAGCTAGTAATCCGCTTTTTGCATTGAATTGTAAATAAAAGTACATTTAGCCTCTCTCATTTGGCCCACGAGTGAAGTGGTGCGTTGCGAGGATGCCAAGGCTAAGATCGGAACTATTGTGGGTGGAGAATGAACGGACAAAATAAACACAGAGAATAGAAAGCACAATTTGGTGTCTTTAAACGCGATTAGTTGATAGTGGAGCTATTGTATAAAAGCAATATGGCACTCATGTTCATGCAATTGGTAGCAGTGTCCTATCTCGCAGTAGTGCTATATTGGTTTATTATACTTTGTTACTGGTATGACATTTGTTGGGCTCCCTGATTTATTTCCGTGTCTAAATTACTGTCTTTTCCCCACCTGTGGAATGTGACCCTTACCTGTGCAGGCACTGGGCAGCCCTGTCCAACCTGGTGGCGTCTCTGCTGAACTCCATGAAGTCCATCGCCTCCCTGCTGCTGCTGCTCTTCCTCTTCCTCATCATCTTCGCCCTGCTGGGCATGCAGCTCTTTGGCGGCAAGTTCAACTTCGACGAGACGCAGACCAAGCGCAGCACCTTCGACGCCTTCCCCCAGGCCCTCCTCACCTGTTTCCAGGTAACATTCAATTATTTGAAACTTTAGACATAAAGTTTGGGTTTTGGTCGTTTGGGGTTTTCTTTTGTCTAGAGTGTTGACTCAAGATTTCCAGAACGTACAAGCAGTCTCAGAATGCTGAAAGTTAATCTGCCTAATGCTGTTTCCATTTGCAGATCTTGACAGGTGAAGACTGGAACATGGTGATGTATGATGGCATTATGGCCTATGGAGGACCACACTTCCCTGGAATGATTGTCTGCTTGTACTTTGTTATTCTCTTCATTTGTGGTAACTGTATCCTTTCACCAAAGACTACCCCTCTGGAAGCCCACTAGTTTATACGAATAATTAATTTGTTAATTGGTGGACTATTGGTAGACTATTAATTGGTAGACTATTTTGTCAAACCCAGAGCCCTATAAAATGTCTTTATGCGGACCTTAACTTGTAATTCAGACATCCTCCTAAACGTCTTCTTGGCTATCGCTGTGGACAACTTGGCTGGAGGAGAGGAGGAGAAGAAGCCAGAGTGAGTAGCATGTAGCATGTAGCATGTAGCATGTAGACAAGACAAAAGCTGAATGGGAAATGGACTGCTTTTAGAATAGCGCTTCTTTACTCCTCCGCACCTCCGCCCTTCTACTCAAACACTTTACAGAGTAATTCCTCACATTAACCCATTCACTCACACACTCATACACCTAGGTTCTATATACTAGAACCTTTTTTTTTTTCGTATGAAAAAAATGTATTCTCAGTGTTTCACAGCTCCAGAAAGCCCTTCACTAAAGCACCTGTGACGATGTTGTGATGAGGAGGCTAGGGCTGAAGTGGGAACTGTATAAAAAAAACAGATAATTGTTCACTTATTCCTATTTAGGGAAGCACTTTTCTGTGAGCAGTTGAGTCAACAGCCACTTCAGACTGTAGAGAGAGAACTTGAGCTCCACAACAGCTCTCCCAGCTGTCTCCCCCTTCCTGCCATGTCTTCTTTAAAGCACTGCATCTTATTTCTGGCCCGGCTGCCATGTCCTCTTTAAAATTTTGCGTCTTGTTTTTGTTCCTTCCACCATGTCTTCTTTAAAGCCTTGCATCTTGTTTCTTCACAGAGTGAAGAAAGAGGGAGAGGAGGGAGCAGAAGCGGAGGGAGAGGGGAATGATGAAGTGAAGGTAAGGAAAGGAGGAAGCGTTCTTAGGGATGGGTCATATAGACTGGGTTCCCAAGGTCATTGCAAAATTCCATTTTCCAGGCCTGGAAAGTCAAGAAATTCAGCAAATTCCATCAGCAGTTCAGCAAATTTGAAAGTTTTGGGAAAGACATTTTGTTTTATCATATGAAGATGTAATAAAAACATTATGTCATTGTCCATAAATAATGTTTCACTGTGCAAATGTATTCAGAGTGATACAGTTTCTACTACAATTGACATAACCTAAAGGTTTTTCCTTCAGTAATTAGGCCTTACTTGTAGAGTAAAGGAACATTTTGTGTAGCTGTAGGTTGTGAAAGCCAGGAAGGGTTTTGAAACGCTGTCCATGAAAATGGCTGGGAACAGATATAGATCATTGATTTTAATGGTTGGAAATGACAACAATGAAAACATGGACATTTGTGTACACAGGTTGATGTGGAGGATGAATATGAACAGGAAGAGGAAAGGGAAGTAGAAGGTGAGCGTTCACAGATGGTTCAGTGATTTTTCTCTATAGGAAACATAACAATAGTTCAAAGCCCCCTTTTCAGCAGATTGCAAGGTAGAATAAAAATTCACCCAAAAAATCAGAAGCTTCGGAAAACTTTTTCTTACAAAATCAGCAACAATTTAGTATTACTATTATCTTCATTATATTTTCTCATTTTAATAACACATTTAATTCATATTTGTTGAACGTATAAATGTTCACTCGATGCCTACTATTGCATTTTTAAAACCCATGTTGTCTTTGCTATTTCTCAGTTTCAGTGTTTTGTGCCATGTGCCCTGTTTCCCAGTAGCCATCATGTCTGATTCTGTTGTTGTTGTTGTTGTTTTTGTTGTTATTTTCTGCCTCTTCTCGTGCGGCTGCTGCAGAGGGGGCAGAAGATCAGCTAAAAGTGGCTGACTTTGCCCCACCAAAAGAGAAGGTCATGCCCATCCCTGAGGGCAGTGCCTTCTTCTGCCTCAGCAACACAAACCCGTGAGTCTGGTTCCGCTCGGGGTGCGGGGGGTGGGGGGGTGGGGGGGGTGGGGGTTTGGGGGCAGTGGCTCTGGAGGCCGGCCCGGCTCGACTGGGCTCAGCTCGGGCCCAGCCTGCTGTGTGTGCTCAGAGTACTTGTGTTTCGGTCAGCTGTTTGGTTGTGTAAATCTGTGTAGTTCAAGTGTAATGGGATGTGTTGATCCCTGTACTACTTGACCCCATGAGTTCTCCCCCATCCTCTCAACAGATAATTAAAGAATGCACCTGAAATCCAATAACATTTCTCTCTCTCTCTCTCTCTCTCTCTCTCTTTCTCCTCTCTCTGACTCTCTCTCTTATTTCCTCTTTCTCTTTTTTCTCTCCCACAGGATCCGAGTAGGCTGCCACACGCTGATCCATCATCATATCTTCTGCAATCTCATCCTGGTCTTCATCATCCTGAGCAGTATTTCCCTGGCTGCAGAGGACCCCATTCGGGCCCACTCCTTCAGAAACAATGTGAGCCTGAATTCCCCCCCCACACACACACACACACACAGAACTGTCAACCCAAAGTGGAGACAGTCTGTGCAGCAGAGGGAGTGAGAAAAGAAAATTAAACAAAAATCCCAGTCATTGAAACAGTCAGTCTTCCTCCTGTGTGTGTGTGTGTGTGTCTGTGTGTGTGTGTGTGTGTGTGTGTCTGTGTGTGTGTGTGTCTGTGTGTGTGTGTGTGTGTGTGTGTGTGTGTGTGTGTGTGGTTGTGTGTGTGTGTGTGTGGGGTGAGGAGATGCTGGTAGATTGTGATGCTGTCAAACATCACAGTGAAGTCAAATTAAGATGCACTCACTCAAAATCTCCAGAAGGTTCCAAGTGTGTCTATTTTTAACTTGGTCAGAATGCTCTCTGTATGTGTGCTTGTGACTGTGATTGTGAGACACAGAGCAGCATCAATTCCTCTGACATCTGTGAGTGACACAGAATCCTTTGCAGGACCCCTGGCTCTGGTTGTGGTCTGTATTTAGTCTAATGGTTGACCCAAGTGCCTGACCCAAAGGGCCCACAGCGCAGCAGTGCCCGAGCAGCCCACCCAAAGCAGCAGCTGCCCTGATTGCAGTCTTGCTGCGGCTGGACGTGCCAATTTGAGGCAGCTGGGGAGGAGGCCGAGTCCCAGGGTGCAATCAGGGGAGTGGGGGTGGGGGGCGGCAGAGTCAGTGCCTGTGTCAGGGCAGGCAGGGGATGCCACCAGTTAACTCCTCCCTGTCTCACTCACTCTCTTGGTGTGTGTGTGTGTGTGTGTGTGTGTGTGTTTGTGTGTGTGTGTGTGTGTGTGTGTGTGTGTGTGTGTGTGTGTGCTACCTGTGTCTCTCACAGCTCCTGGGCTACGCTGACTATGCCTTCACGTCTATATTCACCGTGGAGATTCTCCTCAAGGTACGTTTCATAATTTCTTGTGATACTCAATTAGATAGTATCAAGGTATCAAATCTACCTGCTATGGAAGCCGTAGTTTACTGCTATATATGGAAGAACAATGCCTCAATGTGGACACCTATAAATAATATTTAGCTTTTGGATTTATGTACAATAATCTTGATGTACATCCTTCATGCTACATATGACGAGGCTACATCCTTTGGTTGGTCACAAGGACTTAAACAAACCTTTAGTTCCTTGCATCCAGCATCAACATTTTGCCTACTAACTTTGCAACTGTTTAAAGGATGCAGTAATTCACTTTAAATTGTTATTCATTCTCTGTTCAAAAATCTAAAACATTTTCACTGCAGAAAACAAAACAGGATAAATCAATTATGAGTAGTTTATTTACCATTTAATGATGTAAAGATCTAGCTATGTGGTGAATGTCAGGTGATTGTCTAATTTCATTCCACATTCACCATGATCATGGAAGATATTCTGATGATTAATCTGCTGTCACTATCATTACCACAGCCAAGTTCAAATTGAACTATTGAAAAAATGAATCTAAAACGGATAGTTCCGGTCCTTGATTATGATTGGCTGAATTGCGTTCGATCTGTATTACTGCGCTACTACAACTCGATACAAAAGTTAGAGTAGCTGCGTCTCGAAGTTGCTTGGCAACCATTCTGATAGAGGAAATATATTTCTTGGCAGAAGAATGATTATCTATGAATACATCATTACATTTCTCATTGCTGTGCCTTTATTTTATGAAATCTTGCCAGATATATGTAGAAACAGTTTTAGAAAATCAAAGAGCCACTTGAGTCCGTAGGTTACACTGATTTTAGAACAGCTAATGGGGGTTTTACTCCGCTAGTGCGTCATGCCTAACGACGGCCCTTAGCTGTTCCAAAATCAGTGTAACCTACGGACTCGAGTGGCTTATTGCTTAATTCAATATGGTCTGTTGCATTATTGCATTTAAAGAATCACTTCAGATGTGCTTAAAAGTGATGAGTACTTCATATTCATATTTGAAATGTACTGGAGTCAAAAGTACAATATTTGCTTGTCAAATATAATGTAAAATACAAAAACTCGAAAATCATGCTTAAGTACAGTAATCAAGTAAATGTACCTACAGTAGTTACTGTCCAGTGTCCACCCCTCTTTGTAATTGTGCAAATAAGGCTCTCACCAACTCCTGTGTTGTAGATGACTGTTCATGGGGCGTTCCTCCACAAGGGTTCCTTCTGTCGAAACGTCTCCAATCTGCTGGACCTGTTGGTCGTCAGCGTCTCACTTGTGTCCTTCTTCCTACAGTAAGTGAAGTTTTTGTTACAAAATGACCAAAGCCACAGCCTCCAAACTAAGCTACTAGGGTATAATGCGGTCCTCGGTGACCTATCCTCACAGTTTCATGTTACTGGTTTCATGTTTTCATGTTTCAAGTTCATTTGTCTGGTATCAGGCAGTTTGGCCAAATTTCAAACGTGGGCTCTTCCTGTCCGTGAGCTGTTTCCAATCACCTGAGTTTTTGGACAACACTGTTTGCCCCAGTTTCCACAAGCCGCAGTATCGGTCACGATAGCTGGATGCTCTGACCATGTGTACAGCTATCATGTGACTTTTCTTAGTTGTTTGTCCCTGTTGGATAGGGGATTCATCTGCCCTAGCTGTATTTCACTGATGGTCTGATTCACAATGGCCTGTTATCTTGTAAAATCTTGTTGCTCAGCTGACTATAGTACAGACTATGGTCACTATACAGTGCTTCATGATAATGAAATAGTTATTGATTCAGCTTTGTAGGTGTTAATGTAAGTTTCATTAAAAAATTCACAAACATGCATAATTTCAACTTACTATTGACTATTAGAGGTCACGGAGAAAAAGAACTGCTAAATTAACATAAAAAAAGCACATCCTCCCAACCTGCAGCGCAGCCACCTGTGTTCCTTGAGTTTAAGCCTCAGAAGGGTCCTAGACAAGACACAGCTGGACTGCAGGAAGCTACTGACGCAAACGAAGCCAGCGATTCCGATTGGGTGTTTTTTAACATCCGTGCCATCCGTGTCATTGAGTTTTTGCCTCTGAGCCTTTGTCATGATGCTGGAGGGCACCAGAGAGATCCCAGTGGACTCACATGCATTCATGAGCCCACATTAAAATAATTTTAAAAAAAACATCAGTAAGTGCAAGGCATAGCAGAGAGCTTGAGGGCGTTCATATGAGTTAAGTGTTTTGAGTAGCCTCTAGAGGACAAACAGAGCAAGTGCATCCACTCCACACTAACTGGGCTTTAAATACAAGAAAATAAATGTTTTCTTCCATTTTGATTTTCTTTTTCTGCATGGATATGTCAGCTCTGATTTGACTTCATCCATTACTAATTTCATACCTGAATACCTGCACCCATCAAGCCCACGGTGACTACAGCACATCCAGTAAACTACATTTCATATTCCAGAGAGGATTAAAGAGAAGGATAAATAAATGGCTTTAGCAGTAAACATAATTACAATCTTCTGAAATCAGATTAGTCCTGACATTACTACTGTTGTCAGTCAGGTAGGGACCTGCCATCTCCAAAGCCATGGAAGGAAAAAGTATTTACAGATTTTTTTTAAACTTTTATTTATTATTTTCCTATATTCAGATTTAGCGCTCTAAACCCATGCTATAATGGGTCTCATAAACACTCATGTTGGCTCTTTCACCAGAGAATGCTCTCATACATAAACACACACACACACACACACACACACTTAGAGGTGAATGCTCTCAGCATGATTACCAAGAGTTGATTGGGGCTTTAATCAACATACATGTGCTCAATTGATCTTGTGAGAGAGTACATTTATACTCATATCCCCCGTGAATGCTCATATACCAACACACACCAAAGACACGCATGCATACACTAACTCACAGACATACAAACACATATAATGTTACACAAACACACAAGTAGCAGCTGGGTCAATTGGATTCTAGATGAAAGATTAAAGAGTAGTGATGATGGATCTCCTCTCTCTCTCTCTCTCTCTCTCTCTCTCTCTCTCTCTCAGTTCAAGCACCATCTCTGTGGTCAAGATTCTCAGAGTGCTTCGAGTGCTGAGGCCTCTCCGAGCTATCAATAGAGCCAAAGGACTTAAGGTGCATGGATGTGTGTGTGTGTGTGTGTGTGTGTGTGTGTGTGTGCGTGCGTGCGTGCGTGCGTGTGTGTGTGTGTTGTATATATATATATATGTGTGTGTGTGTGTGTGTGTATGTTGTGTGCACGTGAAGGTCCTCTGTATTCGTACACATTCTTTAAGTCAGTCCTCCACCCTATCTCACCACGGTTCATCTGTATGTCTGTTCACAGCATGTGGTTCAGTGTGTGTTTGTGGCCATCAGAACCATCGGAAATATCATGATCGTCACCACACTCCTGCAGTTCATGTTCGCCTGCATCGGTGTGCAGCTTTTCAAGGTACCACAACACAGATTTCAAAGACAATTGTATTTTGCATATTTATATTGAAATGTAACTGTGAAGGGACCAAGTCCTGACATTTTTTTTAACATTAAGCACTCTTTGTGTAGGGAAAGTTTTATCGTTGCACAGATGAAGCCAAGCACACACCGGACCAGTGCAAGTAAGGCCAATGCATACTGTATGTCAGATGTATTCAACATTCAGTTGGATGCATTATCTCTATATGATATATCTGTAATTATCTATCTATCTATCTATCTATCTATCTATCTATCTATCTATCTATCTATCTTCCAAATAGAAAATGCTTAAAATGTGTATGTGTGTGTGTGTGTGTGTGTGTGTGTGTGTGAATAGAGGGACATTTGTGGTGTATAAGGACGGCGATGTGAATCACCCAATGGTGAGGGAGAGAATATGGCTGAACAGCGACTTCAACTTTGACAACGTGCTTATGGGCATGATGGCCCTCTTCACTGTGTCCACTTTTGAGGGCTGGCCAGCGTGAGTAACACACACACACACACACATGCATATGCACGGCTTGGCACATATACATGTTTGCACACACACACACACACACACACACACACCACACACACACACACACATTGAATTTGCAAACCCAACTGGGCCCAGTATTCCGACTCGTTAAGTCCCACTTATGAACGTCTTCAGATTTTCAGACTGTTTCCCAAAACCATCGTTGCTTAAGAACATTGGGAAAACACTTGTAGATTAACAAGGAATCCGGAGTAGTTCTAGAAAGTTTTTCTATTATCGTGTTTAAGTCAATTAACATTTAGGTCCGAAGTTCAAACAGCAACTGTGACGTGAAGTCACCTGACTTCACCAAATTAGAGGATATTTCAGAACTGTTAACATGGACAGCTCCCATTAAGAGCATCTTAAGAGCAGTGCATGTGCATTCACACACTACGAGTATGTTTGGCAAACACATTGAAAAACCAAACAAACGTTCGTAAGATTAATCGTAGAGAACCTCTGTAAGTGCATACTGGGCCCCTGAACATGTCATCATCTCCTGATTTTCTAAGAGGGGCAGTGTTACTGTATATGGATTTAATGGAGCGACAGCTCTACGCCATACTGTATGCTTTACCTTGGGCTATAAATGTTCTCTCACTCGTTTCTCTCTCTGTCTCTTTTGCTGTCTGTTTCCCCCTCTCATTCTGTTCCCATTTTTTCATGTCTGATTCTTCCACTCATTCCATACCTCTCTCACGCTCTCTGTATATATTATTATTCCTTTCTTCCACTTACTCATGCTCTTCACCACACCTATTTGTTCAGGCTTCTCTACAAAGCGATTGACGCCAACTCGGAAAACCACGGCCCCGTCTACAACTATCGCGTGGAGATCTCCATCTTCTTCATCATCTACATCATCATCATCGCTTTCTTCATGATGAACATCTTCGTAGGTTTCGTCATCATCACATTCCGTGAGCAGGGAGAACAGGAGTACAAGAACTGTGAGCTGGACAAAAATCAGGTTAGACGTGTGTGCATCAGACTGACATTGTCAAGCACATCAGACAAGCGTTCCATCTTTTTGAAGGACAGCCAGACAGGACTATGGATTAAATGTTAAGAAGAAGTTCAGACACAATGAATCACAATACATGCAGAAGATCTTCATAATGGTCCAGTTGTTTTCATTCTGTAGTCAATTCTGTTTAAATTCATCTTTTTTCACACATCACTTTCTTTTGTCCTCCCCTTCTTTGTTTCTCTCTCTCTCTTTCTCCCTCTCTCTCTCTCCATTTCTCTGTCTCTCTCTTTCGCTCTCTTTCTTCCTACGCACAGAGGCAGTGCGTTGAGTTCGCACTGAAAGCTCAGCCGCTGAAGCTTTACATCCCAAAGAATCCCGTACAGTACAAGTTCTGGTCCATCATCAACTCCACACCCTTTGAGTACATCATGTTTGTCCTGATCCTCCTCAACACGGTCACTCTGGCTGTACAGGTAACACACTGGACACACTCTGAGATGTCATCAAAAGGGCAAAAGACAATAACTGTCAATCCATACATCTGTGTTACCATGAAATTTCACAGCAGATGAATGCACTTTACCGAAGTCCTGTCCCATTATAAAGGCTGTAGCAGGCTTTTCACAGCTGTTCTAATAAAGCAGTTCAAAAACAGTTTTAGAAAGAGGCTTATGTACAGTAGAGGCATTTTTCAGGCCCTTTACAAAAAGTAAAATACATGTATATCTACTGTTCAGTACTACTGCAGTAGAGCCTGTCTAAGATTTTGTTTTTGTCTTTATTGTTTGTCTGTCCTGGCATCTCTCTCTCTCTTTCTCTTCATTCTTCTTTCTTTCTCTTTTTATTTTGGTCTGTCTATTTCTCAGCACTATGAGCAGTCCAAGGCCTTCAGTTACATCATGGACATCCTCAACATGGTCTTCACAGGTCTCTTCACCGTGGAGATGATTCTGAAGCTGCTTGCTCTCAGAATTAGGGTGAGGACTGGTAGCATCTTCGTGTCTATTTTGCCCATTTTTCAATCTTCACCATTCTGCTGTATACTGTAGCTTTGCAATAGTTACCCTAAATGTCTTGGGCAGATATCATATTGCCTGTCAAGGCAGTGCATATGAAATTTCAGATTTTTATTTTTTTCTTCTCTGTTTGGCCTGTCATCTGCAGCACTACTTCATGGATGCCTGGAACTCCTTTGATGCCCTGATTGTCGTGGGCAGCGTGGTGGACATTGTAGTCACTGAATTCAGTGTAAGTCACACATTGTCAGGGATACAGCTGCATCTGCCCAAGCCTCATCTCTTAATCATCCCTTTTAGCTTAAGTCCTAATCAAATACTATATTATGCTATTGAAGTCATAAACTCACCAACAATGTTGTATTTGTGCTGTGCTTTTTCCCATAACCGTGTCCTTTGCTCAAACTCTAATATTTTTTTAATTCTTTTCTCCACAGAGTGGAGAAGACAGTTCTCGAGTATCCATCACTTTCTTCCGTCTGTTCCGTGTCATGCGATTGGTCAAGTTGCTCAGCAAGGGGGAGGGCATTCGCACTCTGCTCTGGACCTTTGTCAAGTCCCTTCAGGTATATATTTATTAATAAAAAACATGGTGGCATAGAGTGCTGATTGTTTTCAGCAAACTTCCTCTAGGCCAACACGCATTGCGTGTTAAAATTGGTTTGCCAATGACTGTAAAAAAAAATCCCGTAATGGCTTAGAGCGCTACTAGGATACTGATGTCAGTATTCACTCTGGTTCAAACTGGCTTAAAAGCACATGGGCCTTTGTGTTGTGGCCATATTGACCTTCTTCAAGTCACCCTTGACTTAATTTCTTCAGGATGTAAGAGCATGGCTCTTCATGCCGTGCATTGTTTTTCTACAGTCATTGGTGCATAGTGTGTAGTTCTGGCAGCTCAGTTTTCCACTGAGTCTGATTTTATTTTACCCACGTTAGCCACAAAGTGTGCCTGCAGAGGCATGGAGTTTCACACTTCACTTCACACTGGAATATACTGTACAAAGTGGACTATCCAGAGAGATTTTACACTTGTTTACAGAAGGATTCACAGACAAGAATGCCCAAACTGAGTGTTGGTGTTGCTCTGTTTGTCCCTTAGGCCCTGCCATACGTAGCTCTCCTTATTGCCATGATATTTTTCATCTATGCTGTCATCGGCATGCAGGTGAGTCTTCAGTTAAACCAGTGATGGGGGAGGACTTTTGAGGGATTCACCGCTTTCATGTTTTCACTCAGGGTTTTGAAGTTGGGAGATGAGTTCCTGTGACATTTTGTACTTAACCTTGAGATGGGTGGTCTATTATTTATGTTAGTATTCCAGATGAGAACTGATATTAGCCAAGGAAGGACACATGAATCTGAAATAGGTGAATCTGCATCTGTCTCTATCTCATTCTTCAGACCTTTGGGAAGATCGCTATGCAATCTCACACTCAGATCAACCGGAACAACAACTTCCAGACTTTTCAACAGGCCGTACTTCTGCTCTTCAGGTACAGTTATGATAGCTTGATACAGTAGATAGTTGTTTATGTTTTGAACATCTTAGTGCTAGTGCACATAAGTATATTGTATAGGTATATTAATTATTAGTATGAATACAGTATATCAGGATATGTACTGTATATGTCTTTGTGTGTGTTTGTGTGTGTGTTTGTGTGTGTGTGTGTGTGTGCCTCTGTATTTACCACCTGTGTGTGTGCGTGTGCACATGTGCGTGTGTGTGTGTGCCTCTGTATTTACCACCTGCGTGTGTGTGTGCGTGTGTGTGTGGTTCTGCAGGTGTGCCACTGGTGAGGCCTGGCAGGAGATCATGCTGGCCAGTCTGCCCGGCAAGCGCTGTGACCCTGAGTCAGACTACGAACCCGGCGAGGAGTTCACCTGCGGCAGCAACTTTGCCATCGTCTACTTCATCAGCTTCTTCATGCTCTGCGCTTTCCTGGTGAGAGCGCCGGCTGCACTCTGGCTGCACTCCCCCATACACCCTGCGCCACAGCTCCCCCCAACCCTTCCCTTTGAAGACGCCGAGCCAGCACTGCCGCATTCGCAGGGCCTGCCTGCCTGCCTGCCTGCCTGCCTGTCCGTGATTAGCCCAGTACATTTGATTCATCTAATCAAGGCGCATAATATGCGTCATATGCATAATTACATAATGGGACCCAGCTGCTTCTCCCAGTAGGTAGAACACGTGCGGCCGGCACATAGGCACTTTGGCTCAGCTGAACATGAAATAACATAACCTCATGTGTTATATGGGCATTTTGTATGTACTGTATGTGGTAGGCACTGTCAGTGTATATATTTGTAATGTATGTTTGTGAAGTGTGTTGTAGGTGGAGATCTATTGGAAACAAAATGTGAAAATTACTTGTGATTAACAGTTAGTTGGAGATTTATTTGCATTCAGTATGTTACATTGAAATCCCAAAATACCGGTAAATAAGTGTGAGTGAGGCAGGATAGTCCAGGCAAGCAAGCCACGTATGGTCTCAGAGGGTATGCTTTTCCTTAACGGACCAATTTGGATGCCTGTCTGTAGCGATGATTATGTTGCCCATAAAGTCGAATTCAAAATGCTTTAAGTTAATAGTTTTGTACTGAAGATAGATTGATGTTCAGTGTTTTCTCCATAATATAGCCATGTGTTCTCGTTTTTTATTCCCCCAGATTATCAATCTGTTTGTTGCCGTCATCATGGACAATTTTGACTATCTGACACGTGATTGGTCTATTTTGGGCCCTCATCACCTTGATGAATTCAAGAGGATCTGGTCAGAATATGATCCTGAAGCCAAGTGCGTTTTTCTCTCTTTTACTCTCTCTCTCTCTCTCTCTCTCTCTCTCTCTCTCTCTCTCTCTCTCGCTCTCTCTCTCTCGCTCTTGCTCCTTGCCTCTGTCATTTTCTCTCTGTCTCGCATTTTGCTCTTTCCCAAGCCATGTTTATGGCGATCAAATCTAAACTTAGAACTAGAACTTGTTTAGGTATTATGTGTGCATTCAGGTAGTGAAACATGTATTTAGCACTCTCTGCAGTAGATCATAAAACATTGATCCAGTACTGTGTGTGTGTGTGTGTGTGTGTGTGTGTGTGTGTGTGTGTGTGTGTGTGTGTGTGTGTGTGTGTGTGTGTGTGTGTGTGTGCGTGCGTGTCGGTGTGTTTGTGTGTGTGTGTGTGTGTCACAGAGGGCGCATTAAACACCTTGACGTAGTGGCTCTTCTGAGGAGGATCCAGCCTCCTCTGGGCTTCGGCAAGCTGTGCCCCCATCGTGTGGCCTGCAAGGTAAGGCCGGTCATGTAAAGCCAGCCTCGTGTGACCATGCCTCCCCCCAGGCCTCGTGTGATAGAGGCTGAGGAGACATTACACTTTAGTAATAATCACCGCTGGATATGAAATCTGCAGAGTATGTTCTGCTCTGTTACTGTTGTTATAGTATTCACTCCCTCTGAGCAGTTTTCAAGTCATAGTACTGGACTGGCATGACTGCTGAAGTAACAAACACACAGGGATATGCACATACACGCACACACACTCTCTCTCGTTCTTTTTCTCTCTCACACACACACACACACACGCACACACACACACACACACACACACACACACACACACTGTACGAACACACACACACACACACACACACACACACACACACACACACACACACACACACAAAAGTGCTCATTCAAGACATATTAATGTTCCATATGTTCACACCTCCCTTCCTCCCCAGCGACTGGTGGCAATGAACATGCCCCTAAACAGCGATGGCACGGTGACCTTCAACGCCACCCTCTTTGCACTGGTTAGAACAGCCTTGAAGATCAAAACTGAAGGTCAGCACACACAGACTTATACACACTGATACATACACACACACACACACACACCAAGCTGGTCTGTCTACCATATTATGTGCTTCAGGGTTTGCATATGCCTCCTACATACTAATGCAGTCACGTCCCCCAACCCAAGAACGCATTAGTCATTGGTACACTTTGGGTGCATACAAATTCTCTGTCTCCTAAAAGTTTGACTAAATCCGTGAGCACACACCATCTGTCCTTTTCTCAGCACATAGTTTGTATTCACTATTTGAACTATCAGCTCTAGATGACAATGAAGAGTTGACTTAACCCCAATACTCTTTCTCTCTCTCTCTCTCTCTCTCGCTCTTTCTCTCTCTTACACAAACACACACACACACACACACACACACACACACACACACACACACACACACACACGAACAGGGGACCCCAACCAGGAGAATGAGGAGCTGAGGATCATCATAAAGAAGATCTGGAAACGCATGAAGCCCAAGATCCTTGATGAAGTCATTCCGCCACCTGCTGGTCAGATTGTGCTATTACCTCTATATTTCAGCCCAGTGGGATCTCTCATCATGATCATAGTCATCATACCTGTGATGGCTGTTAAACTGATTGTACTCTTGGTGTCCTTGTAATCATGTTACGTTTGTCTATAGCTCAACAATATGATGGTAATGGATTTATAATCCATGCTTAGAGACCAGATCAAATGTACACAATGAATATTTTGCATAGCAGTAAAAGCAGTGAATGTAACTCTAAATCAGTGTATAGTAAATTATATTTCATAATACTAGGGTAAAAATGACATTTTTGTCTTTTCTGAAGCTTAATGACACATTAAGATTGAGACCATTCAAAACATTAACAATAGAATGCATATTTCCCAGAGTGTGAATATGAAATGGAACACATAGCTACACAAATAACAGTGATATCGACAAAATGAATAGATATAAACACAATAGACCTCTGAAGTCCGCCTACAAAAAACAAAACAAAACGGCCACCTTTGCCCATTTAAGGAGATCCGGTTGTTAATTGAAGCTAACTACCTATGGCAAGTTGCATTGAAGTTAGCTCTGGGGTAGCAAAAATCTAAGTGTGCCGCCTTCACATACTGGAGATCACAGTATTCACTCGAAGGCAGAGGACAAAAGTGTGTTCAGGAAAACGTCTGCATTTCAGACTTTTTCATCCCCGCAAGAGTTTAATAAGTGCAATAATTCAAAATCCTCATGTTATTTTCCCATAGGAAAAATCACCAGATACCGGATTTCAAAGATGGCAGGTTTTTTGTAGGCAAACTTCAGAGGTCTATGACCAAGATACCCTATGTGTTTTGTGGTGCATTTAGGACATCTCTTAGCTGTGGTACTTTCGAAGAAACGGACATGAGTTATTTTATTCTGGGACACTGCTACTGCTTGACCAGGTGGTGTCTGTGCAGACCTGGGACACTAAGATGCCCTTGCTCTGTGTTACAGATGAGGAAGTAACAGTGGGGAAGTTCTACGCTACCTTCCTGATCCAGGATTACTTCAGGAAGTTCCGCAAGCGCAAAGAGAAGGGGGATCTGGGGGAGCCAGACCCTAAAAACCCTTCTGCTTTACAGGTGTTTGGCATAGACAGGTTCCTGGATGGTTGAGCATCTTACAGTACCACATGCTACATGCACATTTGTATGCCCTATATATTTTTTAAATCAGGGTTCCAACGGGTCATGGAATTTCTGGAAAAACATGGAATCTATTCCAGACATGGAAAGTCGGGGAATCTTGTAATTGTTGGGGCATAGTCATGAATTATCAGGGAATTTTGTTAAAATTTACTTGCCAAAATACATTAATACAAATATATTTCCGCAGAATTGGTGTATATCTGGTTATTAGTTTTACTGCTTGCTTGAGTAGCCCAACTGTGTTTATTCAATACCTATTACCGGTAATTCATCTCCCGCTCTTAAAAAGTAAAAGATTCTTGAATGCTTCGCAGGTGCTCTGAAATCATTGGTCTGTATATTGTACTATTCATTATATAGTAAGTCATGGAAATTCAGGTTTTTTGTCAGGGAAAGGCAGGGGAAAGTCATGGAATTTTACATTTGACTTAAGAGTGGGAACCCCCAAGGTTTGGTTAACCAGCAGACTGCCCATGCTCAAAACAAGGCTGTTTTTTCAATCAAGCCAATCACCAAGGGAGTCTGTCTTGATGGTTTTCCGAACCAGTGAATCTCTAGAGATCTAGATGCATTGCGCTGTGGAATGCGTCACTTGGGCCATCTATGGAAATGTGTACCCTCTCATGCAAGCTGCCGAAATGGCGTTCCTCTATCCTCGGTGACAGCACGTGGGTGGTTTTCCTCGCGTACATGGAGCACGTTGTCCTTGATGCGTGTGTGGTGTTTTGTTTTGTTATGTTTTGTTTGTTCTGCATTCCCTCGGGTGTGTATGCATTAGTCTGTGCAAGCCAATAGGATAATGAGTGGCACTTTTATTTTTTAACTAATATGTGTCAGTGTAATCTCCAGGTGTCTGTGTACCTCTCTGTACATCAGTGTTGATATGTCAGTATGAGCATGTGTACGTGTGTGTTGGTGTGGACATGGTAGTATGTGTTGATGTATGCAAGTGTCTGTTTGTGAGGTGTGTTTGGTTGTGTGTGTGTGTGTTTGTGTGTGTGTGTGTGTGTGTGTGTGTGTGTGTGTGTTTCTGTCTGTCTGTGTTTGTGTGTGTGTGTGTGTGTGTGTGTGTATGGGGGCGGGCATGTTTGTTTCCAGCCATGAGCGAGTATGCTGCATCTTCCCTGTGTGTGTGTGTGTGTGTGTGTGTGTGTGTATGTGTGTGTGTGTGTGTGTGTGTGTGTGTGTGTGTGTGTGTGTGTGTGTGTGTGTGTGATCTGATGTGTGTGTGTGTGTTAAGTGGTGGTTTGACCGGAAGCTAGTCCTGGCCAGCATATATACTCTGGACCCCTCTCTTTCCGCATGCAGCTGTGTCAGGCTGGTCTGCGTACCCTGCAAGATCTGGGGCCAGAGATGAGACAGGCCCTGAACGCCGACCTGGAGGAGGAGGAGGAGGAGGAGGAAGAGTGCATGGAAGAAGAGCCAGAGGAGGATGACCCTCACTATAAGGTTGGTATCGTAACACCCCCAATTATCACCACTTTTGTTCAGAAATTCTAAAACGATGTTTTTTAACACTTCAGAATAACATTTGCTAAATTAACCTGACATTTTTCAGTAGCCATAGGTGTGTAGATTTGAACAAAATCTGGTTTGTTTGTTAACGGGAGCGTTTACTGCCTGAAATATCCGATTTTGTTTAGCACGCTCGGAGTTATAGTGCTGGCCTGATGGGTCGCCTATTTACACCGTTTCAACAGCACATGACGGTTAGACCGAGAATTCTCGTCGTGAAATTAAAATTCCACTGGAGCTCCAAGCGGTTGTGTACACGCAGCCTTACAACACTGTCTTTGAGTCACGGTAAAATGTAATTTTTGGTACATAGCTAATTTAGATACACCTATGGTGTGGGTGGTTGCGTTTCTTTAGGAGTCTGCTGTCTTGGTTTGTATAGAAATTGATATTAAGTGACGCATACACGCAAGACGGTGGAAATACGGGACCGACGGTAATAGGGGGAGTTCCGATAGCAAGGGTGACCATGGGGTTTTTGGGACATACAGTATGTGGTTTGTCAGATTATCTATACAAATGGGAAAAGTGTATTGTGTACTTTTCAGCTAATTGAGTATGTGTAGACAGAATGATTTTGAAAATGTTAAATATAAATAAACAGTTATGGCCAATTTGGATGCTTCTCCCTCTGGACCAAGCCCATGACAGCACAGGTTGTCCAGATCTCACCTCTCCTGGGTTTGTTTCCGCAGGGTGAGAATGGCTATGCAGGGCACTCAGAGCCCTCCGGCAAAGACCGCCGGGCCTCCATGGGCCACACGCCCACCAACACCTCCGTCCCTCTGCCCGGAGAGGGCGTCTCCAATGGCGGGTTGTCGCATAGGAGCGCCCTGGCCAAGACGCCCAACGGAGGGGGGCTGATCGAGGACGACATGAGGAGGGACGACAGGAGGTCACACCACTCACACTACAGGAATGGCGTGATCGACCAGCCACCCAAGAGGTCAGTGATCACACACAAGAGCCAAGTGATATCAATGACCAGTGCCCTGATGAAACTAGGTTACCTACATAAGTGAAGTTCAATAATATTTGGAGTAAAGCATCCCTTCTGTGCTGTGGTCTTCCCTATGGAATTCACTGTAGATATCATGGGTGGTCTGATCTCACAATTGAATCTCACAACAGTTTTTGACCTTTCCTGTCTGAGATGATGTATTACAATACATATTATGCACTTATCTACTTAAATACTTTTTACAGTATATGCACACAAACTGACTCTACATATACCGTATTATGTTGTGGGTGCTTGTTACATGAATTTGTTATTTGTCATTTTTTCTAATAGAAATTCCTATTACAAGTACTCTCGGTAAGCAGTTCATTCTTTCCCATCTTGTGTTTTATTTTTTTTTACCGTTCTCAAACTCTATTTTAAATTCATGGAAGTCCCTAACTTGTCTCAAATTAATCTCTCATCTCAACCGTCCAGGAGGGAGCCAAGGGACCACTATTCGTCTCGCAGGAAAGATCTGATGGATGGGGATGACGGCTACTCCGGAGAGCAGGGCTATTACAGGGAGGACGATAGTGAAAGCATTATCTCAAGAGAGGGGTAGGCGGAAAGAAAACCTACAGACATGTTTTTAAACGTCAAAATGAATAAGTCCGTAGTGTAGAAATAGAGAATGAAGTCATTCTGAATGTATGAAATAGATGATGTGTCTGCACGTTTATGCTATATTTACATCTCATGGATTGAACAAAAAGGAATATGCTTGTGTTCAATTAAGCATAATTGGTGATTACTGTACACATAAGTCTTACATTTGGTTTGCATTAGTTTCAGTATTATATACAAATATCTAGACACAATAGACCTATGGACCCTTTCAAGAGAGTTCCATTATCAGCATCATAGTTGGCCCCACAAGGCTTCCTTTTTAACATTCCATATGTTATCTTAATGCAGAGGAAGTAGATTGGGGCCCAAATAGAATGTTCAAGCATTGTTATTGTTTTTGTTTTTATTGTTGAAAGGGTCTATTGCCACAATACATCATTGGTCTTATTCATACAGAGCTGAAATGATAAGATGCAACTTTAGTTAATTGTGATTATTTGAGTACTGTATATTTTTGTAGAGGAGGATGCATGATCACAGCATTTCTGATCTGATATAGGCAAGGCTATCCCGGCGAGCCCCTGAGGTACCCTGGACATCGCAACCAGATGTACGACTCACCTTCTGCCCACTCTGTTTACGTCAACCAGTATGCGAACGGATACGGAGAGGCCAGAAGAACTGCCCGACGACGCCTTCTCCCCGCAACACCTACAGGTAAGTGGCTATCAGGTCTCTGTCTGGCGTGGTTTTCTCCTATGGTGTGAGATGTTGCTGTCTGTGCTGTGTGTGTGTGTGTGTGTGTGTGTGTGTGTGTGTGTTTGGGGGGACTTTGGACTTGTTGTCAGTGTGTGTGTGAGATTGTGCTCAGTTATCATATTTGTGTGTGTGTGTGTGTGTGTGTGTGCGTGTGTGTGCGTGTGTGTGCGTGTGTGTGCGTGTGTGTGTGTGTGTGTGTGCGTGTGTGTGTGCGTGTGTGTGCGTGTGCGTGCGTGTGTGTGTCTGCAGGTCGCAAACCGTCTTTTAACATCCAGTGTCTGAGGCGTCAGGGCAGTAGTGACGACCTCCCCATACCCGGCACCTACCACCAGAACTCTCCGCCCTGCAGAACACGCTCACAGGTGAACACAAGCCATCCTCACAATCACACCTTTACCAAGTGCTGCTTTTGGAGGGTATTGCTGTTAATTGCTACGTGTTAACATACCACATTTACACATACTGTATATGCATGCCTACAAAGACAGATTTACCTAAAACATCATTTGGAAACCATTGAAATAAGAGACAGAGAGAAAGAGAGAGAGAGAGAGTGAGAGAGAGAGACAAACACCATTTGGAAACCATTGAAATGCTATTGAATATGAAAGTTGAAAGTTTCCCAAAGTTATTAATGATACTGTGATACTGTAACTATCCCATCCCTCACATGGCATTTCTTTCTGAACTGAAGCAAATTGTCATAGAATGTGCTTGTAGAATATGTATTCCACTATTCTTGTATCCACTAGTTTTAAACATTGATATTAAGTCAGTATCTTGACACAACCCTTTTTGTTTTAGTGGAATTTTGTTTGTTTTTATTAGTCTTTTTGGTGCGTTTTTAAATGTACAACAATGCAAAGTTCGAAGCAAAAATAATCTTTACTCACAAGTATTGATGTTACTCAAAGCTTTGGGGCATGTGATAAAAAAAACAACCAGTTGTCAAGAAAAGTTTTGTATTGGAGCTTGATTTGTAATAATCATGTGACCAGTGATGTCAAAGCTTCATTTGACACAAACCCATGTTTGACACAAATCTGATTCAAAGGTTTAAACTGCACGCCTTGTGGTTGCGGTGGTTTGTCCTGTGATGCAATGCAAGTTAGGCGAAATTTGTGGGTATACACCTGATTTATTGAGGCTACTTCTCTGTTTAATATTAAAGTTGACTGATATTTAGCAGATATTTAGCAGACATTATTTACTGATATTTAGCAACAGACTCACAACTCAGGAAACGTTTTCACTGCTCCACCACACCTGTTTGTGAATGTCATTCCTTTACTAACAGAAAAATGCCCCTAGTCCACAATGTATTGCATACCAAAGAAAAATAGCCAAATTAAAATCTGACTTAGAAATAAAACATTGCCATCCTTAATAACAATAACAAAAACCCAAGTTGGCTGAATTCTTATTTGAATTAGTAAATCTTAGATAATTCAACAACAGCAATGAAAAACTGAGGAAAAAGAAAAATCAATTGCATCTTGTCACGTCTATAATCAGTTGTAAAACATTTAGTGGTGACACTACGCTTCATTGAACTTTGATCAGTAGTGGTCCCTGTTGGGCTCTGGTTTTCAAAGCTTCCAGTAATGATCCTTTTTTCAGTACTGTTATGTTAAGAGGTTTGCTGGCTCACAACACAACAACAAGCAAACATGAACAAACACACAAACAAAGACTGACCAAGAACTAGTAAACATGAGGGTATAAACACACAGGACTACACATGGCACAGGTGAACAGAAGGTAGGGACCAAGACTAATAATCAGGAAAGGTGAGGTGGGGCGGAGACACAGACACAAGGAACCACAGATGCACATGACAAGGATAAACAAAGGAGCACATGGAACAGGACCAGTGCTCGAATTACGTGGGAGCCAGAGGGAGCCGAGCTCCCTTAGAGTGAGGACTGGCTCCCATGAAAACAACATAGTCAAAAATCTGAGGGGGTCTCTCATATCTGAAGGTGCCTGGCATTGTAATTTAATTTTAAACAACACTCATTATCCATCCCTGTGCGATCTCTTAGGCTACCATGGACGTCCTTAGGCCTATTTTGGGGGCGTTGAAGCCACCCTAAGATGATCAAAAGTATATCTCACGAACGCGTCACTCAATACAGGGTAAACCATAAGAATAAACAGCAGACCTTACCGGACACGACAATATGAAGCATTCTTCTGTACAGTAAGCCATTCCCGAGTTTTCCAATTGCAGCAAATTTCTACAACTTTGAGCTGAAATTCTAATGTTATAGCCCAAAATAAGGAACTTGGTTTCCATATCAAATAATCAAAAGTTGATCATGACATGCACAGATCAACTGAGCTTTGGATAGATATTTCTACCATCATGCTTCAGTGACATGAATGTAACAATCATGAGACTGTTTCCTTGACATATGCTGCCATAAGTATGATCACATCATACTTTCACAGATATGGGTAGCCTATACTGTCTTGAAAATGTATATATAGCATAATAGATTACCCTTACAATGACCAAAGAGCTTAATAGTAAAATTACACTGAAAATAGCCTAGGCCTCAAAGAACTAATATATGACTTATCTGGTTAAAAAGGGTCATAGCTTGGTCTAGAGTGCAATTGTTTAGGTTTGAATATTGTTTGATGATTGTTGGTTATTGAATGATCACATAAGTTACCAGTAGTTTGTAGTAGCTATAGTTAAGCACTACCCTAGTTCAACTTAAATAGAGAACTGATCAAATGCTACAGGAGAGGAAGGGCGGAGAGAAAAGGCAGTGTGTCATTTCTCAATCTGTACATCTGCTTTCATAATTCCATGGTGTTCTGTAGTCAGCGATGTGTAAGATTATTGTGCAAGTCTAGTCAGTGTTCTCTTATTCAGGTTTCACTTCACTTATGAGTAACCCCTTACAAAAAATAACTATAGAAATATTTTAGTGTTTTGTATTGTATATTATTATTACAAGCATGATCACATCATATACAGTACTTTCCCAGATATGGGTAGCCTATACTGTCTTGAAAACTATATAGCCTAGTATAACAGATGGCCCTTACAATGAGCTTACTGTAATAGTAAAATTAGGCCTACACTGAAAATGGCCTAGGCCTCAATGGGTACCTACTGTACAATTCATTGAAGCCCTTTTAAGGTGTGATGAAATTTTACCTACAACCCTGGGGGCTAAGCCCCCCCTGTCTTTCAATCATAGTGACGTCCCTGTCTCTTACCATTAAAGACGTTAAATTAAAATATAGGCTACTACTGGACCTACCCTACGCTCTTGAACACAGCATGACTGCACTTCACCACCACACCACTAGACTATATGAGCAAACTGCATACGATCGATTTTAAAGGAACTCGCAAGTCCGAAGAAGTCACCCTGCTTTGATGCGAGTGTTTTGTCTATTTACATAGGCGTCCATTGGGCTAGCCTACATGGTTTGATACATGCTGAAAAAGTCCTGTTTGCTGTTGAACTTGCGCTTCGCCTCTTCTATGTTTATTGACAAACCCATAAATTATGACCCATAATACAGCCTACTTCAATGATTGTGTGAATTGATCTGTAGCTATCCTCTGCCTATGGTTCCAGATAGCCTACGGTGGTCTGGTTTAAATGAGTTACGTTGTGAAATTGAGAATGACATTCCGACTAAATTGTTTAGTCTATTTCTTTTTATTGTGAAATTGAAATGAAATATGGACTATTGCAATCAATAATATGTTGAAATTAATTAAAAGGAATCAATTTCTATGAAAAATCTCTGTCAGCTGTGTGCGTGTGTCAAGTTATAGCCTAGGCCGACCGTGCGCATACTGCACAAAAGCACCACTTGCGCCTAGGCTATTTAATAGTATCGCCTTGGGATGTGCCAACTTTTTATGAGATAGAGAGACCCCCTTAAAGACAAAAAGATAATTCGAGCCCTGAACAGGACACAGGAAGTAAACAAAGGCTAACAGGAAGTAACATGGGAAGCAAACACAATGGAATACAAAATCATAGTACAGACAAGGAAACAGGACAAGACAAATCTGAAGATGAGAGAACGAGCAAGAGACAGACAAACAACAGACAGACAGACAGACGCATACACAATTATTTTTTCACACAGATGTTTAAAAATTCTGATGTTCCATGTTTTGTACCATGCATGAGGACCCATATTGTGGTAAACATTAAACCATGTGTATCACTTGGCCATAAAAATAACCCTACAATGACATCATCTTCTGTTTGGACTCTCTCCCTCTATCTCTTCCTCTCTCTTTCTCTCCTTTGCTCTTTCTCTCTGTCCCTCCCTCTCTCTCTCTCCCTCCCTCCTTCAGGCGTACGGGGGCAGCTATGAGACCAGGCGCAGCAGCAGCCGGTCCTCCACAGGCTCCTCGGCCTCGTGGGCCAACCCCGGGCCGCGGCGCGGTCGCCTGCTCTACGCCCCCCTCATACTGGTGGAGGAGGACGGGGCCTCTGGCACCGGCGTGTGGGGGGACAAGAAGGCGCCCGGAGCAAGCATGCCCGCATCAGGGCGGCCGGACTGGTACGGAGCGCCATCTGGGACGGGCGGCGGCCAGCCCTACCGGGCCTACACCACGCTGAGGGTGCCCGCTCAGCTTAGCCCGCACTACAGTGAGAAGAGGGGGAGCGCCGACAGTCTGGTGGAGGCGGTAAGATGCCACACACACACCTGACCTGTCCAGAGAAACGCACAGTAGAAGCCCTGAGTACAGTGCTGCACAGCTGAGCATAGTGTATGATGCTACAATGCTGCAGAGTGCAGAGCACTATGGAATCAGTGTAAGATAAGATCAGATAATCCTTTATTAATCTCACAATGGGGGACATTTAGAGTGTAGAAGCAGCAGAGAGAATAATGAAATATAGGAAATATAGGAAAAATGTATTATAATCAATTAATCAAATAAAATAGAGACCACACTGTCTGAGACTACTCATTTAAAAAAGAATGGCATCCATTAAGAAAATGTTTAGTGGCTTACCCCCGTTGATAATAAAATAAATAATGTAGAATTAAATAGCTGATCATACTCAGGCCATAATTCCTGACCATTCCTAATTGTAAACTCTATGAAGGCTCTTGAACCTGTATAGTGGTAGTTGCCACAAGCAGTTAGCTTATCCTCCTAGCATTAGAGTAGTTATTTTGTTGTACTCATATATAGACATTTTTGCAAATATGGATTATCACCCATCCACCTATGCACATAAATAGTGGAACAATTTTAAACTGAAGATGTCTGTGGGTCCTGAGAAACTACTGCAGATGTTGCAGTCCACTAACAGACTGAATGATATACTGTGGATGCGGATTATGTGTTAACCCAGATTTTTTAAGTCACTAGAGCCAGTGTCTGTGTCTCTGTGTGTGTGTGTGTGTGCGTGTGTGTGTGTGTGTGTGTGTGTGTGTGTGTGTGTGTTTTTTTAACTGGCCTCATTTTGCGGCTTTACTGTAGGTCTTGATCTCTGAGGGGCTGGGTCTTTATGCCAAGGATCCCAAATTTGTGGCCTTTGCCAAGCGAGAAATCGCTGATGCCTGTCAGATGACCATCGACGAGATGGAGAGTGCCGCCAGTGATCTGCTAAGCCGGGGGAGCGGAGGAGGCGGGAGCTCGAGCGGCTTCCTAAACCACACGGACATGGGGCCCATGTACAGCGACGAGGAGCCAATCCGGAGCCGGGACGAGGAGGAGCTGGCAGATGAGATGACCTGTGTCACATCGTTCTGAGACGCCAAAAGGACAAATCGGAAGGCCGAGGAGGAGGGAGCAAGAGCGCGGCTGGCCAATCAAAGAGGCCACAGAGCTTGACAGCATCAAGGGCACACAAACACACTGCAGAGAAAGAGCTCCGTCTGATCAGAGATCAGAGAATATGTGTGATCATCACAGATACTGGAGAGAAAGGTTAGATTTAGACCTAAGAAGAATATGTATTAAAATATATAATTTGTAAAAAAAAAATAGTTATTACTTAAAATATGCTGTATGTATATTACATTGACTGTACATATATATACATATTTTAAATACATATCAGCTTAAAAGATGGCAAAAGCACAAGAAGATGGTTGGATTGTAGAGTTGAGTTCAAAGGCAAAGAGGACGAAAGAGAGTGATCATGTGAAAGGAAGAGAGAAGATCACAGGGGATTGGACAGGCGGAAAGAGAGATACAGGGATGCAGGGCAGTCGAGAGAGAGGAGAGGGACTGAAACTGAGAGACACTGAGTGAGTGGATGCGGCACAGCAGCATCTGATGGGAAGACTCCTTCTGAACTGTCTACAGGACTCCATGTTGTACATGCAATATATATATATATATATATATATATATATATATATATATATATATATGTACATAGTTTTTTTGTCATGAAGATGTTGATATGATCAAGTTGCTAAAGGGATTCTACTGTTCTTGACCATTTGGTACATTATCACACACATACAGTAGAGAAAGCTTTTTGTCTTTCTCTGCCTCTCTCACACACCACACACACACACACACACACACACACACACACACACACACACACACACACACACACACACACACACACAATATTTACACAGTACCCCTTTGAACAGTAGACATCTCAGTGGTTATGTACTGTCTCTCACCAAAATGCCAACCCTCTGTCCTGGTCTTATTTTACCAGTAACTTTTTGTCTTGCATTGTTGTTTTTCTCACTGTAACTGTCTGAATTGTTTTATTCCGTTTTACTGTGTGTATGAAGGGCATGATTGATCTTAGATGATGTACTGTGGTTTTTGATATGTCCCATTCATACTTGAAGGTTTTATGAGTTAGAGAAAAAATGTATGCACTGCATTTAGTTAATTTAGGTCATTTTGTACCAAATTTTGTCATACACAACATTTTGTATATTCAAGTGTATATTTAAAGCCAGTTCAATATTCACCATCATGTAAGGAGCTAATATCAGATTTATATCGAATAACACTGAAACAAATGTATTGAAATTTTATTTACTGATGGATTACTATGTTTGTAAATGAAAATACAAAGTTTAACATTTCACTTAATGTGTCTGCTCCTGCCATGACATCTACACCACATAGCTGATATCACATTGATGTTCGTGTTCTGAAGCAAGTGCACTTAGGAGGGAAAAGTCATTTTGTTAAAGTGGGCACAGGGCTAAAATGCAGGATAACATGAATACATGCACTGGACACTCACATGGTGTCAAGCTGTTAAAGTAGACATTTTTGCCATGTTAAATATGAATATGTAATTTGTAATTGAGTATAACAGTTCTATTTGTAAGTCCTGACACTCACTCCACTTACATTTAGTTATTATGATATTTAAATGGCTTTTAATAAATGGCTTTATTATACAGTACATAATTCTATGAATTAAACTATTCTACTCATCTAGACAGTGAAGTAAAAGGTTATGTGACCACACAAAGACATAACTGTGAGACTAGGTCTATTAATAAAACTGACTGGAATAGTGGGGCCTATTGTTTGCCACTGGAAGGCCACTGTTTCAAACGCCTCACCCCTTCAAAGAGCCACTCCATTTTCCAGATGGCCTCTAGCGCTCTCCAAGACTGTTTCAGGGACTCGCCACAAGGTCCCTTGACATACCATTCCAAACCAAAAGGTTTGTTTGTTTGTTTGTTTGTTTAATTTAAGGCCATTTCCGCAACTAAGGCTATTTAATGGCCAGAGCACTGCACTTAAATATGTTTCTTAAAATCTATGCTAATAAGATATTCTAAAACCTTCAAAGGTGGGACCTTACTAAAAACATCAGCTATAGAATTTTGATGATAAAATTGTTGTCTTTTGGTTTTCAAGGCAGGACAACAGATCAAAATATGTCTCACTGACAGGGGCGTTTTTGCAAAATTGGCATAATGGAGGATCTTCACCACTCAATAGAAAGCTATGAGTGAATCTTGGATGTCCTATATGGCATCTGGTATAGACTATTTGATCGTGTCTGGATTGAAAAGAAAAAAATAGTCTCTTCCTTACAGTAGGATGGATTTCGTATAGCTTGTTGTTGGTACTGTACATTGGTCCCATTCAGATTCCAAACCAAAAGGTAAAACCTAGAGCCTCTTTAGGCTCATACCTGGAAGCAGACGTGTAGGCTCCTTAGGGTCATATCTGCAGGGTGTCATACAGTTGCTCTGTGAGACGCTGTGTTAAAGTTCACCCCGTTTGGAGTCGAGAGCTACTAATTAACATATTGACAGACGGAGCGCAGCAGCATTCACAGCTGGCTTCCTCTGGGGGCCTTGGCATTGGGTGGAAAGAGCTTAAAGTAATTGCTATGGTGTTGTGTAGGGAAACAGCTCCTCACTGACAGAAAGCATTTCACTCCCAGTCACTAATGTGTTTTCCACCATACAATATACAGTATGTCCAGTGTCCACACATGTATGAAGTGCAAGAGACTTGTCATTTGGCTGTTAATATTTGTTATTTCTTAACCGCCATCTGTAGGAAAAGTATGAAATATATGGGCACGTTCGACTTCATGCAGCGGTGAGCAGATCTGTCCGAATGGGATGCATTTATTACAATGCAAACATGCATCACGTTCAGTCAGATTTGAGAAGCGCAGCAAGAAGTCGAAGGTGCCCACTGATTTGTACATATACTTTTCCTCAAGTTACTGACGACAGGAAAATGAGTTAAGGTAATGCGACTTCATAAACAGTCCTTATTATAACCTCTCTGTACACTTACAAAGTTCACAAAACTTCAAGGGTAATGCTATTTAGAAAAGAAAAAAAACAATAGAATGGTTTAGAAATAGCTCAAAACTTGTCCAATCAACGTATTAAATCCAACCCAAATTAAAGTTTGAACTCATCATCCACAAATAGAGTTTAACACCTTTGGTTTAAGTACAGCTAAAACAATGACTAGTAGGCCTTAATATCAAATCAAACTACATGTACTGCAGAGCAGTACAAAATATGACTGCCACCCAGTCCTGCACATTCTCTCCACAAAAATAAATCACGCTTGTCAATTGCCTACTTTTGTGTATGTAGATAGATAGATAGATAGATAGATAGATAGATAGATAGATACTTTATTGATCCCAATGGGGAAATTCAAGGGTCTCAGTAGCATACAGACATCACACACAACATGCACTTACAGCAGAAATAGTAAATATAAGTATAAACATATAACCAAACTCTACTGTACAATAGAGACAGTAGAAGAAAAGAAAAACTAACAAAACTAAATACTAAATATACTATATAAATTAAATAAAAAATCCACAGTGTGCTTGAGGGTGATCAAGCATGAGACGCTTGCAGTGACAGCCGGGACTGGCCTGTAGTTCTGTGTGCATGGTGAGGTGCTCAAGAGAGTGAGTGTCATGGTGAAGGTGCAAAAAGTAGTCCAACAGTGCAACAGTGCAAGAATAAGGTCTAGAGACCAGCATAAATAATATGGACAAATAGGAGAGTAAAGTATAATGTAGACAAGGAATATAAAAAACTATGTCAGTGCAAGAACAGGTTGAGGTAATAGGGTTACAGCCATTCAGTATTGTAGCAGAAGCCATTGGTCATGTGTGCTAATATAGCATGACAAACAGTGTAGCAGTAAAACAGTAGTGAAAACATTAGGCTGAGGACATTAGTAAAACAGTAGTAAAACAGTAGTAAAGCAGTAGTGGGCAGTCAGTACTCAAACATGGAGAGGGTGGAGAGGCAGACAGAATAAGCAGAGAAGTCTATTTCTCCTCTTCCCTTTAGTGAAGCATTAAACAGTTCAATGGCCCTAGGGACAAATGACTTCCTCAGCCTTTCAGTTGTGCATGGCAGTGAGTCTCTAGCTGATCAAGCTCTTTTGCTTAACAATAGTGCTGTAGAGTGGATGTCATTCATTGTCCAAGATGTTGATCAGTTTGTTCAGGGTCCTTTTGTCAGATATTGAAGTGATGCACTCCAGTTCAGCTCCCACTACAGAGCCAGCTTTCCTTACCAGCCTGTCAAGTCGCCCAGCATCCTTCTTCTTTGTGCTTCCTCCCCAGCATACCACTGCGCATAAGAGGACGCTGGCCACAACAGACTCCTGAGGGGCTTGCTGCACACATTGAAGGACCGCAGCCTCTTCAGGAAGTACAACCTGCTCTGCCCTTTCTTGTAGAGTGCGTCAGTGTTGGCTGACCAGTCCAGTTTATTGTCCAGGTGGAGACCCAGATCAATGGAGACTAGCAGAGCGGTATGTAAATGAGTGTGTCCAGTGTGTGTTTGTTTTTGTGTATATGTGTGCTTCTGTGTGTGTGTGTGGGTTCGCTTGTGAGTGTGTGTGTGTGTGTGTGGGGGGCGGGGGGGTAATGGGGTGTGTGTGTGTGTCTGTGTGTGTGTGTTTATCTGTGTGTGTGTGTGTGTGTGTGTGTGTGTGTGTGTATGTGCCTACTTGCCTGCGTGTGTCTTTTTATGTGTTTGTGTGTGGGGGTGGGTGTGTTTGTGTGTGTGTGTGTGTGTGTGTGAGAGAGAGTGTGAGAGTGTGTGTGTGCCTGTGTGTGTGCGCATGTGCGTGAGTGTGTGTGTGTGTGTGTTTATGTGTGTGTGTGTGTGCGTGTAGCTGATATGGCCCCCCATAAATGGAAATACACGAAACTTGGCATGCATTCAGAGGGTGTCATAATGATCCAACTCTTCCAATTTTGTGCAGTTTTGAACATTTCAGCCAAAGACACCTGTGAACGCCTCGTTTCTGCTTTTTCATTTTTAACTAGGTGGCGCTATACCTCAAATGAGTGGATATGGGATGGATTGACATAGCCCCTTGATTTTAATAAAATAAATTTTAATAAATAAAAAATCTTCAGGCATTTAGTAAAAGTTGGCAAATAGACTATTTTAGGGGTATTTTTTTTATGGTGAATCCTATTTGCCAAGCTGTACTGTATCTTTTACATGAGACTCAGTAGAGTGTAAAATCCAAGATGACCACCTCATACACCAAAATTATAAAATTTCTCAGCACTGGCTCAAAGATCAACTGTTTTTTGTGATATAGCTAGGGCTGTCAAAATAACTGATTCATTTCTATTAATTAATTTGAGAAAAAATAACTGATTAAAAAAATTAGTGCAGATTAATCGATTCCGTATGACCTTTGACCCCAAGCCGTTCTAGTCAGTAACCATTAGACTGTAAAATGAAGGAGAGAGAAGAGAACGTGCTGCCTGGATCATTGATTGGAACATTTACTTTTAAAAAACGGCCTGATGGTGTTGATAAAAATAAAGTGTTGAAAATAAAGTTCTCTGCAATGTCTGCAGCAAGGAATTTGCATATCACCGGAGTTCATCAACTCTATAGTCGCACATCAATGCAAAGAAATAAGTGTTGACATTGAGGGGAGTGTTAATTTATTTTCATTGTGTCCCCTAGGTTATATCTGTGGCCTAAAATGCCTTGTATGTGAAACAAAAAACTTCTTCCCGAAGCACTTTTGAATTTATTTCCTCAGCATATTAGGTCATATCATAGATTATTATGGCCATTATTTGAACAGTGAAAATAATAATAAAAGAGTTTTTGAACTTTAATGTCACTAATGCTGATTATTCAATGATTCATTTGAATTTAAATATTTAAAATACTTTCACAGATAGATTAATTTTTTTAATCGATTAACAGCCCTAGATATAGCATTTATTGAGTAAAGGAGAGCCTAAGTAAATAAAGTAATTATAATAATTTGAGGATTTACGAGTATGTCTCCTAAACATTCCTCACACGTTATCCAGACATCATTTGAGAATGATGACTTTCTCTTCAGCATTGTCCTTACCGTTAAAACGAGGCAGATATGACGAGGCATTGCAACAATGTTTACAGACACTGTAAGGTTGGCTGCAAAGATTATGCAGACTGTTACGATTGACTGACATTCGCGCACACTCAGACCTTATCGAAATCATACGCTGGACACTTTAGGCTATAGTCTTTCTACATGGGTTTTAGTTAATGATCGGGTTATAATAATACCACACTTCAATAGTGGTTGGTGTAAACTGGGACATTTTAGCGTTCCGACAGGCTTTAGTCGAGACTCGGGACATGCAACTCAAAGTGTTATTTTAAACATGCATCTTTTTTTCTCTCTCGCTCTCTCGGAGGTAGCCTGCCGAGCATTTGCTCTGGCTTGTCCCTCCACATCACCAAAAATGCTTGATTGCATTGCATTCTCCACATTTTTAGTTACATTTTCATGTACCACATCAGCATTTGCGTTCAGTGAATCTTTTGTAAATTACTTTACAATTACCGTCAGGTCCTTGGCCGCCTTATCGCCCAGTGCAGTCATTCACTCCTTCGTCTTCATTAAGATTCTCGGTAGAATTCTCAATCTTTTTGGCCTCTATGTGTCCAGTTACATAGTCTCTCTGTTCTTGGTCTTAGATTTTGTGAAATAAATTTCTAAATAAATGTGACTTATAGTCTGGTGTGACTTAGCCTATATATGTTTTTTTCCTCTTCATGAGGCATTTTTTGACTGATGCGACTTATACTCCGGAGCGACTTATAGTCGGGAAAATACGGTAAGTTTTGAATTGCTTAGGGTTTTTGATGTCATCTGACAAAGAATGATTATAGTAATTTGATTTTGCATTCCTTGTCTTGGTTGTACAGGCAAAAAAATAGACCAAAGCTAAACCAAAAAAGAGGGTTGCATAAAGATTTTCTTCATGCACACAGGTATTTTTAAATCACACAGTAATGACGGTGTGTCAGCTCTAACCCCTTTAATAACAATAGAAAAATAACAATAGAAATCGTTTAGTAGGCTATTTTGTATTATCTTATTATATTATAGGCCTACTGTACTAAAAACAAGTCTTAAGGGACTGTTGCTCCAGGTAACGATGTTGAAGGCCTGTTGGCAGACAGATGCTTTATGACCGATGTCCAAGTTTGGCTAAAGGAGGGGATTGACATAGCCAGTCCCCTTTTGGTGTCCCATCCCAAGATTTGCAATGGCCTAAACTGGCTACCCCTGTTAACATTTTCTGGGGGCGCCACTGGCAAGCTAGGCCTAGCAGACTGTTGTTAATAATTAATTAATTAATTAATTAATAATTAATAATATAATCAGCAATATTGCGAGAGTGAAAACCAAAGATTCTGGTGAAAACTAATGGCATGGTGTCCCTGTTAATACCAATGCATTGATTGCCCTTTTAAAATGTGATTTATTTTGCTGCGCTCTGCACGCGTATTACCTACAACCCTGGGGGTTGAGCCCCCCTTGTCTTTCAATCCTAGTGACGTCCCTGATTGGCCCTGTTAGATCACTGGTTGCAGCGTGTTGACTTCAATTAACCAATTGTATTACAGTAGTTTTGGATTTTAAGCAGAGGCATATTAAATGGCCACTGGCTCAAGAAAGGGGGAGGGTGGTGGCCTTTTTTCAGGTAAGAGTAACGGCGCCTCAAAATGTCTGTGCACGTCCCTGCAGAAAACTATGTCCGGCCTACCCTCCTTTCGGGGCCCGGTGGGCGACGGATCAAAACGAAAAACAATGGTTCCGTGTCATCCTTGGGTAAACCAAGTTTCGTGCACCCCGGTCTTTCAGTGTCCCGGGAATCGTTGACACAACATTTCTGAATGTTGTGAATGCACGGCGGTCATAATAATCGGCATCTCTCTGCAATGGAATGACTCACCTTTTGGAACATAAATAGGACATCATTAATATAGCCTATAGTTAAAATCTGCTTTTGTGATTTTTTTTTATGAAAGATTAGCCTACTGCTGCAAATGTTAATACACGAGCAATTGATGTGTATTGATTATGTACACATTCATTACTTTCAGAGAGATTGTTTAATATCCCAGCATCTAACACAACACATGAGTCACCAATACGGCTTTATAAGGAAATAGAAAACAATGTAGCCTAGCCTACACATTATCCACTAATTCACCATCTTGACATTATGTATCTCCTGATACAGAATATCAGAAAGATTGAAAATACATATATGTAGTGACTTGTTTGCTTATATACATCCCACGTTGGTCGTGGCTGCTGACGGATGGTCGAGTCATTCCTCTGTCCTCTGCGTACAAATATCTCCTACCAGCTTGTGACGCAACCCGGCTGTTCCAGTGAATTTCTGTTTCCCCCACCGAAAGCTCTTCCCGTTGGTACGTCCACCTCCCCCCGAGCATCCATTCCTCTTATCTACGAACAGGCGGCCAAGATGGATATTGTAAATCAGGTAGGGCTCCGAACATAAGAAAATACAAATGATTGCATATATGGTCAATACGATTTGGTTTCATGGTTGAATAGATTTGCCTTGGCGTTTCTCTGTCGTTTGTGAAAATATTTCGCATCAATGTTAACTGGGATGAGAGAGCGTACCCTCTAGTGATGCTGTCTGTTGACTGACGTGTTCCTGGGCTCAGCCTTGATACTGTGCAATTCAAGATATGTTTAGGGTCAAAATAAATACAAGAAGGTCGTAATATAATTGAATTGTCGTTGTTAATATTACAAAAGTGCAGTTTTGTCTTGTAGAGCAGAATTTTATAAATCAGGTATTAGCGACCGCAAGGATGTCATTGAATCCTTTAAAAGCGAATCTGTTCGTAGGTTATTTTTGGCCGTTGTATATATATTGTACACAAGAACGTAGCTTGATGTGAAAACGTTAGGCCATTCATATTATGGTAAAGCGCTGATTAGAAAAAAGGGCATCTGAAATAGGGCCTTGCAATATGCAGATGCATTTGTTGAGATGGCTCTGTAAAATGGCAGCTGGTTTTTATCCAGGCATCGGTGTAAAGGCTATGTCCTTCTCTACTACGCAGACATTGCATCGATGATTATCTCATTCTGCGAATACAATTGTGTCCCTGATGTTGCTTATTTATAAATAAATGTAATCCTGGTTAAACCGAGCAATTAGACCTTGACATTTATAGAGATTCGAAAATGTTGGTCTCCATCGCCAAAGGTTGGGCTGGAACTCTTATTTTTCGAATTCATGTTTCAAATAACATACTGAACGGTATATGAAATGCAACTGCGTTTGCTGATGCATTGCTGTGATTTTGATTGATTTACTCGTTTTTTATGAAATACTCGATTTCACAGAGACCTACCTCTGGGCAAGCTACGGTGTCGTGTTAAACCGCACCTTGCAACGTCACACTCAGTGAACGCATAGGGTACCATATTCTAATGTCGGCGTAGGCTCTCACATAGGCTGCTTCCTTGCTGATGTGAATGCTACGAAGCAATACTCTTATCTGTGGGTATTTATGATGATTAACACCATGTTTGTTAATTCTGTCGTCCATCATTTTGGCCATCTTACTTATTACTGCACACAGGGACAAATTTACCCATTCACTGAATGCCAGAGGAATTAGGCAACAAGCAAATTAGTTATGTTGATTCATCTATCTGGAAAATTAAGAAAATGTCTATTGTGAGTCATTTGGTCTTATTTCTCCTAAATAGCTGTGACAAAACAAAACAAATCAGTTCTGCATCATGATGGACTTTTGATGTTACATCCCACCTATAGCCTATAAGGTTGATGATAATAATTCTACACTGATTATTTGCGCTTGTTAGATGCACTTGAAAATGATAAGCAGTCTACAGTACATAAAGAGCAAAGGCAGATAGACAGACTGAAATGCCTGTTTTCAGTTTAGTTTTAGTAAGACATTGTAAGGCCAGACAATAATCTAGCCTCTAAACCTTTAGATATTTGTGTAAAAAAGAAATGTCCTTTGAAAATGGCAAATTAACGGTTTGGTCTCTTTTGTGTTTTGTGATAAAGATGCAGTTCATTTTTCTTCCCTTACTAAACATTTGGGCTTCTCTCCTACAGATGGTTGCCACTGGGCAGTTCAGAATTCTCAAAGTACCCCTGGGCTTCATAAAAGTCCTACAATGGGTAAGTCAAATTCATCAGGATAAACCTTATTTGTGCACGTGTCAACTTTTCATGTTATGGATGTGTGTTCACAATGCTTAAACACGCCATCTCTAGACCTGACTGGGCAGTGTAGGTTCTAAATAAGTTTCTTGTTTCTTGATGTGTTCTATAAATTACCCCCAAAAACATTTGCCTTGGTCTTTAATAAAGCTCTTCTGTAAGGACAAGTAAATACACCTAGATTCTGTGCATTTCTCCAGCAAAATGTCATTTTTAGCAAAGGATCGTTCAAAGGTTCCTCTAGCCTCTAGTGTTGGCAAGTGATTTAAGATATAAGAAAAGGGAAAGCACTGTGTTAGGAAAGCACTGTAAAGGAAAACCACTGAGAGACCATGTTACCATCCTTGCTACATTGAGTGCCATTTTATCAAAGTCTTGGAGGCACAATCAGCAATACTTAATGCTTAATGCATTCAGTTTTTCTTCAAAAAGACTGCAGTTGCTGTCTTTTTCCTTGATAATTTGTGTTGTCCAGCAAGGAACATCACTTAGCCTGTTGGACCAGAGCTTAGTTTCCCCTACTTCATATTACACTGCACTGTACAGTCAGTCCCATCCAGCCCCATCAGTGAAGCCCCTAAACCAGTCCACTCTTGCATACCCCAAAAGGAGAGCAGGCTTGTTCAAAGATGTGAGAACCTGTTGATAGCCAAGAAGTCATGAAGAACATTGTCATGGCATACTGTAAGCTGCCAAATAATACAGGGAAAATACAGCACGTCTGTGTCCATATGATGTGTGTGTGTGTGTGTGTGTGTGTGTGTGTGTGTGTGTGTGTGTGTGTGTGTGTGTGTGTGTGTGTGTGTGTGAGAGAGAGAGAGAGAGTCTGACTACTCAGACTCTATATAGCGCTACTCATATTCCATTTACGTGTGAAACCAAAAACCTGGTATAGTCTCTTCATATTTTATAGTTCAATTAAAGATCCCTAGTTGGCAGTTATCCCATTGTACTAATTGTGTCTGAGAATAAATTCATTCCATCATTCCATTTTGTTTACATGTAGCCCTTTGCGGGCACAGTGCAGGGCTACATTCATTACAATCATAGGAGCAGCTGTAACAAAGAGCTACCCCTTGTGGTGGAAAGAAGATACTACACCAGGTGCTAATATGACCCTTCATGTTACCAATGTGTCATATTAAATCAAATCAAACAGCAGCTATTTTTACTCATAACAAATTACATACAAATAATAGTGAGCTGTGAATAGCTGATTCTTTTTTTTAAATGCTGTTAATATAACAGAAAATACTACTGTTAAGGTTTTAGATAATGAGTAATGAATTATGTAATCACATTAATAGAAATTTTATTCAAAACAATAAAAATGTATTCTATGTTTAAACTGCAGATATCATATTTAATTTTTTCACTGTCAAGAGAAAATCAATTCTCTCTCTCTCTCTCTCTCTCTCTCTCTCTCTCTCTCTCTCTCTCTGTCTCTCGGTCTCCCCCCACACCTCATACTCACAGCACACTATAATTGGTGTGTAATTGTACTCTTCATTTTTAAAGAGGTGTTGCCCCCTCTCCAGTAGAAGTGGTTGGCTCTATTATCCTCCCTTTGTTTCCCGTCACGTGAGGCATCTCCTGACTTTGCTCCAAGCAGCCCAGTACGACAGATGGTGGGCCATCTCTGTGAAAATGAATAGCTAGATTCTCCATTCAATCCTATCTGGGCTGCAGGCATGGACTAATCTCTATGAGAGTTAGGCTACCAGATTTAAACCAGTGGTTGGGGGGAGGGGGGGGGGGTGCGATTACACTCTGTCCATCCTGCTTGGTGTTGTTATTTGGATCAATAGTAGGAACTGCATTTGTGTCAGAACACGAGCCATATCATTGCTTGAAAACCATATGGGGGCATTGCTTGCTTGCCTCGTAGTAACAGGAAGTATAGGAAATACCATGGAAAAGCCTGGGTTCCTTCGCCAATATCTGCAGATGGGCTTTCCCTACTGAGCTGGGGGCTGCCATTTTCTGGCCATATACATATAGTAAAACATGAATAAGATAAAAAAAAAATAATAATAAAAAAAAATAAATATATATATATATATAGTTGATATTTAGATAACTATATCTATATATACTGTATCATTTAGACCATTCTTCTTGTTGTGTAAACAAATCCAGTATCTATTATTAATGTTATTATTTTCTTTTTTCTTTAGGTGTTTGCCATTTTTGCTTTTTCAACGTGTGGGAGCTACGACGGGTCATTCAGGATGAGTGTTCAGTGCAAAAACAGGACTGAAAGTAACTTAAAAATAGACGTGGATTTTGAATACCCATTCAGGTTAGTATTGCTATATTATTTTGTGTATCTACCTTTACATTTACAGTTTGTGTACTTGGTCATTTATTTAAGCATATACACAAGCCATGTTTACTAGACTGCCCTTTACCCAAATAAGGCCATAATCTAGAACCTAGATGGGCTTATGGAAACCTTAAATCTTCTATAAATTACTTTCTTAGGCCTTTTGAATGTTCTTGAATCAATTGCATTTAAAGTCCTGAAGTGCAGAACTATTTTCACTAATAAATACTTTGTTATAAGGATTTTTGTAATAGACTTTTAAGCTATTTTAAAGAATACTATGACAAATCTTTCTTTTGTAATTGTGTACTCTATGCGTAATAGTCTGAATTAGAAATGTACTGAAATCCCTGTCTTGCACCCTTCACAGGCTCCATCAAGTATACTTTGATGCCCCAACCTGCAAAGGAGAGAAGTCGGAGAGGTTCTTCCTCGTAGGGGACTACTCTTCCTCTGCTGAGTTCTTCGTCACTATCGCCGTCTTTGCTTTCCTCTACTCCATGGCGGCCCTCAGCGTCTACATCTTTGTCTTTGAAAAGTACCGCGAGAACAACAAAGGGCCTCTGATTGTGAGCGGATTTCCCCATTTACTGTCATGTCAGACAGCCCACAGAATCCTCCACAAATCCAGAAACAGGAATCCACAAATATAGACTTCCTCATTATGAATAGATCCAAAGCAGTACATGCATACTGGACATTCGCTTGTTTTGTTTTTATGAAAAAAGAGTTTTTTTGTTTGCCCTGGGACTTAAATACATAATAGCACCACAACAACATCCAAACAACAGTGATTTTATATAAAGGGCTAAACTGACTCAAAGGACTCATCTGAAGTCATCTAGCTTTTAGAAAATATTGTCAGTCAACATTTTAGTCCAGTGCTATAAATGCAATAGTTGAATTTTGCAGCTAGATTTTCTCTAAATTGGCATGAACTGAAGTTGTGGACCATGAGGGAGGTGGTTTGTATGAAGGTGGGAAGAATAGGACATAGCTGACAGGATATTAAACTGTTAGGGAAAGGCTGCTCAGTATCTTTATGATTTACATTCACTATGAACAATTTACATATCTGTTATTCAAAAGATAAAAGCCAGATAACTCATTTTAGACATAAAACCATGGAAGTGGATACAGGAAAATAAATGGAGGTCCTGTTACATTCATAAATAGATGTGGTTTACACAGTATACAGTACGTAGCCATGGAAAACCCAGAGTAACACTGAGTAATGAATGCACTGCTACCTCTCTCATATTGTCTTCTAGCCTCAGGTCAGTCTGAAAATAACTTGGCCTAGCTATGACCGACCAATGAACAAAAATTGGTATCCATTTTCAAGGACCCAACGTTCAGTATAATGGTGAATGACTGTATGAAAATGTGTCACTATAGCTAGACAGTTTGTCATATAGCCTAGAGCAGCTACATTGGTGATGATTCAATTATAACATTTTCCACTATTACATTTCCTAAATCCATTTGATACACACAATAATTTAGTGTTGTTTGTGAATAGTCTGCTGGTAGACATGACCCCAGTGGTGACCCCAGTGACCATTTCCCTTTTAGGATTTCGGGGTGACCTGCGTGTTTACCTTCATGTGGCTAGTGAGCTCGGCTGCCTGGGCCAAGGGCCTGTCTGATGTGAAGACCGCCACAGACCCCGAGAAGGTTCTGGAAATGGTCCCCGCCTGTGAGCTGGAAGGAAGCACCTGCCGTGAAGTCCACGACCCAAAGATGTCTGGCCTCAACACGTCCGTGGTGAGTCTGGCCAAAAGCTTCTCTGTTCACACTCCAGTATGGGTTAGCGACCAGTTTGAGCAGAGGAACGTGCCATTTCTTTTCACGTGAGCTGATTTTTGACCTGACAGTGTGAGCTCAGTCCAGTTTACCACAATATAAGACACTCTGACACTGTTGGCAAGGCAAGGCAAGGCAAGTTTACTTATAAAGCGTATTTCATACACAAAGAATAATAGTAAATAAAAGGGTAAAAAGTTTTAAAAGTAAAGTACATAAAATAGAATAATTTAAAAATATATAAAAGACACAAGGTAGACTAATTAAAGGTACACTATGCAGGTTTTTTATCTTAATATGCAAGTTTTTTAGCTTAATTTACCTTCATTTAACAGCTTCAGAGTCATTGGAATGGTTATATGACCTTTTTCGGTTTGAATGGTGGCCGTCTCGCTTCCCCCTAGCGCCTGTGAGCGGAAAAACCACCCTTGCAACTGTGGGCCGGCGGGCCGACGGCCTCAGTGTCAGGAAGTATAACGAGTGTAACGAATTGCTTTACTGCATTCAAATACACATACACGCCAGGCACCAGCTAGAAAAAGGTAGCGATGGAGTTTATCAGACATTCGCATGACAGAGCCAGCGAAAAAGAAGCAAAAACCGAGAAAACAGTAAGGAAATTGCCAATACTGCATAGTTTACCTTTAATTCCACCAAGTTGTATCCTGATGATGGGCTGAGTTGATATTTATGCTGTGTTTGAGAACATAATTTATGTTTTCACAACATTATAGTGTAATTAGATGTAATGCTTAGCATTATAGTGTAATCAAATGCATTGATTAACATTAGGAAGTCTTGTTCAACACCCACCTACCACCTATTCACCACTGCAGCCTTCTGTGCTCCTCTCCTCCAGGCTTTCGGCTTCCTGAACCTGATCCTGTGGTTAGGAAACATCTGGTTCGTTTTCAAGGAGACAGGCATTGTTGCTCCCTTCATGCGTGCCCCACCTGCCCAGGAGAAGCAGCCCGCCCCTGACACCTTCGGCCAGCAGGGCTACGGCCAGGAGGGCTACGCGCAGCAGGGCTACCAGCCCGACTACAGCCAGCAGGGTTACAATCAGGGTGGCGAATATGGCCAGGGAGGAGGCTATGAACAGCAGGGGGCACCCACCTCCTTCTCCAACCAGATGTGAGAGAGCCAATAAGGAGGCAGCCTCATGGAGGATGGTGAGTCAGAGGGCTGAGTAATCGATGCATTCACTGTAATAATGCAGCAATGTAAAGACCATGTGTTAAGGGCCGTCTACACCAAGAACCATAACTATAACTATAACCATAACTATAACGATATCTCTCTAGCTAAGATGAATGAGAACATACACTAGTAAACTATAGCGATATGACATGAAGAACGATCTCATTGGGGATCACTTTCAGAGCGATTTTGAGAACGATAAAAAGCTGACAGCCAATCAGAATCCATCAAATTTTAGACCACATTCATTAATAAAAGTAGAGACTTTCCTTATAGTTAACCTTATAGGCTAGTGTGGACACTAATAACATTATAGTTACAGTTATCTTTCTAGTTATCGTTCCTGGTGTAAACGGCCTTTATAACCGACTGTTGTGAAGGTAGCTTAGCTTTGTGTGCTTAGCATACTACAATATTTTAAGTTGTGTTGAAGCTAGGGTATGTGATATTTTGCATTGTATTTATATAAAGCGGCCTTAATACACCATAATAGTATACACTAGTACAATGAATCTCCAAATGAACAATCTCTAAATTAATAGAATAGAATTCTTTATTCAGTCATCTGTCTTTAGTCCTTATTTTTGTCATTCACTGCTTGTTCTGCCATCTTTCCCTACAGAAAAGAGGGTGATCGTGTGATTATGGGAGTGTGGTGCCTGAACCCTACCCACAATACCACACTCTTCCCTGTCTGTCTATTTGTGCATCTGTCTGTGGACAAGAGGGAGGGGAGGGGTGGGGCGGGGAGGGAAAGGGGATAAAACTATCAAGGGGAAACGGGGGAATGAGAGGGAGAAATTAATGTGCTGTTCATTATTGTGGTGTAAACAAAAAAGAGAGTTAGGATTGATCAAATGAAGACAAACTTGAATACAGTACCAAAATATAAAAAAAGAACAAAAAAAAAAGCAAATCTCAATGCTATATAAATTTAAATTGATAATGTTGAAAATAGTAATACTAAACTTGAGAGAATGTATTTGTCTGTGTTGTATAAATATCATTATGAACAAATAGTATATACAAAATTTCCTAAAGATGTGTATGGGGTTATTCCACTGTAGTTTAGTTCTGTTTAGAGCTCACTAAATACAGTTGTCTTTCAGCCCAAAAAAAATGAGATCCTTAATAATTTTTACCTTCTGTGGTTTGGTACAGGCTCACTGAGATTATCTAAAATTATATCAGATTTTATACTTTCGCTCTTTCTTATTTTAATATCTTTTGTTTTGTTTTGTTTTCTGCTCTGGTGGGATAGAGCATAGTACTGAAAGAGTATGGGGTAAAGCTTGAGAATAAACTAAAGTCATATTATCTGTCGCAAGAGATAAAAATGGCATCATAAGCCGTGGCAGAAATCAAACTGGTTTAGGTGTTCACATCTTTTGTGTTAGTTATGTTTATTTAGGATGGATATTTTCCTGTGTGATTCTCCAAGTGTTGTTCTTTGAGAAGAAAAGCACAAACATTCTGACCAGTAAATTAGCATGGTTTGAGTATTTCCGTATACTACGCTCCTTATGACTAATGTAGTGTATTGTTAGTGTTTTATGCAAGTGGATGATAAAAAATTTACAGGACTTTGCTTGTTTTGTGTGGGGGCCTGAGCGAGATAATCAAACTGATGTGTTGAGATGGTGTTGATAGTTTAGATAGCTGTGCCTGTTTCAGTTTTCAGCACTTTTCCCTCTGCACTACCCTACATTCCTCCCTGTCTCGCAGTGACAATTGATACTACAAAGTACAGACAGCTGTTGAAGTCATTGTAATAGTATATTGTAGTGACATTCCATGAAGATGTAATATGATCATAACACCAGGAATAGGATCATGTCAGTTACTATATGCAATGGAGAGTTGAGCAGTTCACAAATAAAACTGTACTGTAGATGTCAGCAAATATGGTTGTGTTGCTTTCCTGGTTTTCTATCAAGCTGTGATTTCAATTGTGATGTTGTATCACTACCAAAGTCACCAAATGATGCAGTTATGTTGTAGGAACTGTGCTGGTCCCATTTGGGGTTTTTTTTTTTGTGACATGCATTCACGTATAAGGTGGGTTTTGGAGGCCAAAGCGTATTCCTTATCGCCCGATACCAAATCTAAGAGAAATAGGAAAAAGAAAAATCCAAAAGATGCCATTAAAATGACTTTGCATGATCAAAGATTATTCGCCAATATTATATATATATATATATATATATATATATATATATATATATATATATATATATATATATATAAACAAGCATCTCCCACACTTACTGTAATGGTCTTCGATGGTATTCTTGCTGGTAGACTGGTGCTAGGCTTCCACAGACTAATATATATGGATTGGCAAAGATAAGACTGAGCATCCAAACACGGTGTGGCCTACATGCTCCGCTGAAAGGAAATCCAGTTTGAACTTGAGTCTTTTAATTTAGGCAATGCAGCCACTCTCTTCCCGTTCCTCACTCTCACTGTCTCTCTTCCTCTTTTCTCTCTCACTCTCTGCTCTGTCCCACTCTTCTCCCTTATAAATATGCTATTCAACTACTCTGTTGTTAGTGGTGTTCGGTATGTCTTGTGATACTCTCAATGCCTTTGGGTTGTGCTGTATTTCTTGTGTATGATATATTATTAGCGTTAACAATGATGTTGATGACCATGGTCACAACCATGCAGAAAAACCAGTTCACTGAAAACTATCCAGAATTCTGTTGTATTCTTGCTCTGTGGAATCCACGAAGGAAATTCAATAAAGAAGAATTTATCCTGTTGAAAGTTCAATCTGTCATTATTTAACTGTAGTAGAGTGGCTGGTAAACCCAACGTCAGAGGTTCAGCTTCCATGAATTGAACTTATATGTTATTTTCATAATATTTCAAACAAACATGCTTTCAAATTTAAGTAACATATTTTGCAGCAATGTTCAGCTAATATGGTCCACATTTCATTGCATGATATGAAATGACATTTCATCCCTTTACATTAAATTACTACGCACCCTTCACATTTCACTCACAGTAATGATATCTTAAGCGTTTCACATCCAAACAGCTTCACACTTGACACTGCACTTACACAGGTCATCAGCATTACACTTGCTAAGTATGAAGTCAATTGGACATATGCACATGACACATACACAGACAAGCAGACAGATTCCTTGTTTAGTTACATGTGAATAATACTTTGCTGCATCCAGATAGCAGAAAAAAAAAGACTGATGTCGATTGTCGCTCATTTTATACGCTCATTTTGAATTTGATGCCAGCAACACGTCTCAAAAAAGTTGGGACGGAGCGACAAAAGTCTGGAAAAGTTGTGTTATGCTAAAGAAAACACAAAGAGGAACATTTCACAACAAATTAGGTTAACCGGCACACTGATTAGGTATAACCAGAGAGGGTTAAAGTGGAGTAATCAAGGATCTTCGGTATATCAATATCATTCCAAAGAGGCAGAGTCCCTTGGAAGTAATGATGCAGAGACATTCATCACTCTGAAAACCAGTGTGGGTAATTAATGCAACAATATCAGATTAATGCTCCTCGACATGAAATTGCGAAATGAATGGATTTCATCATCTATAGCAGTGGTTCTTAAACTTTTTGTCTGGCGACCCCCCAAAAAGCATTGGCCAAGTCTGGTGACTAGTGAATATCCTAATTTCTAAACATGTTGGTCTAAAAACCTTATTTATTAATTATTTAATTCAGACTCAAATCATTTCACGACCCCTCCCATATTTTTGGCGACCCCCCTGGGGGTCCCGCCCACCACTTAACCACAGATCTATTGTACATCATATCATATGCAGTGTTGGGAGTAATGCATTAAAAAAGTAATGTAATTACAGTAATGCATTGCTTTTTGCTGTAATGCAGTAATGTAAGGCATTACCAATACAATTTCAGTAATATTTTACTCGGTACAATTCTCAGTAACTGAAGTTACTTTGCTTTTTAATCCAAAATTGAGAAATGCTCAATTGGCACCAGAGAAGATTATCCAAGAATTAAAAAAAGTCATCTATGCTGGTCCTGAAATTTGATTGCCTTGTTTAGAGAAAGGGAATTTGAGTTATCTCTGCCATTCATGCAACAGATCTAACATGGTTAGGCTATACTTCTCATTTCAAGCAGTGAGAATAACTAAAATGTTGCTTTTACAGACAAAGATCGTAGCCATTATTCTCAAACTATTTGCATTAAGTCTACACCACTGTAAGTGGAAGGAAAGGCAACCAGCAATGATGAGAACCAAGTCAACATACAATTTCACTATGGCTATATTTTACTATATTAAGTTGTGAGCAACCTTTGGCCTTTGGGGCCTACATTGTCCCAGGAGCCATAACTGCAACAATTATATTGTTCTTTAGCCTTAAGCCTAGCTCAGTCATTATGCCATACCACATCACCTCCTGCCGTGTAATGAGCTGCATTGAACACATGAAGATCTATTGAGAACACCAAATCCATATTTCCTGTTATTTTGGTGAAAGTAATGTAAACGTAGTGTAATGCCTTACAATTCAAAGACAGTAATATTGTAATGTAACAAATTACTTTGAGATGACAGTAACAAGTAATAAATAATGCATTACGCTTTTAAAGTAACTTGCACAACACTGATCATATGTACATAATATCAAATTTCAAATTAGATTTACAGTATTTGCCAGTCACAGCATACTGTTTTTTATATGTTTTACACACCATCCCAACTTATTTCACAGTTTTCGACATAAATAGAAATATTTTACATTTGGGCACAAAGCACTGTCATTCCACAGTAATACACAAGGTGGCAGTAGTAGCCTCTAATAAACATTTCAAGCATGTCACTAACAAAACATGCTGCCACATCTTACTGTATGTTAAGACAGGGTCGATATTAAACAAGGCATATCTGCAACAGAGATAGTACAGCCTCAGGTGGACAGGATATCTATCTAATCTCTTACACTGATAATTAGCAGAGCACTGACACCTAAACAGGAGCCCTCAGGAAGGTCAATTTTCTGCCATTTTACTGTTGAATGTATACAGAAGGCCTGTGGAACCAGAAGGAAGTGCAGAACAGTGCTATTTCTGAGTGCTACTTCACGTGTCTTACTTTTGAGAAAGTGTAAAGCAGTGTTTCTCAAACTTTTTTTCTGGGGACCCACTTTTTTAAAATGACAGACTATCGCGACCCAACTCGTGACTGTGGTAGTTAACAAACTAGGTCAGTGGTTCTCAAACTTTTTCTTTCATTCCCCACTTTGATCAAGGGAGCATTCTCGAGCCCCACCTGTCCCTCATCGCTCTAAGAAAGTGGTAGGTCAAGCTTAAAATTGTCAAATTTATTGAAATAATGACAAGTTCTAAATATATCCTCTTCAACAGAGTTAAAATCAGCTGTTGCTGCAGATATAATAATAAATAAATACATACTGTAACACACATATTTCTGTTTTCCAGCAACATATTAGGAAGCATAGGCCATTTTACAGAATTGTACAATATATTCAATGAAATACCAACATGCTGCATTAAATGGATCCATAATCCAGTCATACTGAGCACTGCTGGTTGGGAAATAGTTTTGAAATGCAGGGATGTGATGTAGGCCTACTATTTAATACATGGGATCACAAGAGTGGCTCCCAATCAGACGTTTCAGCGATGTCGCTCAGAAATCTCAAAGGCATAATACTGTCGCGATCGAGGCGCCTGTCCCATACTCAAGTTTTTTTGGTGAATGCAGTAATCTTATTTGCTAGGTGAGGTAGGTGCTTGTCTTTGCCTTGTAACTGGACATTTAACTCAAATGTATCGCTAAGATATATCAAATATATCGCTAAGATAGGCCAGCTTCGTCAAGAAATGTTCATTAGTGAACATGCTTGCAGATTCAAACATGCGCTCTTCCTCAGGCTGGATAAAACTGGATAAAATAGCTCTACTTGTCTTGTACAAATGGTGTAATGTCGCAGCAGGAAGGCTAGCCTAGCAAAAAATGTTTATGTTAACTACCTGCCTGACGGCCCATGCTGCTTGTAACAAACTAGAACAGTTAGCGCAACTCTTTTTTTTTTCCGAACGGACGGAATATGGTTACATACTGTAATATGTTTATTAACGGGATAAGGAAGACGCAGATCTGTTCCAGAATCACTGTTTATCGTATTTAATGACATAACATTGCTATAGCTTTGTAATAGGTTTTGATGAAAGTGGCATAGCTTCTCTGCTATACTAACTATTCGACCGTGATAATCTATTTACCAAATGGGGGTTAGGAAAACCACTATAAATAAATAATAAATAAATTCCGTGCATCAAAGCAGACTGGAACATTCATGTCTAGTAGTCATGCACGCCAGCTGTTTACTGTCTTTAAAGCATCAATAATTCTCAAACAGCAGAATGCTTAAATGCTATGTTAAGCTACAAGTAGGCCTAGGTCAATGTATAACATTAGCTTGGGATGTTTTTACAGTAAGCATTGGTAGTTGTGAAAGCAGCTGCATTCCTTCTAAATATCAAAATATGGAAATGCTTTCTTTCTCCCTCAAGGTGCTTTGCTTAAATTTCTCAGCCCTCAGGCTCTTCCTAAGGATACCTCCACTGATGAAGATGGCCTGAAAGTAGGGATCGACCGATATGGTTTTTTAAGGGCCGATACCGATATCAATTATTACCAAAACAGGAGGCCGATAACCGATATGTCATTTGTCAAAAAGGGGGGTAGATAGTAAAGGCGATATGCTGCAAAAATTTCAAAAGCATTTAATTAACCAAACTTTTCTTTCTTCTTTTGATACACAATTGTCTATCAACTTGCATCACTTGCAAGTGTATATCCTGTGTAGGCCTATCATGTTAATCCAAGAGCTGAGTGATAGCAATTATTTTCATAGAGTAGGCCTACACAATGGGCTATGTGCTTGTTAAGGGACCTGTCACAAAGAGGATGCTTTGCCATCGTGTGTGTGAGTGCATGAGAGAGTGAGAAGGAGAGGAAGAGGTGCATGCGTGATGGCAAGTGTTACGGTTGAATAGTTTAACAAAACAGTTTTTAAATAGTTCTTAGGCTATGTAAATGTGTGTTCATGTGTAGGCTATAAGCTACACTTTTGAGAGCCTAAAAGCCACGTTATTAGCCAGCTCAGGACGCGATTTAGTTCAGGTCGGATTAAATTACGGCTGGCCCTGGGTGCATGTAGTCTTTTCTGACAGTCCGTTTCAAAAAGGAGCAATTAGACTTTTTGACGTTCGCTATCGCATAATTTAGGACTTGTTTGTACTATGTCCATCGAGGTGTCCCGTTATTCACAATTAACGGACGAGGGAGGCAGAGAACTCCCGACGCGCATCACCCGAGTTTGTAGGCTGACTAGTAAACAGCACACCACTAACGTGCATCAATCGGGAATTCGCTAAATGAAGGAAGTGGGTGCTTTACTTATTGATCCGGATCAAAGAGACAATAGCTTACAAAGTGGTGTTTTTGTAACTTCAGTGTAGATGATTGTGATTCATTGCAACTTCAGCAAGACTACCTTCCTTACCTTCAAAAAATAGCTCCGTACAGCTGAAGCCCAGTCTACAGTCTGCCTCAGTGAGAATCCTAAACTTTCTCTGTGTTCAGTCTTCGATCCTGATTGGCTGCATTCGTGCTAACTAACAAATCAGACGATGTAGTGGGCGGGACAATGCTCTCGACCACAGAGTAGCAAATGCAGGGAGGGAGAGACGCTTTACAGACAAAGTAGCGCGTTTCATTCTTTATCCATTTCAATATCGGCTTATCGGTGGAAAAAATTACCGATACCGATTATTATAAAAATGCTAAATATCGGCCCTAATAATTGGCCAGGCCGATAATTGGTCGACCCCTACCTGAAAGGTTAATCTTATGTGTGTGTGTGTGTGTGTGTGTACTTGTATTTATGTTGGCTTTTTAAATTGCTATACAACCTGCACTCTTTATAGTTTGAACAATGCATCCTTTTTCTGCATAAGATGGCAGTGTTTTATTTTCTCACTTTGTGAGAACTGAAAAATTTTAATGTGAGTGTGTGTGTGTGTTTAAGTATGTTGGATTTAGTTATTGTGCACTTTTTTACATTTATATTGGATTTTATGGTACGGTGGTGTTTTTGCAAATGTTCAAAACTAATGCACAGTATATGCAATTGCAGTATTGCACTGTCAAAATGTAGTATTTATATAAACTGTGGGTGAACTTAAACTTTATGGCTATGTGGTGGTTCCTGTAGGCTTTGCGTGCGGTGGGGGGGGGCTCCATGTCCATTTTGCTTGGGGCCCCCAAATTCCTTGAAACGGCCCTGATTGAGAAAAAAGGGGGAATACATAATTAGGTTCTGCTTTTTTGCTTATGTGGAATAAACTTTCCTTTCTCTGTCTCTCCTTGTCCCACACACTCTCCGTCTCCACCTTACCATTTCTAATGAACCTCACGGTGCGTGCCCCCACCACCACCACCCCATTTTATGCTACGTCAGTTTTGTAGAGCCAATAAGGCTGTGCATACGTTTATGGACGTAGGCACGCTTCAATTAAACTGAAATACACATTTTGCGCATCATGTACAAAAATCCGGGACATTCAGTGTCCAGGATTTTTATTTTTATTTTCCTGGACAGACCATGAAAATCCTGGACAATCAGGAAAATCAGGTGACAGGTGGCAACCCTATTTGCACGGCTACTCGCCACAACTGCTTGTCACTTTGTATTCTAAAGTTTTGAATACACCCCTCCATAGCATAATTAAGTCCCTTTTGATAGCTTCTGGAGGAAAGTAAATCCTTTTTCGACCAAAACGTCCTCAAAGCCTGCTTTCATATACTGTCAGCTGCCATTGTCCACAATGTATTTCTAATTAAGTCTGGTTTGTTTGTCCGAGTTTTCACACGGTAACAATGGAGGGCGGGGCTTAGCGACAGGTCAATTGAATGGGAGTGAGAGATAGGGGTGGGATTGGGAAATGATTGGTCAGAATCGAACCAGGGTCCTCGTGGGTATAATCCGTATATGACGATGCTGTGTCCCACTTGCACCACAGCTCCCCTCTATTTACTTCAAATAAGAAAGACAGGAGCAGATCATGAAAGGTAAAGAATATACAAGCTACATAGAGAAGCCAAAACCAAGGGTCCAAATATCTTGTTTCCTTTTCATCTTCAACTTGTCACGACTGCTGTTGAGGTCATAAGGATAATGATGGTGAACTGAGGTGCATGAATGGCCCTTAGTTTTTATGGACTAGACAAAAAACGTAAACATTTTTATTGTTCTTTTTTAAAGGTATTTAAACTCATCAGTTCAAGTAAGTTAAATATCTGATTTACAGCACAAATTACTAATATTCAGATTGTAATGCTCAATATTTTTTCTGAAATGTATGTGAAATATAAGTGCTAAGTCTGTGTTATTCTGTATAGCATTTACATATTTGAGTTGCTTACATGACAGCTTCCCTTAAATACTACTGAGTGATTGATCAATAGGTCTATCTACTTAAGGGAGCGATTACTTCGGCTAATTTACAAACAGATTGGCTAGTTTGTTGGTTGGCCAAACTGTAGGCATACACACAACATTTCCATTGGATAAAACCTTTTAAGGTTACCTGTTGTGAAAAAGATTATGCTAAAAGCCAGGCTTAGATCTAGCCAGCCCCTTCTGACCTCTCGGACCTATTTCAGGCAGTGCTGTCTGCAATGATACTGAGTATCAGTGTGCAGATGGAAACTACATTCGTCAAAATTGGGTCTGTGATGGTGATCCCGACTGCAGTGACGGGAAGACCTGCAGTGGGTGTATACTTTTCCCTTCAACATGATTGTTTTTCTCTTGCTCTCTCTCTTCTGTGTAAATTTAAGATATTTAGAAATGCTCTGTTAATCTCTGATTCCGCTTCTTTAACAAAGGAGAAACAATACACTATGTAGCCTGCAGTACGTTGACTGCACAGCTCAAACTGTTAAACAGCTCTGAAAGTGTCAAACCACTTCCCTCGTCTATTTCAGACTACTCAATACCTCATGTCTGGGTGGCCAGATGGATGGACAGTGATGACAGTTTTGTGGTTGGATGTGTCCACAAGGGGAACCAAAGAGGTAATTTCTTCTTGACCGTTACGGGAGGAACAAATATTACCATTACTGACCCACACCTCATCTCAGTCAAAGCTAGTTTATTTAATATAACTGTGATTCCACCTGTTTCTATCACCTGTGTACTTAAAATACTTGGAGAAACTCTTAGGAGTGAGGAGTACACACTTTGCACACATTACGGTGAGTTATGGCTTATTATGTTTTAAACAATTAAGGCATCCTGAGCGCCTTAGGAAAATAATTGCATTGGCTGTGAAGGTTATGTCTTCGAACAGAACAATGCATCAGTGGCAAATATTGTGAGAAACTATGATTAATCTGACCACCACATAATGATTTTCCAGGTCGTACTAAATTGTGCTTAAATCTGGTTAGCATCATAACCATGCTGCGCTAATTTGTTAAAAACTGTTGCATTCAAGTTAATTCTGCAAACCTACCACCACAAATAGAATTCAATTATGTGGGAAACACTGCATGTAGTTTATCAGCTAGCTAGTGGCACAATAATGGCATAGCACATGAGGAGAGATATATAAATGCTGGATGAATGAGCAGTTTATTAAACAGCAACCCAACTTAATGGAACCAATGTCAGTTACACTGAATGCAAGGTATAACCAGGTAGTTACTGTAACACTACAACAAGTTAGTTGGCAGTTGAACAGAGTAAACTTGCATAACAAAATAAAACATAAACCATGAGATAACCAAATAATCCTAAAACAAGTTAGAAACCAAAATAGATAAGAGTGAGAGAGAGAGAGAGTGAGCGAGCGAGAGAGAGAGACACCAAAAGAGGAAATGGCCTCCTCAGAACAAGAGCCAAGAGGCAAGAGAGGCCTGAATCTCCCAGAAAGGAGATCTTTAAATCCTTCAGGCCTAGGAATCTAATTCAAATTAATACAAACTGCAGCAAAGTTTGTGAATGTATTTTGTATACAGTATGTATACAGTATTTTTCCACCTTATACTGCATGAGATGGAGGCAGCCTGGGCACTGACAGAAGGGAGAAGTGAAGATATTTTAATATGTCCTTGAAGATTTTGGATACAGTACTGAATAATGACTTTGCTATTTCTATTTGTTTCAATTCTCTATTCACAGATTTAGAGCCACAAACGCCCCCAGTGACTCTCTCTTACCAGTTGTTTGCAGGATTCACTGGACTTGTTCTCATCACCATGACCTTGGTGGTTATCATGTTCACCTTGAGAGGAAATCAGGCAGGTAAATGGTTACAGAATGCAGTAGGCCTACTTTAAAATTATTTAACTACAATAACAAAATGTGATTGTTGATAAGATAATGTTAGAAAGGATAAATAATGCTTTTGAATCACTTGGTCACTTGTTGTCCTATTACACAGTGTCGTATACAATACGACATAATATATCAATATATATATTGATAATATATCAATTCCGTCTGTGTTACAGAAATACTATTGCATAACTAAACTCACTAATATTAATACTTATTCATAGCAGGACCACAGAATGCAACATCTGAGGAAACCAATGTACAACTTTTATAAGAAAATGTTGTACAGCAATAGTGTTATGCTGCACTTCCTTCTGGTTCCTTTGTGGTACAAAGGCCTTCTGCATACATGCAACAGTAAAAGTGCAGAAGATTGAAATAGATTGAGATATGCATTAGTGCTCTGCTAATTATTAGTGTAAGAGATTAGATAAATATCCTATTTTTCTCTGTTCTTTTTAATCTCTGTTATTGATTATTGATTGTACCTTGTTGAATATTGACCCTGATTTTCCTAAAAAATATGAAGTATTTCCATTTATGTATGAAACTGTAAATTAATGATGATACTGCACTGTACAGATAGTACAGATGATGATACTGTACAGATGCAGATACTGTGTATATGGTGTCCTGTTGAGTCATAAGGGGAACTCTTTAAGTATCATTAGTGTGTCTATAGTGTGTGAAGGAGTGATGAAAAACTGTGTTACCTTATAATTTACATTGGTGTGATATCTGTAACTGAAAGTTAAATAGATGCTTGTTCTGAAAATCATTAAAAGGAAAAAAATAAATACTGTTTGGATTTAAACTTGCTCCTTGTTTATCACATCATACCATACCATGGCATTGTGTTGGCGTTATGGATGTGACAGTTTTGTGTGGAATTGCCCCTGTCCGTCTGTGTCTGTGCATGCATGTGATATGCATCTATGACTGAGCATCCAAACACGGTGTGGCCTACATGCTCCGCTGAAAGGAAATCCAGTTTGAACTTGAGTCTTTTAATTTAGGCAATGCAGCCACTCTCTTCCCGTTCCTCACTCTCACTGTCTCTCTTCCTCTTTTCTCTCTCACTCTCTGCTCTGTCCCACTCTTCTCCCTTATAAATATGCTATTCAACTACTCTGTTGTTAGTGGTGTTCGGTATGTCTTGTGATACTCTCAATGCCTTTGGGTTGTGCTGTATTTCTTGTGTATGATATATTATTAGCGTTAACAATGATGTTGATGACCATGGTCACAACCATGCAGAAAAACCAGTTCACTGAAAACTATCCAGAATTCTGTTGTATTCTTGCTCTGTGGAATCCACGAAGGAAATTCAATAAAGAAGAAATGATCCTGTTAAAAGTTCAATCTGTCATTATTCAACTAGAATGGCTGGTGAACCCAATGTCAGAGGTTCAGCTTCCATGAAATAGAACTTTGAATCGAACTTATATTTTATTTTCATTATATTTCAAACAAATATGCTTTCAAATTTAAGTAACATATTTTGCAGCAATGTTCAGCTAAGATGGTCCACATTTCATTGCATTATATGAAATGACATTTAATCCCTTTACATTAAATTACTACGCACCCTTCACATTTCACTCACAGTAGTGATATCTTAAGCGTTTCACATTTGACACTGCACTTACACAGGTCATCAGCATTACACTTGCTAAGTATGAAGTCAAGTGGACATACTGTATGCACAAGACACATACACAGACAAGCAGACAGATTCCTTGCTTAGTTACATGTGAATAATACTTTGCTGCATCTAGACAGCTGAAAAAAGACTGATGTCCATTGTGGCTAAAACAGATCCATGTTGCCACTGCTATCAATTGAACAGGTAGTATAGAACACAATTGAACACAGTTACCAGTCCAGAGAGGAAAGCAAGTAATAACCAGCAGTGAAATTAAATGAACCATAACCTCGAGGGATGTCTGTTGTAAATGGCTCTATTGTGTATATCACTATTGAAGTTTCAAAGACAAGCTTGTACTGTAGGCTACAATAAAGCATGAGGGGTAATCAGCTACTAAATGAAAAGCGACATACAAAAAAAATGATAAGTCACTCTACACCAAAATACATGAATATGCTGTTGTCATATGTAGAGCACATTGATAGTTTACCCATTTAGTGTTTAGAGATCATCAAATTGGTTCTTACTTGTAGTAGACCATAGTAAAACAATGGTAAAACTTCTGCATGGAATAATTTTCTGTAATTTTGCCCTCCAGTGTGTCAGGACTCAGCCACTGAACTTGAGATCAGGATTACAGGAATACTGATCCGGGTCATGGATCTTGCCCCTAACCTCCATGTGAGAGCTTGCTGCTGTTTCGAAGCCCTCATGCTTGTTTTTTTATTATTAACAAGCGGCCATTGCAACCACCGGTATTGCAACCAACAAAGTTGCTAACTTAGTTAGCAACTATGCTTTTGGGAAACGCGCCCCAGTGTGACAGTAGGCCATTTCTGTAAAACAAACTAATTTAGTTTTAATTTTGCGAAACTTTACTACACATATGCAGGACATAATGTTTGCGCAGGAGAGAGAATGAGAATAAGAGCGCAAGCACGCACGCATCCAGCTAGGGATAAGCTAAACACTAAGACAAGATTTCAAGGCCATGGACACACATTTTCTTTTCGAAAACAAAAATGGTGAAGGCAGCAAGGTAGGCAAGAGAGGTACATTGCTGGTCAAAACGTTAGCATAAGAACTGGTTGGCTGAATGAAGTACAGCACATACACTGTTTAAAGTCACAGACACAACGAACTAAAGTAACTGTTATGCATGCGCAAACCTATATGGCCTATACATACCAGTAGATATGGCTGTGTAGTCTGTGTACCATAACATTTACTCCTGCAGGCGCCTGCTTACGTAGGCTAAAACATGGGCAGGTGGCAAAGTATCAGCATTATTTTACTGAGCGACTTGTCATTAGGTCTTGTACCTAGTCTAAAAAAACTGTTTCACCTAGTCTAAAAAAAATGTTTCAGGTCAGTATATAAAGCTATCTATTGCTTGTTTGAGGTCTGTGAATTGCACTTACTCAATTTGGCTGGGAGGGCTTAGTCTACCAGTGCCCCGTTTGTGACGAGTTACTGTAGGCTATGTTGGTCGTGCCTGTTTTGTGGCTGTCATACTTTTAAATGGCTTCACAAGAAGTACTGTACATAGAACTTAACTTGCACTACTGTCATCTTCTTTAAGAACCTTTCCAAATATTTCCCATATATCGCTTTTCCTGGAGGGGTGTCTTTATTATTTTAACTTCTCGCGTCTCCAGCTTCTTTACTGTCTCCATCTCTACAGTCTCCACCTATGTGGCTAGGCCTATGCTTCAACCAATGATTATGAAAAAAGCAACTAGATGTACCGCAGAGCGGTTACAAAATATGACCGCCGCCCAGTCCAGCACATGTTTTCCACAAAAATAAGTCACGCTGAAAGGCATATATGATTCTAACTGTCTCACTGAATTGCATTATGCACACTCAATTCTCACTGGTATCTGCTAGACAACAAGTACCAAAACATGATTAGTTCATAGATTTCACATGTAATATACATTTTATACAACCCCACCCCCATCTTGCCTGCATAATTCTGAGAAATTCTTGAATTGTGTGCATGTGTGCGTGTACATGTTTATGTTTATGTGTGTGTGGGTGTGTGTGCGTGCATGTGTGTGTTTGCCTGTTTATGTGCCTGTGTGTGTGCATGTGCATGCATGCGTATATATGTCTACTGTGTGAGTATGTGTCATACGTACTGTAGGATTACTAAGCGCTTTCAGACATACGTGTAAGACCGGAGGTTCTGCCGATGTTAAACGGTGGGGCCGTATATCTGAACGACATAACCGGTCATATGGAAGTCCGAATTTACCCGGTGTTTATACTACTCCCCCCCTAGTATTTCCTCCGGACATTATGTAAATGTGCTGTGTCTGAACGAGGAGTAGAACATGCGGTTAAAATTCACACCTAGTGAGAGGGCGTGTTGGTGACGTTTCTTTCGTGCGTCCATGTGGTTAGATCTGACTTAAATGCCAGTGTTATGATGGAGTGGCATGCTGTCCAGAAAATCTCCGACCTGGAAAGATGCATCACGGAGCTACTGTCCATGAGGGCATACAACATTTTGATAGAACACCTGAAGGCAACGTTAGAGACACGTTAGCCTACAACTGCATGGCAAGGACAAACGAATTCAGAAGACTGAATCATCATAAGCAGAAGGCGCTGAAAAGGCAGTAGCCTACACTGAAGTCTTGAGTTAGCCTACTGAATTGGCTGGTAGCCTACCATAAAGTTTGTGCATGCTCTCTCTCTCCAACGCAAACCAGATTTGGGGTTCTATAGCTAATTCTGGTACATAACTTTGAAAACAGATAAATGTATTTATTTGAAGCACACATACAAATACTGTAGGCTAGGTCAATTTCAAGTGCGCACTTACGAGACTAGCCTACTTCAAGTATTAGCCTACAGTATGCACAATAGATTTCTCTTCTTTAGCCTACATAATGCATAGGCTACACTTTGTTAACAAAAAAAATTGGTCATCCTAGGCCCTACGGTTCTTAAGATATTCACAGAAAACTGTGTCTGCCCTACCCTCCTTTCGGGGGGTCCAGTCCAGCGGGGGGGCTACAGATCAAAACGAAAAGCGATGGTTCCAAGCTATCAATGTGGGGTTACATGCCCACCAAGTTTCGTGTACCCCGGTCTTTCAGTTTCCCGGGAATCCTTGTTGGTGTACGGTCACTAAATGTACACATACATTATTTTATTGTAAGGCCCCCCATGAACGAAAGTCCACGAAACTTGGCATGCATTCGGAGGGTGTCATAATGATCCTACACTTTCAATTTCGTGCAGTTTTGACCATGTCAGCCAGAGATATTGTGATGAAAACACCTTGACACCTTGCTTTTTAATTTTTAACTAGGTGGCACTATACATGAAATAAATGGTAATGGGATAGGTTGACATGCCCCCTTAAGACTAACATACAAAAAAGGTGGACCTCCTAGGCCCTACGGTTCTCGAGATATTTACAGAAAACTGTCTCCGGCCACCTACAGGCCAGTTGGTGTATAGTAACATAAATGAATTTATTGTGTGGCCCCCATGAACGGAATTCCACGAAACTTGGCGTGCATTCAGAGGGTGTCATAATGATCCTACGCTTCCAATTTCGTGCAGTTTTGACTATGTTAGGTCACAGATACCTGCGATTACAACTTTTTTGTGTTTAACTAGGTGGCGCTATACATGAAATGAGTGGTTATGGAATGGCTTGACATGGCCCTTTGAGATCAACATACAAAAAAAAAAGGTCCTCCTAAACCCTACGGTTCTCGAGATATTCACAGAAAACTGTGTCTGTCCTACCCTCCTTTCGGGGGGTCCAGTCCAGCGGGGGGGCTACAGATCAAAACGAAAACAGGAGGTTCCATGCTATCCATGGGGGGTTACATGCCCACCAAGTTTCGTGTACCCCGGTCTTACAGTGTCCCGGGAATCCTTGACGGAAATTTGGACATGCGAAAAAAAAAAAAAAAAAATCTGACTAAACCTATATGACCGCCGCTTCGCTGCGCGGCGGTCATAATTATGAGTTAAATATTGATGCTACCCTTCTCGTGATAGCCTACTTTAAGTTTTTTTTTAAAAAATATATATATATATATATATATATTTAATTAATTTTAACTGACCCGTCCGCAAATGACCCGAATATCATTAAAATATAACCGTGGGTGACCGCAGTCATTAATTTCGGGCAGACCGCGCAACACTGGTAAGCATCAAGTACTCGCCTCACCGGAGTGCTTGCTTTCCAGCTTGGGTACTACAATTGTGAGGTGGTGCAACGCCTATGTCATATGCCATGTGAGTGCCCTGCTCCAGCAGCTCCTTTGGTTCTTCCAAACTCCTTACCGTCATTAATAGAAGCAGCAGATGAACCCATGCAGCTAGGAGCTACCAGGCTTCCAGAATCAGAGCATGAAAGGAAAATTAAGTTAGGACTATGCCTCTACTGTGGAGAGACTGGTCACCATGTGCGGTCATGTCCCTCTTCACAAAAGGGGAACTTAAGACATTTTTTAATTGTATCAGTTTGTACTCACAGTTAAGCTAGGCTTTCGTAGTAATCAAGTTTTGCTCTGGTGGATACCTCTAAGATAGGCTTAGAAGCGATACTGTCTCAAAGACATTGTAAGCTAGAGAAGCTGCACCCTTGTGCCTTCTTCTTGTGCAAGCTCACCGAGTCTGATGCAAATTATGACAGGGAATCAAGAGTTATTCACCATCAAGGAGACCCTAGAAGAGTGGTGTCATAGGCAAAGATTATACATTGTGGAGCAAGATAGTTCATCGTATAGTTCATGTCTATGGGTGTGTAATGGGGATCGAGTCCTGTCTGCATAAAGAGGCGTGTCGTTGACATATTAATGAGCGTACCTACTGTAGCAACAGGCCAAAGGCAGTAGAATAAATAACAGGCGCACACCTGATATAAGGTTGATTTTCTCCAGACTGGAATGCTCAAAAATGCTAAAAATGTACCTGAAATGGAAGATCATGAAAACGTGCCCAAAATTCACATTCCTAACTCTATAGAACCATGGTCGTAACATATGTAGCTCCTAATGCAATATCTTGCTCCGCCATGTATAATCTTTGTCATAGGCTAGCCCTTTGTAGTCCTTTTGTGGCCCTCTTCGTCACCCATCGTCCTGGATCAAAACATTAGAAAGTGCCCTCTCTCATCACTTTGAAAACTCCTAGACCTATCGTAACACCCCCAATTATCACCACTTTTGTTCAGAAATTCTAAAACAACAATGTTTTTTAACACTTCAAAATAACATTTGCTAAATGAACCTTACATTTTTCAGTAGCCATAGGTGTGTAGATTTTAACAAAATCTGGTTTGGTTCTTAACGGGAGCATTTACTGCCTGAAATATCCGATTTTGTTTACCACGCTCGGAGTTATAGTGCTGGCCTGATGGGTCGCCTATTTACGCCGTTTCAATGGCACATGAACGGTTAGACCGGGTATTCTTGTCATGAAATTAAATGGTGTGGGTGGTTGCGTTTCTTTAAGAGTCCGCCATCTTGGTTTGTATAGAAATGGATATTAAGTGACACATACAAGCAAGACTGCGGAAATACGGGACCGACGGTAATAGGGGGAATTCCGATAGTATACCTGAGCCTATATTGGCCCCAATTAAGTGGAATGTGGCAACAGACATTGAGAGGAAGTCTTGTATTGATCCTACTCTAGCAGACTGCCCTTCCAACAAGACCTATGTTCCGGCAATTTTACAACAGAGACTACTCACCTTGGCCCACACCATTCCAGCCACTGGCTACCCTGTAATCAAGAAGGCCAGCTGGTGCATTTGTTAGCCAACACCAAGTTTGATCCTGTTAAGTTTACCCCACAATTAAGTCAACCAGACAGCTCCCTAGTGGTAAGCTAGTACCATTACCAGTACCCCACAGACCCTGGTCACGGCATACTACCATTCACTGCAACACGACTGGTTGGATTACCTTTACTGGGCAGAGTATGCCCAGAACTCTCTGCACCACTCAGCAACAGGGTTTACCCCGTTCCAGTGTGTGTTAGGTCAGCAATCACCACTCTGCCCTTGTGACTTCAGGTGTTCGTCCCTGTGGATAAGGGTAGACTGATGGTGCACACTCTGTGTATCCGTACTCCTGCAGGTGCCACTAGGCTGGGTCCTTCATGGTCAAAGTGACCAGCTCCATATTGGTGATGCAGATTCTTTATGCTGTCTGTGGCAGACATTATATTAGTCTTCACACTCACTTTCTGTGGCAGACATCATATTAGACATCACTCTCACTTTCTCAGAAAAGGGACTACTTCCTGGGTGACAGGTGTTGTTCTCGTTCATACCTGTATGCACACATCTGTTTAAACCAGTGGTTCTCAACCTTTTTCTGTCATTTCCCACTCTGGAGGTGGGGAATTTTCAAGCCCCACCTGACCCCATCAACCCAGCAAAATGGTTATGTTAAAATATATGTTTTTTGGCATTTTGGTTACATTTTTCGTCTTGGTCCACTGGATCAGATGCTATTTTCATTGTCGGTTCATGTCGGTCTGTTTATGACTGTTATGTTTGTGTTGAATCTAGGATCTTCCACAGACACACTGGTTTAAACTCTGCAGTGTGCCACTGCAATATCTGCTTTATGTCTGAGTTTTTGTAGATCTATCACTGTCTCTGTTTTACTCTGCCTGAAGAAGATCTGCCGACCGAAAGCTTGTGCAGATTTTGAGTGAAAACCTTTTTTGCACAGACTTCTATAAGTTATCTACCAATCCTGCACCTCGACAGATGAGCGGTGATCTTTGACTTCAAGATCGAGCTCTGTCACCAAATGTTTCTGTTATGCTCAAGGCAGAAGAAATTGAAGTTAGATGTTAAGAAAGACCTATGCAAAGAATATTGCAAAATGAAGAACCTCACAGGACAGATGAAAAACAAGAAGCACTCAATTTACTGTCATACATAATGTCTCAAACACTTCTTCTCACTCACACGTTTCTTTGATACTTCTGCTTTAACAAGTCTTTTTGTTCTATCCGCAGTAAAAGAGGAAATGAAACACCACCACAAGTGTTCTTAGTGAGGTGAGGGTGCATATTCTTAAGAACAAGTAACTTATTAGACTTGCTTCAGTCTGAACACATAAATTACACAAAGGAAATACAGAGGATGATTGCAAGCAGGAGTTTTACGCTTTTTTTGATATGGACCCTTTTGTCTATAATAAGTAAGTATTGATTTCATGACTTTTGTACTGTACTTATATTGTAAATGTACATTGTCAATATGCTACACTAAAGATACTCATAGACCCATATTTAGTTGCAAAAAGGATATAGACAACATATCAAATGTTGAAACTTACTAATTTGATTATTTGATGGAAAATATAATGAAAAGCTGGAAAAGTATAATGCTAAAGAAAACACAAGGAGGAATATTTTGCAACTAATTAGGTTAAATGGCACCATGATTTGGTATAGAAAGAGCAAAATGCTACAATGACCTGTCAGCAGTCCAGAACCTTCCCATTGGGTGCATTGTGGAATGAAAACATGATTAAGAAGACCCCAGACTGTTGTACAGCTGAAATCCCTTTCTCATCCACTCATTCTCAATATTCCATTGACTGGTCTCCTCAGTTCTAGAACATTTACAGACTCTTACAGTTTTATTCAACTGCTTACACACTTAATCTTTGCTTGTCACACAATTTTCTAAACATGTCGTCCAAACATCATAACCCCACACCAAATCTGCAAAACCATAACTAATTCTCAGTGTTTGACTCAGTTTTCAATTTACTTAAACCCATTTTGCAAAACACCACACACAATTTTCTACTTAACACACAAAAATCTAACAGGAAGTAACTTGATTTCATTTTTCAAACACAACCCATCAAAATGCCACACTAAATCACCAGTGCTTCACTCTCTCTCCTTACATGTGTAAACACTCATTACTTTACTGAACACCATCCAATCATTGCCTTAGTATAGGCCTATGAATAGATACAGTATACTCTATATGTAGGTATGGACTCTTTCAATCTGCTCCTAGAGGATTTGCGGTTGAAATATTCAGAACCAACGCAGATACTTTGAAAGGAAAATTACAGCAATCTGACTTCAGCTTACAGTAATGTTCTACAAAAAGTCGACTTTATGTAAAACACACACACACACACACTTTTCTTTGGAAGAAGCAAAGTAATTTGATAGTAGTCAGTCATTTCCGTCTTAGGCAAAATCAGCTTTTTCAAAATGTAAATCTGGTGGTCATTGTATTTTGCTTTGTTTTGTTCTTGCTGGCTGTAAAATACTGTATTCGCAACAGCAAATTATTTGGAAAAAATAACTATTTTTGGTTTCAATATTGCTTGCATTTTTACTGTATATTTCAACTTCTCTCTGTACATACCATAACTTTCACTCTTCTGTGGAAATACATAAAGTCTATGAAAGACAGAAGAGCTTTAGGTTTTGAGCAACAGTGTGTACATGATGTATCCAAAATGTCATATTATGACAAAAGTGTTTATAATGTGAGACCAATGTTTGCTTTAAACATGTGTTTATGACATTTTGAATGTTGTGTGTAATTTTGCTGGAGATTTGAGGCATTTTGCATTTTGTGTAAGCAATTATGGGTTTTGTGTGTGTGGAGTTTTGTAAAATAGACACAGTTTTGAAAATGTGTACATATAAATAACAATACAATTTCTGTGTTAACCACTGATGCTGTATTTGTACTACTCTCAATTAAATGTATACATGATTTGCAGATCATAGTGTTCAATTTTATTTACATTTACACAGCCACCCAACTTTTTTTCAAAAACGGGGTTGTGTTTATTTTTTATGCATTTTCTTTTATGTATTTACCTACTTGTTTACTTACTTTAAGTAAATGCATTTGCTTACACCCCTGAACCACCCCTCATGCATACACCCACACACACACACACACACACACACACACACACACACACTTTTTCAGAAAGAAGTAGGCTTTACGGGAAACCAGCCTTCCAACAACTCAGGGTCTATTTGTGGATGATAAGGGCAGGGTTCTAAATTAACTTTTTGATCACCAGCCAATTCTGAATTTCATTGGGTTCACACATTTCTCACACCCTTGTGCAAAACAGTTACAGTTTTTTTACAACTGTTTACACATTTTTAAACTGTGTCTATTTTTCAAAACTCCACACACAAAACCCACAATTGCTCACACAAAATGCAAAATGCCTCAAATCTCCAGCAAAATTACACACAATATTCAAAATGTCATAAACACATCTTTACAGTTTTTCTCGATTGTTTTATCCTGCTTGAGGAAACTGGGATCCACTTGGTCTTCATGAACACTTTCTTTGCACAGCAGAAGTCATCTTGTGCAAATGTGTTCACACATTTTCATTGGGTTCACACATTTATCACACCCTTTTACAAAACAGTTACAGTTTTTTACAACTGTTTACACACATTTTCAAAACTCTGTGTCTATTTTTCAAAACTCCACACACAAAACCCACAATTGCTCACACAAAATGCAAAATGCCTCAAATCTCCTGTAAAACGACACACAACAATCAAAATATCGCAAACACAACTTTAAACCAAACATTTGCCTCACATTACAAACACTTTTTTCATAATATGACATTTTGGATACATCATGTACACACTGTTGCTCAAAACCTAAAGCTCCTCTGTCTTAGGCTTTCTATATGTATTTCCATACAAGAGTGAAAGTTACGGTATCAACAAAGAGAAGTTGAAATACACAGTAAAAATGCAAGCAATATTGAAACCAAAAATAGTGATTTTTCCCAAATAATTTGTTGTTGCGAATACAGTATTTTACAGGTAACAAGAACAAAAGCAAAGCAGAATACAGTGACCACCAGATGTACATGGAGTTTTGAAAACACTGATTTTGCCTAAGACTGAAATGACTGACTATACTATCAAATTGCTTTGCTTTTTCCAAAGATAAGTGTGTGTGTGTGTGTGTATGTGTGTGGGAGAGGGGGGGGGGGGGGGGTCGTGTACAGTATGTATTCATAGGCCTATAGACCCTTTCTACTGCAGAAACACACAATCCGCGTTCCTAAGGCATTTCTGGAGGCACAGACAAATGTATTGAGCTAATGGTACTGTAACATGGGGACAAACAAAAATACAGTAAAAAGACAAATTTTACATAAAGTCAACTTTTTGTAGAACATTACTGTAAGCTAAAGTCCGATTACTGTAATTGGTTCTGAATATTTCAACCGGAAATCCTCTAGGAGCAGATTGAAAGGGTCCATACCTATATAGAGAGTATATCTATTCATAGACCTATATGGCAATGATTGGATGGTGTAAAGAGTGTTTACACATGTGAAGAGAGAGAGTGAAGCACTGGTGATTTAGTGTGGCATTTTGATGGGTTGTGTTTGAAAAACTAAATCAAGTTACTTCCTGTTAGATTTTTGTGTGTTAGGTAGAAATTTGTGTGTGGTGTTTTGCAAAATGTGTTTTAGTCAATTGAAAACTGAGTCAAACACTGAGAATTAGTGTCTAGGGGGTGGGGTATTACACGCCACTGTTTCCACCAATGATATGTATCACTGCATCATCAACAACGTTGTTGGAACTACGGTGTTCGAACGTCGGAGGTAGTGAATTGCGACACAGGTACGATGCTTTCTGGAAACAGGTGTAACAATGTCGCTGTTTGGTCACCAGTTGCGTCGTACCAAGGTGGTTGTGCAACGCCGTTGCTAACTTTTCTAGAAACGACCCCCTGGTCATCCCATCTTACCCTCCCCCCACTTCCTCTAGCCTACCATCTGCAGGCGCTTATGGAACCTATAGAGTATCTTGTAAATAACCCCACTAATAACGCCCTGAATGGTACGAAACTTAGTACAATTATGGGTAACACTTCATAATAACTACACACAATTCATTATTTATTAAGCCTTTGTTACTTATTAGTTAATGGTTTGTTCATCATTAGTAATTTCTAATTTATCATCAGTAAAGCATTTGTTCACACAGTTATAAATAGTTTGTTCATAGTAAATAAGCCTATGGGCTGTATTTTGGGCACCAGCGCATGGCGTAAAGTTCGTTTTCCACCTGCGCAAAGTTTAATTCAGTATTTTGCACGTTTATTTTTTAAACATTGCGCCCAGGGGTGTGGCAATTAACAACCTAGGGAGGGGCCTGGCGCGTTGTCTAAAAATCGCTATCATACACCACCTAAACCTGGTCAGAAGTCAATGGCGAGTTGTTCATATGCTGTTTTAAGAGCGCATGTCAACAGTCATATTGGCAGGTGCACGCACCATCCTTCTATCATTCATGAACGCACACCAGTGCACGTCCATGCAAAGCATTACAAATTGCACGATTACAATGGGAAACATAATTAGAATAAAGATATTACGAAATACTGTACATCTCATGATGAGTATTCACCATCATTTGCAAATTTGTAATGACGGTTAAAAGTGATTAGGGGAGAGGCGAGAGACACGTATGGAGCACAGCTGAAGACGCACTGTCACGAGATATAAGAAACTCCTCTGCAGGATAAATGTTGTTTTATTCAGTCATTTGAGCAACATTAGGGTAAGTGTTGCTTTTTCCAGCCTATGTTTTCGGTGGTAACCCATTGTCAGTCAATAGTGAAAGTAACTGCATATAACTGTCTTGTCGTTGACTGACTCTTTGGTGAAGTTAGTTTCACTTTGCCAATGAGTTCAAATAATCTTTACAACTCATTTGAAAATGTGTTGCAAGGCATAGAAAGTCCTCACTTTAGATAAGCTCACAAAATATCATTAACTAACCACTTGTAACCCCTGAGTTAATCATGAATTATAGTATTAGGAAGTGGTTTCTAAAATATGTATCCTCACCCTAACTAATCATTAGTGCATGTGTATATTATTGCATAATTTATTAAGTATTAACAATAATTCATAAACATATTTTAGATATAGACTTATTTACTATGAACAAACCATTTATAACTGTGTGTACAAATACTCTATTTATGAGAATTAACATAGGAACAATGCTTTACAAATGATGAACAAAGCATTTTGTAATAGTTTGCAACTGGTTTATAATAAGAAAATGATTTCATTATAAGTGGTTGTTTCATTAATTATTAAGTAAAAATCATGCACTTAGAAACATATTTTTTGGATAGGCTTATTTACTATAAACAAACCATTTATAATTGTGTGAACAAATGCTTTACTGATGATAAATTATGTATGAACAAGAAATTACTAATGATGAACAAACCATTAACTAATAAGTAACAAAGGCTTAATAAATGATGAATTGTGTGTAGTTATTATAAAGTGTTACCCAATTATGTTCTTTACTCATAAAACGAGGCATTGAAAAGTTTGTAAGTACACCAGGAGTTTATTATTAATAACACTTGCCTGATGGATTCTACTATCTGCTATCTACCGCTGCGTCGACGTTACTTCCGTGATTTGGGAAAAGCCCGTAAAAGTCCTGGCAGGAAGCATGCATAAGGATGTAGATCCAGATGTAGATGCAATATTTTGTTCGTAGAACCAGTTTGCAACAATTATGAGTTAACACTAAGTTGTAAACACTTCGAAAAAAAATATTAAAAACTGGATATACCAAAAAACTTTGATGTAATCGTTTCCTGCCAGGACTTTTACGGGCTTTTCCCAAATTACTGAAGTAACGTAGACGCAGCGGTAGATAGCAGCAGAGTAGAAGCTATCAGGCAAGTGGGTAACGCTTTAGAATAACATGTGCTTATTATGTATTAACAGTGCATAATAAGCAGTTAACAATTCATTACTAACAGTTAGTTAACTGTTGTTATCCTTTAATAACATTAACTAACGGTTAACATGCAGCTTTTTAAGTTACTTACAAGCATATTTGTTAACAGTTAACATGCAGCTTGTAAGTGTTAACAAGCTGCTTGTTAATGGTGTATAAGACAAAGAGGTGGATAACTAATACGCTTATAAGACCTTTCTTACCTATTTGTAGTACATTTTGCAGCCCCCCAATCTAAAGCGAGGACCATGTAGCCTATTCTACAAGCCCAACCTTCTATCTCTATATATCTACTGCATCTATCTAGTTTGTTTAAGCTGTGAGAAATGCACCTTCAAAATTGCTGCAGCGAGCAGGAATTGAACCCCGGTCTCCTGTGGCAAAGAGTGAAGTGCTACTGACTGAGCCACGTTCCTGTCTTTGAATGTACAGTAATGATCATCTTGATTCTATATTCTGTTAATGTTCTAGATCATACCATTATACATTTTACAAATATGTTTCTGATAAAAAAAAAAAAGTGGCGTTTAATTTCCATAATCTTTGTTCAGTGAACAGTCAGTTTGTCAGCAGTCTAAAGATATTATCAGAGGGGGTTAATCAAGGATCTTTGATATTATGCCAGCTTTGTTTATAGTTTGGTTACATAGCAACCGAGAGTTAAAGACGACAAGTGGGTGCGTTCAATGTCGCAAACATAGGCGAATGTTCGCGATCGATTTGAAACCTTTGCCTTGAACAGAGGCGAACATTTGTGGTCTGTTGCTGCATCAATGTCAATGGGAGACTTGGGGAACAAAAATTGGTCATTATGTCTTTCTGGATTTGTTGAGGGTTTTTGGGGAAAATTTGTAAACAAAATAACTTAATATCAGACCATGCTACTGTCAGTTACTGTCCAGTTGCTAGCGAATTAGCTAGCCGCCTATCTAAGGTAACATTTTAAATGGAGAAGTGTAATTTCTTTAAAATGACAACTAGATGAACAACATTACTGACATTAGTTAAAGTGGATAGTTTATACTCAAGTGAACTTGCAACAGTATATTAAGTTTAAGCAAAGCTCCTCAACTGCTAGTCACTTGTCAGCGCATAGCTGTGAACAAAATGAACAATTTCATCAATACTGTTACAATAAAGTAGCCTAGTTTAGCTCAGTTAGTAGCAAATCACTCTATGACTCAGGAGACCAAGGTTCAATTCCTGCTCACTGCAGCAATTTTGAAGGTGCATTTCGCACAGCTAAACCAAGCTAGACAGATAGATGCAGTAGAGATAGAAGGTTGGGCTTGTGGAGCTATAGGCTACATGGTCCTCGCTTTAGATTGGGGGGCTGCAAAATTTACTACAAATAAATAAGAAAGGTCTTATAAGCGTATTAGTTATCCACCTCTTTGTCTTATACAACATTAACAAGCATTAACAAGCTGCTTGTTAACACTTACAAGCTGCATGTTAGCTGTTAACAAATATGCTTGTAAGTCACTTAAAAGGCTGCTTATTAACACTTACAAGCGGCATGTTAACCGTTAGTTAATGTTATTAAAGGATAACAACAGTTAACTAACTGTTAGTAATAAATTGTTAACTGCTTATTATGCACTGTTAATACCTAATAAGCACATGTTATTCTAAAGCGTTACCGGCAAGTGTTATTTAAATAAACTCCTGGTGTACTTACAAACTTTTCAATACCTCGTTTTATGAGTAAAGAACATAGTTGTACTACTGTAGAAGTTTCGTACCATTCTGGGAATTATTAGTGGGGTCATTTACAAGATACTACGTTTGTTTCATTAGCGCCTGCAGAAAGTCATTAGTTTCTGACAGCGCTACTCGACCAGGGTTCGACCAAGGGAAAACAGGTTCTGGGAGGGTTTTTGGCACGGGGTCATGGTGCAAAGGACCCTAGTGAAATTACTCCGAACCATCGCTTTAAGACCCATTTCACAGACTACAACACGAAAGTGCAGTGAAGTGCCCATGGCGGGTTAAATGATTGCAAAAGACATGTTGAGGTGCTCATTTCATGTGCATAGTATTCAGGCCTATACTATGGTTTTGGTTATGGTTATGGTTATGGGATTTGGCAGACAAGCGGCATACAAATACGAAACAATATAATACGTAAGGGATAATGTATAGAACGCCGGTCATTATTGGGGAAATAAGTCCCGACAGGGCGAACCGGACCCTGACACGCAGCGGAAGGTCTTGTTCCGCCCTGAAGGGACTTATTTTCCCAATAATGACCAGTGTTCTATACATTATCCCGCTTATTACACAGCTACTTGCCAAAACGAAATAATAACCTCCCCACGATAAGACTTTAGCCTACATAGCCTAGCCTATTTGTTACCGTTCATCGTGGCATTTGCTGAGAAACAAATAGTTTGCAACAACACACGCTGAACTTGAATCAAACATTCTTTAGAACACAGCTGATCAACCGTCTGCTTTGACTTTTGAATGAAGTTCCAGTCCTTGCATAGTGATATGAAAGACGTATCAGAAGCACAAAACCCGTTGCCATTGACAGCGGTAATTACATGTATATGTTTGCAGTGATAATTACATGAAAATATTTTACCATAGAACTTTGGGAAATCCCATTTAAGCCAATGGAGCGCTCTACTTGCCTTGTGAAGAGCCGTGTAATAATTAAATTTAACAGGGAACAATTTAAGATGTTGGTCAGACTATATTAAGGAGAATAGCAATAATAAACAACAATGTCAATTCAATCAATAGCCTAATGAAATAAACAATGAAGGAAAAGATGAAGGAAATTAAAGAAATTAAGAAAAAATTAAGGAAAATAGCAATAAAAAACAATAATGTCCATTCAATCAATAATATAATAGCAATAACAATACATGGTAAGACTGCATTAAGGATACTAGATGGCTAGTTGCCAAGGCTACATGAAAAGACCAAACTACATACCAAAATCTACCGGGTACATATTTTAGTATATCAATTTTTATTTAGGCCTTCCTTATTTGGTGTACTGAATAGACATTATTGAACAAACATATTCATCTGTATTTCAGTATCTGACCAGCGCCAGACTGGCCTGGACTCAAACATGTGAACTTGCTAGCCACTTACTTAGTACCTTACAACCCCACAAACAGAAAAAGTTGGGATGTTGTGTAAAATGTGAATAAAAACAGAATGCAATAATCTGCCAATCAATTAAACTCATATTTAGTTGCAAAAAGGACACAGACAACATATCAAATGTTGAAAATGACAAATTTGACTATTTCATGGAAAATATATGTTAATTTTGAATTTGATACCAGCAATGTGTTTCAAAAAAAGTTGGGACGGGGGTAACAAAATGCGGGAAAAAAAAGTGTAATGATAAAGAAAACAAAAGGAAGAATTTTTCATAACTAATTAGGGTAACTAGCAAGACGATTGGGTATGAAAAAGATAGATAGATACTTTATTGATCCCTAGGGGAAATTGAAGAAAAAGAGCATCACAGAGAGGTAGGGTCTCTTAGAAGTAAAGATGTAGGGGTATTCATCACTCTGTGTAAACCTGTGTGCGCAAATTATGAAACAATGTAATTTTAATGCTTCTTAACATGAAATTGTGATGTATTTAGGGAGTTCATCATCTATAGGACATAATATTATTAAAACATTCAGAGAATCCAGAGAAATCTTTGCAAACAGGGGAAATAGCTGAAAAACAAATTGGATGGCCGTGGTCTTTTGGACCTCAGATGGCACTGCATCAACACCAGACCTGTCTCCAGACCTGTCATTGTATGGGCTCAGGAAAACCTCTGATAACCATTGTCTATGTGCCCAGTTTGATACTCAATTAAAAAACTGCAACCAAAATTGTAACAGCTAAAATTGTATGGAGACATGATACAGAAAATACCACCCTCTTATCTGGGCCTGAGCTTGTTTAAAATGGACTGAGGTAATGTGGAAAAAGGTCCTGTGGTTAGACCAATTAAAGTTTGCCATTCTTTTTGGAAATCATGGGGCTAAAGAGAAGAGGGCCTATCCAAGTATCCAACCTATCCAACTTGTTTTAGTGCTCAGTTCGAAACCCGAGATCTATGACGGTGTGGAGGAGCATTAATGCCTACAGCATGGGCATCTTGTAGATTTGGCAAAGCACAATCAATTCTAAATGATGTATACAGGTTTTGAGCAACATATACTGCCATCCAGTCAATGTCTTTTTCAGGGACGACCTTGAATATTTCAGGAAAACAATGCCAAAATGAATTCTGCACATATTTAAATAGTATTTCTCCATAGAGGAAGAGTCCAGCTCACATAGCTGAAACCACGCTACGGTTCTTACAGTAGCCTAACTGACTCACGTTCACGTTGATCTCTATAACCGTTAATTTTTAGTAGCCTATATTCAAACCTATCCATAACCCTTGCTATTTGACTCATCATTTCACATACAAAAATATAAATAATGTCAGACAGCGAATTAGTAATTATTTAAAAATATATATAATCATTTTTAAAAATCTATCTCCTGCCAGCAGGGGGTGCTGCATCACCCTCAGCACCCCCCTTCCCACGCCCTTGTCTTCAGTCCAGATTTGTCAAATTAGGTGCATAATGGAATGAAAAGCATGACTAAGAATACCCCATATGTTGCAACTGAAATCTATCGGGGAGTAATAGGACAACATTTCATTATCAAAACTGTAGCAAATGGTCTCCTCAGTTCCTAAACATTTACAGAATTGTGGTAAATGAAGAGGTGAAGCAGCACAGTGGTAAACATGCTCCCGTCCCAACTTTTTTTGAAACATGTTGCTGGGATCAAATACAAAATTAACATATACTTTCCATGAAATAGTCCAAATTTTCATTTTCAACATTTGATATGTTGTATATGTCCTTTTTGCTGCTAAATATGGGTTTACGAGACTTGTATATTATGACATTCTGTTTTTATTTGCATTTTACACAATGTCCACAACTTTTTCTGTTTTGGGGTTGTATATTGTTTAAAACACATGGTTGCTTATGGCAATTTAGATTTGACTCTTCATTTGGCTCCTAATAGTCCAAATCATTATCATACAGAAAAAAAACTTGTTGCATTATAAGTCTACATCTTTTTGTCAGATTGCTTGATAAAACTAAGTAGCCAAAGTAAAATAAGTATTAGATCTTCTGCCTGAGTATTGCTATGCATAGTTACCTCTTCCAGGCAGTGTTGTCTGCAGTGTTAATGAGTAAGAGTGTGGGGACACTCTTACTCAATGATATGTCATTCATGTCAAATTATGACATACTGCTTTCCCCTACATAAAAGTACATAAGTAGCTTTTAGTTAAAAATATCAGTATTTGTATCTGTATCAACAATATTGGCCCTATATTTACTTGGTATCTGATCGGTATCCGATACCAAATTTTGCAGTATTGCCACCACAGACAGAGCGTGACGTCACTGATAGGCTACTAGAGATTGTTAAGTCACATCGTTGCAAATTTCATACAATGAGAAAGCCAATTCTTTTACAGATATATTTATCTATAAATGACAGGAACGTCTGTCTGTTTGTCCGTCTGTTATTCACATATCTCTCGAACCATTCATCCGATTGATTTCAAATGTGGCAGGTGTCTTGCTACAGGCACGCATAAGTAGAGTGCCAAGTTTGACTTTGTTTGGATCAGCAATGCAAATATATACATGAGTGCTAAATCTCTGTTATTCCGTCTTGTTTCCATTTCATCTCCAACTTCATACGACTTTGTTTCTATCTTTGACTATGAGGATTATAATGGTGGGTTGATGTGTTTCTGATTTACACCACACATTACTGTAACAATATTCAGATTGTAATGTTCATGGTCCAATATTTTTTATGAAATGTATGTGAAATAAGTATATGAAAATAAGTGGACAGCTCCCCTTAAACACTACCAATTGATCGCTCAATCGGTCTATCAATAATTTAGGGAGAGATTACTTAGGCTAGTTTACACACAGGTTTGCTATTTTGTTGGGTGGTCAAACTGTAGGCATACAAACAACATTTTCATTGGATAACACTTTTTAAGGTTACCTGTTGTGAAAAAGTATTATGCTAAAAGTCAGGCTTAGATCTAACCAGACCCCTCTGACCTTTGACCTCTCTGACCTCTTCCAGGCAGTGATGGGTGCAGTGATACTAAGTATCAGTGTGGGAATGGAATGTGCATTCCCCAGGGCTTCGTCTGTGATGGTGATGACGACTGCAGTGACAGGAGTGACGAGAGGAACTGCAGTGGGTGTATACTTTTCCCTTTAACATGATTGTTTCTCTTTCGCTTTCTCTCTCCTGTGCAAATGTAATAAGATATGCCCTACTAGCAGTCTGAACACCCTCAATCCCGCTTCTTTAACATAGTTCGTGAACCAATTGGTTGTGCCCAAATTGCTCTGTGTTCTTCCAGGTTACAAAAATCTTGCAAACTGACCACACCCTCTAGGTCACTTATGGTAGAAACACAACTGAGCACCAGGTCTTGTGAAGCTATAAAGTAGATAAAGAATGAAAGATGCGTATTTTAAACTATTTTTGTAAAGCTATGTCCATGCATTTTGCTCAGTATCCTTATGGAGACTCTAAAAAGGACCATTGGTTATCCAAAATACATTTAGATTAGATTAGATTAGATTCAACTTTATTGTCATTGTGCAGAGTACAAAGACAATGAAATTTAGTTTGTGTCTAACCAGAAGTGCAAAAAAAAACCTTTTGGTTACCCAAAATGCATGTCAGGGGTTCTGATATAGAATGACTACACAAAATATATTTTTGCTATTGCATTCAGGTCTCCGCTGGTTCGATGGATGTTTAAGATATGCTTGCATAGGTTTAGGTTTTTGCTGATGGCAATGATAATGCCAGCATTAACTCGGTTTAAATTAGAAAAATGTCGACATAGGCCGTGACAGACAATTTCTAGGGGGTGGGGTATTTACACGCCACTGTTTCCACCAATGATATGTATCGCTGCATCATCAACAACGTTGTTGGAACTACGGTGTTCGAACGTCGGAGGTAGTGAATTGCGACACAGGTACGATGCTTTCTGGAAACAGGTGTAACAATGTCGCTGTTTGGTCGCAAGTTGCGTCGTACCACGGTGGTTGTGCAACGCCGTTGCTAACTTTTCTAGAAACGACCCCCTGGTCATCCCATCTTACCCTTCCCCCTTTTCCTCTAGCCTACCATCTGGGGGTAGTTTCTAGAAAAGCTAGCAACGATTTTGCTCAACCACCATGGTACGACGCAACTTGCGACCAAACAACAACACTGTTACACCTGTTTCCAGAAAGCATCGTACCTGTGTCGCAATTCGCTACCTCCGACGTTCAAACACCTTTTAAAAACAAATGCTCCCGTTACCCCGCAGAAGTTTCAAAGTAGCCTACACCCAGATACGCACACACCACACACGTACACACACACGTACACACACACACATCCACACACATGCATAGACACACACGCATGCACACACACACACACACGCACACACATAAACACACATAAACACACACACACACACACACGTACACACGCATAGACACACATGCACATACACACACAGACATGCACACACAAACACACACACACACACAGGCATACACACATATACACACACAGGCATGCACATACTATAGGTATCGGCAATTATAATGGCCGGTACATAATTACAAATTCAGTAAAGGAAAACCGAATATTGATCATTTAGACCTACAATAAAACCCATCTCTAAATTAGGCACTGCATTCTGAGTTTTTCATTCTAACTTAAAATAGCTTAGGGCTTATTTTTTTCTAATTAGATCTACATTTAAGTTTTAAAATGAATTATGGTGCAGCCTCTGAAAGTAAATTATTCTTGCGAGTAGCATATTTTAACATGCAGTTTTTGATTGTCATTACACGATCACGTTAATTTTGAGAGCTCTGGTAGGCTATACAGCATAGTGTTACAGAAAATGAGTGGCAGACAGTAGGGATGGGCATATCGATTCAAATATTGATAGTATCGATACCAACATTGGTATTTATATCGGATCGATACCAGCATGATGGGATCGATACTTTATTGTCAGTTTCACGTTCACTATACATTACTCCCGTTTCACTAAGGACTAGTCTACAGTCATACTGTACAAGCACCACACCTTTTGTGCAATGTTTGTAAACAGAGACTTTCTAATGAGGAGACACAGCACTCAAAAAATCCTCCATAGAAATGCATGGGGTTAGTTTGTAACGCCAATATGGCCGTTGTCTACACATATCCCACCCCTTCCTCGGCAAAACGTCGACATGTAAATACATTGAGCCAATCATGTGGTGTGATGTGAATACATTGAGCCAATCATATGGTGTGTTGTGAAGACATCTTGCCAATCATGTGTTGTGAACTCGCCGCTGGAGCAAGATTGGTGTCGTGAAGTCTTGCGCACGCGCATTTCTGCTGAAGAGGATGCCCGATGAGTGCCCAAAAAGCGTTGCTATATGGCCGCCGAGTGGAGGGACTTGCCTAAAAGGACTTTGTTGTAAATCATTAAACGTGGAAATCAGAAAATGATTTAGTGGTCATGAAAATGTATTCAAATTTAGCCTATTGATATTTCATTGATGTCAAATTATGACATACTGCTTTCCCCTACATAAAAGTACATAAGTAGCTTTTAGTCAAAAATATCGGTATTTGTATCTGTATCAACAATATTGGCCCTATATTTACTTGGTATCTGATCGGTATCGGATACCAAACTTTGCAGTATTGCCACCACAGACAGAGCGTGACGTCACTTATAGGTTACCAGAGATTGTTGAGTCACATCGTTGCAAATTTCATACAATGAGAAAGCCAATTCTTTTACAGATATATTTAACTATATCTTTTGCATTACTTATCCAAACAAAGTCAAACTTGGCACTCTACTTATGCGTGCCTGTAGCAAGACACCTGCCACATTTGAAACCATTCAGATGAATGGTTCGAGAGATATGTAAATAACAGACGGGCAAACAGACAGACAGATGTTCCTGTCATTTATAGATAGATATACATAAGTGCTAAATCTCTGTTATTCCGTCTTGTTTCCATTTCAGCTCCAACTTCACACGACTTTGAGCACGTCTTTGGCTATGAGGATTATAATGGTGGGTTGATGTATTAGTGAATGATTGGCCCTTTTTATGGACTAGAGGAAAAATATAAACATTTTTGTTGTTCTTTTTAAAAAAGATTTGTTTGACTTCATCAATCAAAGTAAGTTAAGTATCTGATTTACACCACACATTACTGTAACAATATTCAGATTGTAATGTTCATGGTCCAATATCTTTTATGAAATGTATGTGAAATAAGTATATGAAAATAAGTGGACAGCTCCCCTTAAACACTACCAATTGATCACTCAATCGGTCTATCAATAATTTAGGGAGAGATTACTTAGGCTAGTTTACACACAGGTTTGCTATTTTGTTGGGTGGTCAAACTGTAGGCATACAAACAACATTTTCATTGGATAACACTTTTTAAGGTTACCTGTTGTGAAAAGTATTATGCTAAAAGTCAGGCTTAGATCTAACCAGACCCCTCTGACCTTTGACCTCTCTGACCTCTTCCAGTCAGTGATGGGTGCAGTGATAATGAGTATCAGTGTGGGAATGGAAGGTGCATTCCCCAGCGCTTCGTCTGTGATGGTGATGACGACTGCCGTGACAGGAGTGACGAGAGGAACTGCAGTGGGTGTATACTTTTCCCTTTAACATGATTGTTTCTCTTTCGCTTTCTCTCTCCTGTGCAAATGTAATAAGATATGCCCTACTAGCAGTTTGAACACCCTCAATCCTGCTTCTTTAACGTAGTTCGTGAACCAATTGGTTGTGCCCAAATTGCTCTGTGTTCTTCCAGGTTACAAAAATCTTGCAAACTGACCACATTTTAGCCCTCTAGGTCACTTATGGTAGAAACACAACTGAGCACCAGGTCTTGTGAAGCTATAAAGTAGATAAAGAATAAAAGATGTGTATATTTTACACTATTTTTGTAAAGCTATGTCCATGCATTTTCAGGGTATCTGCACATTTTCCCAGTGCAAATTTAAAGACTTTTAAGACCTTTTCAAGACATCTAAATGGAAAAATTAAGACTATACCACAGCAAAAAGATACATAAGACAACTTAAAATTGTTTTATGCAACAGTTTATTTTTTTCTACTAATTTTAACCCCACCCCATTTTGGATGTCTACAGAAGTTACCAAATATATTTTGGCGAAAGAAAAAGAATTGTGTGTGAATTACCTTCACATCTGTAAATGCCCAATTTTAGGGTCTGGGCTGCTTGCTTTTGAAGCTGGCTGTACATATATGGTTGTGCTTACTGGCTGAGGCTGACTGTTCTTCACCTGTATCTGTAGTAGCCTAGACTACTTGCCAAAGACATGTGCACTGGACTGGATTCCCTTCAATATTTTTTTTTTAAGTTAGACTAAGCTATTTAAATATTTTAATAGGCCTACTTTATATAATTTACTATGTGCATCTATTGTCCCATATGCAGCACAGCAAATTAAAGTTAATCCACTACTTCATATTTGCATACCAGTTGTATCTAAACTAACTAAAGCTGTACTGAAACATTGTAAAACCATTGACTTGTTTTAAATTAATTAAGAGACAGGTCCTCCTCGGATACTGCTGAAAACTGCTGGTTTCATCTCAAGCACGCACGGGTTTTTTTTTATGTAGCCAGTTGCCGACATTAAAAACAAATATGCGGTTATATTTCACAACTTTTGCGAAGTAGGCCTTCTGGGAAAGGCAAGCAAGCTGCTGACAGATATTACAGGTATTATAACTTAGACAGATATTTTCTTCCTAGGCCAGCAACACGCTGGAAAGATGCAAACAGATCAACTTAACATGTACAGTATTTCCTCCTGATTGCGAAAACGTTTGTTTTCTTTTTCTGTCAGTCCGTGGTTCCTTCATAAATTGCGCAGCAAATTATCAGACGAGTGACAGAAGCACTGCGCATAATTTGACCAGCAGTATTCGCGTCCTTCTCTCGTATCTCTCAGGCCTCGGCTACACCATGAAAACGTCAAGCATATTTGTACATATTACCTTTTTCACACCTTTATTAACCACACCCGTGAAAAACATCTTCACTCTGCAACCACACTTCCTCCTGTAGCCTTATATAGTCACTTATACAATTGCGTTTTAAATACACAAAACCGGATGGTTTCACTCGCTCTCTTGCACTCGCTCACTCGCTGGCGGTCCCATATACGCAAATGTAATACCTCCCTTTCGAAAATTCAAGACATCCCCGACAATTTAAGACTTTTTTAGGCCTCAAAAACAGAAAGTTGTATTTAAGACTTTTTAAGGATCCACGGGAACCCTGATTTTGCTCAGTATCCTTATGGAGACTCTAAAAAGGACTATTAGTTACCCAAAAACCAGTAGGCACGGCTGAAGTGCCCTTGAGCAAGGCACCCAACCCCTCACTGCTCCCCGAGCGCCGCTGTTGATGCAGGCAGCTCACTGCGCTGGTGTTACATGGCAACTGGCACCCATGTTAACTGGCTGCGTTGGTGACGTTTCACGAGTGATGACGTTTCTTTGACAGATGTGGCCGCTTGCAGATTTGTCACTTTCTGATGGAAACTGGAGACGAACAAATACAAAGAGGCCTATGCATGACATATTTAAATGTCAAAATTGTCTGTAGTACGCTACATGCACTGGACCATGAATATGCCACCAAAAACATAAATACAAATAGCCTAATAATAACTCATGTATCGAACCTGCTTCCTAAATGAAACCACTTAAGCTACATGATAACCATTCATCCACGTACTTGTGCCACGAACCAGCTGATAAGTCATAGTGAAATTTATTTGACTTAGTCTATACAATTTGAAGAAGTCAGCTGATGATTGTAGCAAGTTAGCCTACAGTTTTTTTCAATCGCTAAAAAGCGCTTACCCATACTTCAGATACTTTTTCTAAACTCTTAACACAGACTCACACCTACAAAACACAATTGGCCAAATGGATAATTTTCTTCTCAAAAACACATTTTGTTAAATATATACTAACTCTTCATTTCAATACAGAACACATCTTTCTCTGCACACACCAACTTTACCAAAACACTGGAAATCTGACTCAAAATGAAATTATTCTGTCAAAGAATAACACTTGTTTTCACTTCACAAGGTACATGCAGTCAAACAAAGTACACCAGGTTTCAAAATACTGGCTATTGTTGACATTACAAAAACTGCATAGACTTGTATGTTCCAGTTTTACAGGTATTTGCATGCAAAACATGCTATCCACCGTTTTTACACTAAATTTCTTGGTTGGGAACTGTATGTCCACATGTAATATTCACATTCAAAAGCATTCCAGTAAAAAGCAAATCATTTTTTTCCCTTTACTGTTTACTGGTACAGTAGAAATACTGTTTACAGTATGATAGAACAGAAAAAGTTTTACAGTATTGCTTACAGTAAACAAAATAGCCATGAAACACATAAAAGCTGAACAAAAAACAACAGCAAAAAGCCCAGATAAAAAGGGGGGGAACTAAAAATAACACAAAATTACTGTATCTAATCTCTGCGATCTTCAGAGTTAGGCCACACGTTTTCATCAACATCGCATCTGATCAGATCTGATTAAACCTGGGATAAAACCATTTGGAAGCAGAGCAGAAGCAGAGGTTTTTATACTGTGTCTAAGGTTTGGAATATTGTGTTTGCTATTGTGGGATGTTGTGTGTTAACATTTGTAAATACTACAAAAACAATCCATAGTTTTATTGGGAGGTATAGCTTGTCTGTTAAGAAAATGTAAGCATTGTGGAAATGTGTTCACTGGCTGCATATTGTGTGAAAACGTATACGTACCGTGAATGGTATGGCCACAAAAGACGCTGTGCTAATTGTGTTTAGAGTTTTGAAAATGTGACAACTGGTTAGACAAACGCTTGTTAGCGACTGAAAAAAACTGTAACATGCATGGCTGATGGTGTTGTCTTGCTACAGCAGTTGCCCAAGCCAATAGGTCTTCAAAGTATCATGGTTAAGTTTTCAAACATTTCACTGACTGCTGGTCAGGCTCTCTGTGGCCACCTAGTATCTGTAGCCTAAATTGAGGAAGCGTTGCTGGTCTAAAAATAAATAAATAATAATTAAAAAAAACGTGTAATGGGGAGGATTGAACCCATGTCGACTGCGTGAAAAAGCAATAGGCTATATAAGCATTAACCTGTTGCGCCACAGGAGAAGCATGAACGTGTGAATTGGGAAATAAAATATCAATAAAATATCAAACCCATGCAACATTAACGTTAATAGCCTATAACCCTTAGAGTTTTGACTCCTCCTGTGCGCAAATTTTTTGTAAAATATGGACACGTTATAGACTTCTCCTGCCCATTGCAGTTTCAATGCCTGTGCTAAATCTCTGTTATTCCGTCTTGTTTCCATTTCATCTCCAACTTCATACGACTTTGTTTCTATCTTTGACTATGAGGATTATAATGGTGGGTTGATGTGTTTCTGATTTACACCACACATTACTGTAACAATATTCAGATTGTAATGTTCATGGTCCAATATTTTTTATGAAATGTATGTGAAATAAGTATATGAAAATAAGTGGACAGCTCCCCTTAAACACTACCAATTGATCGCTCAATCGGTCTATCAATAATTTAGGGAGAGATTACTTAGGCTAGTTTACACACAGGTTTGCTATTTTGTTGGGTGGTCAAACTGTAGGCATACAAACAACATTTTCATTGGATAACACTTTTTAAGGTTACCTGTTGTGAAAAAGTATTATGCTAAAAGTCAGGCTTAGATCTAACCAGACCCCTCTGACCTTTGACCTCTCTGACCTCTTCCAGGCAGTGATGGGTGCAGTGATACTAAGTATCAGTGTGGGAATGGAATGTGCATTCCCCAGGGCTTCGTCTGTGATGGTGATGACGACTGCAGTGACAGGAGTGACGAGAGGAACTGCAGTGGGTGTATACTTTTCCCTTTAACATGATTGTTTCTCTTTCGCTTTCTCTCTCCTGTGCAAATGTAATAAGATATGCCCTACTAGCAGTCTGAACACCCTCAATCCCGCTTCTTTAACATAGTTCGTGAACCAATTGGTTGTGCCCAAATTGCTCTGTGTTCTTCCAGGTTACAAAAATCTTGCAAACTGACCACACCCTCTAGGTCACTTATGGTAGAAACACAACTGAGCACCAGGTCTTGTGAAGCTATAAAGTAGATAAAGAATGAAAGATGCGTATTTTAAACTATTTTTGTAAAGCTATGTCCATGCATTTTGCTCAGTATCCTTATGGAGACTCTAAAAAGGACCATTGGTTATCCAAAATACATTTAGATTAGATTAGATTAGATTCAACTTTATTGTCATTGTGCAGAGTACAAAGACAATGAAATTTAGTTTGTGTCTAACCAGAAGTGCAAAAAAAAACCTTTTGGTTACCCAAAATGCATGTCAGGGGTTCTGATATAGAATGACTACACAAAATATATTTTTGCTATTGCATTCAGGTCTCCGCTGGTTCGATGGATGTTTAAGATATGCTTGCATAGGTTTAGGTTTTTGCTGATGGCAATGATAATGCCAGCATTAACTCGGTTTAAATTAGAAAAATGTCGACATAGGCCGTGACAGACAATTTCTAGGGGGTGGGGTATTTACACGCCACTGTTTCCACCAATGATATGTATCGCTGCATCATCAACAACGTTGTTGGAACTACGGTGTTCGAACGTCGGAGGTAGTGAATTGCGACACAGGTACGATGCTTTCTGGAAACAGGTGTAACAATGTCGCTGTTTGGTCGCAAGTTGCGTCGTACCACGGTGGTTGTGCAACGCCGTTGCTAACTTTTCTAGAAACGACCCCCTGGTCATCCCATCTTACCCTTCCCCCTTTTCCTCTAGCCTACCATCTGGGGGTAGTTTCTAGAAAAGCTAGCAACGATTTTGCTCAACCACCATGGTACGACGCAACTTGCGACCAAACAACAACACTGTTACACCTGTTTCCAGAAAGCATCGTACCTGTGTCGCAATTCGCTACCTCCGACGTTCAAACACCTTTTAAAAACAAATGCTCCCGTTACCCCGCAGAAGTTTCAAAGTAGCCTACACCCAGATACGCACACACCACACACGTACACACACACGTACACACACACACATCCACACACATGCATAGACACACACGCATGCACACACACACACACACGCACACACATAAACACACATAAACACACACACACACACACACGTACACACGCATAGACACACATGCACATACACACACAGACATGCACACACAAACACACACACACACACAGGCATACACACATATACACACACAGGCATGCACATACTATAGGTATCGGCAATTATAATGGCCGGTACATAATTACAAATTCAGTAAAGGAAAACCGAATATTGATCATTTAGACCTACAATAAAACCCATCTCTAAATTAGGCACTGCATTCTGAGTTTTTCATTCTAACTTAAAATAGCTTAGGGCTTATTTTTTTCTAATTAGATCTACATTTAAGTTTTAAAATGAATTATGGTGCAGCCTCTGAAAGTAAATTATTCTTGCGAGTAGCATATTTTAACATGCAGTTTTTGATTGTCATTACACGATCACGTTAATTTTGAGAGCTCTGGTAGGCTATACAGCATAGTGTTACAGAAAATGAGTGGCAGACAGTAGGGATGGGCATATCGATTCAAATATTGATAGTATCGATACCAACATTGGTATTTATATCGGATCGATACCAGCATGATGGGATCGATACTTTATTGTCAGTTTCACGTTCACTATACATTACTCCCGTTTCACTAAGGACTAGTCTACAGTCATACTGTACAAGCACCACACCTTTTGTGCAATGTTTGTAAACAGAGACTTTCTAATGAGGAGACACAGCACTCAAAAAATCCTCCATAGAAATGCATGGGGTTAGTTTGTAACGCCAATATGGCCGTTGTCTACACATATCCCACCCCTTCCTCGGCAAAACGTCGACATGTAAATACATTGAGCCAATCATGTGGTGTGATGTGAATACATTGAGCCAATCATATGGTGTGTTGTGAAGACATCTTGCCAATCATGTGTTGTGAACTCGCCGCTGGAGCAAGATTGGTGTCGTGAAGTCTTGCGCACGCGCATTTCTGCTGAAGAGGATGCCCGATGAGTGCCCAAAAAGCGTTGCTATATGGCCGCCGAGTGGAGGGACTTGCCTAAAAGGACTTTGTTGTAAATCATTAAACGTGGAAATCAGAAAATGATTTAGTGGTCATGAAAATGTATTCAAATTTAGCCTATTGATATTTCATTGATGTCAAATTATGACATACTGCTTTCCCCTACATAAAAGTACATAAGTAGCTTTTAGTCAAAAATATCGGTATTTGTATCTGTATCAACAATATTGGCCCTATATTTACTTGGTATCTGATCGGTATCGGATACCAAACTTTGCAGTATTGCCACCACAGACAGAGCGTGACGTCACTTATAGGTTACCAGAGATTGTTGAGTCACATCGTTGCAAATTTCATACAATGAGAAAGCCAATTCTTTTACAGATATATTTAACTATATCTTTTGCATTACTTATCCAAACAAAGTCAAACTTGGCACTCTACTTATGCGTGCCTGTAGCAAGACACCTGCCACATTTGAAACCATTCAGATGAATGGTTCGAGAGATATGTAAATAACAGACGGGCAAACAGACAGACAGATGTTCCTGTCATTTATAGATAGATATACATAAGTGCTAAATCTCTGTTATTCCGTCTTGTTTCCATTTCAGCTCCAACTTCACACGACTTTGAGCACGTCTTTGGCTATGAGGATTATAATGGTGGGTTGATGTATTAGTGAATGATTGGCCCTTTTTATGGACTAGAGGAAAAATATAAACATTTTTGTTGTTCTTTTTAAAAAAGATTTGTTTGACTTCATCAATCAAAGTAAGTTAAGTATCTGATTTACACCACACATTACTGTAACAATATTCAGATTGTAATGTTCATGGTCCAATATCTTTTATGAAATGTATGTGAAATAAGTATATGAAAATAAGTGGACAGCTCCCCTTAAACACTACCAATTGATCACTCAATCGGTCTATCAATAATTTAGGGAGAGATTACTTAGGCTAGTTTACACACAGGTTTGCTATTTTGTTGGGTGGTCAAACTGTAGGCATACAAACAACATTTTCATTGGATAACACTTTTTAAGGTTACCTGTTGTGAAAAGTATTATGCTAAAAGTCAGGCTTAGATCTAACCAGACCCCTCTGACCTTTGACCTCTCTGACCTCTTCCAGTCAGTGATGGGTGCAGTGATAATGAGTATCAGTGTGGGAATGGAAGGTGCATTCCCCAGCGCTTCGTCTGTGATGGTGATGACGACTGCCGTGACAGGAGTGACGAGAGGAACTGCAGTGGGTGTATACTTTTCCCTTTAACATGATTGTTTCTCTTTCGCTTTCTCTCTCCTGTGCAAATGTAATAAGATATGCCCTACTAGCAGTTTGAACACCCTCAATCCTGCTTCTTTAACGTAGTTCGTGAACCAATTGGTTGTGCCCAAATTGCTCTGTGTTCTTCCAGGTTACAAAAATCTTGCAAACTGACCACATTTTAGCCCTCTAGGTCACTTATGGTAGAAACACAACTGAGCACCAGGTCTTGTGAAGCTATAAAGTAGATAAAGAATAAAAGATGTGTATATTTTACACTATTTTTGTAAAGCTATGTCCATGCATTTTCAGGGTATCTGCACATTTTCCCAGTGCAAATTTAAAGACTTTTAAGACCTTTTCAAGACATCTAAATGGAAAAATTAAGACTATACCACAGCAAAAAGATACATAAGACAACTTAAAATTGTTTTATGCAACAGTTTATTTTTTTCTACTAATTTTAACCCCACCCCATTTTGGATGTCTACAGAAGTTACCAAATATATTTTGGCGAAAGAAAAAGAATTGTGTGTGAATTACCTTCACATCTGTAAATGCCCAATTTTAGGGTCTGGGCTGCTTGCTTTTGAAGCTGGCTGTACATATATGGTTGTGCTTACTGGCTGAGGCTGACTGTTCTTCACCTGTATCTGTAGTAGCCTAGACTACTTGCCAAAGACATGTGCACTGGACTGGATTCCCTTCAATATTTTTTTTTTAAGTTAGACTAAGCTATTTAAATATTTTAATAGGCCTACTTTATATAATTTACTATGTGCATCTATTGTCCCATATGCAGCACAGCAAATTAAAGTTAATCCACTACTTCATATTTGCATACCAGTTGTATCTAAACTAACCAAAGCTGTACTGAAACATTGTAAAACCATTGACTTGTTTTAAATTAATTAAGAGACAGGTCCTCCTCGGATACTGCTGAAAACTGCTGGTTTCATCTCAAGCACGCACGGGTTTTTTTTTATGTAGCCAGTTGCCGACATTAAAAACAAATATGCGGTTATATTTCACAACTTTTGCGAAGTAGGCCTTCTGGGAAAGGCAAGCAAGCTGCTGACAGATATTACAGGTATTATAACTTAGACAGATATTTTCTTCCTAGGCCAGCAACACGCTGGAAAGATGCAAACAGATCAACTTAACATGTACAGTATTTCCTCCTGATTGCGAAAACGTTTGTTTTCTTTTTCTGTCAGTCCGTGGTTCCTTCATAAATTGCGCAGCAAATTATCAGACGAGTGACAGAAGCACTGCGCATAATTTGACCAGCAGTATTCGCGTCCTTCTCTCGTATCTCTCAGGCCTCGGCTACACCATGAAAACGTCAAGCATATTTGTACATATTACCTTTTTCACACCTTTATTAACCACACCCGTGAAAAACATCTTCACTCTGCAACCACACTTCCTCCTGTAGCCTTATATAGTCACTTATACAATTGCGTTTTAAATACACAAAACCGGATGGTTTCACTCGCTCTCTTGCACTCGCTCACTCGCTGGCGGTCCCATATACGCAAATGTAATACCTCCCTTTCGAAAATTCAAGACATCCCCGACAATTTAAGACTTTTTTAGGCCTCAAAAACAGAAAGTTGTATTTAAGACTTTTTAAGGATCCACGGGAACCCTGATTTTGCTCAGTATCCTTATGGAGACTCTAAAAAGGACTATTAGTTACCCAAAAACCAGTAGGCACGGCTGAAGTGCCCTTGAGCAAGGCACCCAACCCCTCACTGCTCCCCGAGCGCCGCTGTTGATGCAGGCAGCTCACTGCGCTGGTGTTACATGGCAACTGGCACCCATGTTAACTGGCTGCGTTGGTGACGTTTCACGAGTGATGACGTTTCTTTGACAGATGTGGCCGCTTGCAGATTTGTCACTTTCTGATGGAAACTGGAGACGAACAAATACAAAGAGGCCTATGCATGACATATTTAAATGTCAAAATTGTCTGTAGTACGCTACATGCACTGGACCATGAATATGCCACCAAAAACATAAATACAAATAGCCTAATAATAACTCATGTATCGAACCTGCTTCCTAAATGAAACCACTTAAGCTACATGATAACCATTCATCCACGTACTTGTGCCACGAACCAGCTGATAAGTCATAGTGAAATTTATTTGACTTAGTCTATACAATTTGAAGAAGTCAGCTGATGATTGTAGCAAGTTAGCCTACAGTTTTTTTCAATCGCTAAAAAGCGCTTACCCATACTTCAGATACTTTTTCTAAACTCTTAACACAGACTCACACCTACAAAACACAATTGGCCAAATGGATAATTTTCTTCTCAAAAACACATTTTGTTAAATATATACTAACTCTTCATTTCAATACAGAACACATCTTTCTCTGCACACACCAACTTTACCAAAACACTGGAAATCTGACTCAAAATGAAATTATTCTGTCAAAGAATAACACTTGTTTTCACTTCACAAGGTACATGCAGTCAAACAAAGTACACCAGGTTTCAAAATACTGGCTATTGTTGACATTACAAAAACTGCATAGACTTGTATGTTCCAGTTTTACAGGTATTTGCATGCAAAACATGCTATCCACCGTTTTTACACTAAATTTCTTGGTTGGGAACTGTATGTCCACATGTAATATTCACATTCAAAAGCATTCCAGTAAAAAGCAAATCATTTTTTTCCCTTTACTGTTTACTGGTACAGTAGAAATACTGTTTACAGTATGATAGAACAGAAAAAGTTTTACAGTATTGCTTACAGTAAACAAAATAGCCATGAAACACATAAAAGCTGAACAAAAAACAACAGCAAAAAGCCCAGATAAAAAGGGGGGGAACTAAAAATAACACAAAATTACTGTATCTAATCTCTGCGATCTTCAGAGTTAGGCCACACGTTTTCATCAACATCGCATCTGATCAGATCTGATTAAACCTGGGATAAAACCATTTGGAAGCAGAGCAGAAGCAGAGGTTTTTATACTGTGTCTAAGGTTTGGAATATTGTGTTTGCTATTGTGGGATGTTGTGTGTTAACATTTGTAAATACTACAAAAACAATCCATAGTTTTATTGGGAGGTATAGCTTGTCTGTTAAGAAAATGTAAGCATTGTGGAAATGTGTTCACTGGCTGCATATTGTGTGAAAACGTATACGTACCGTGAATGGTATGGCCACAAAAGACGCTGTGCTAATTGTGTTTAGAGTTTTGAAAATGTGACAACTGGTTAGACAAACGCTTGTTAGCGACTGAAAAAAACTGTAACATGCATGGCTGATGGTGTTGTCTTGCTACAGCAGTTGCCCAAGCCAATAGGTCTTCAAAGTATCATGGTTAAGTTTTCAAACATTTCACTGACTGCTGGTCAGGCTCTCTGTGGCCACCTAGTATCTGTAGCCTAAATTGAGGAAGCGTTGCTGGTCTAAAAATAAATAAATAATAATTAAAAAAAACGTGTAATGGGGAGGATTGAACCCATGTCGACTGCGTGAAAAAGCAATAGGCTATATAAGCATTAACCTGTTGCGCCACAGGAGAAGCATGAACGTGTGAATTGGGAAATAAAATATCAATAAAATATCAAACCCATGCAACATTAACGTTAATAGCCTATAACCCTTAGAGTTTTGACTCCTCCTGTGCGCAAATTTTTTGTAAAATATGGACACGTTATAGACTTCTCCTGCCCATTGCAGTTTCAATGCCTGTGTTTCATGAACTGAATTCTTAAAAGAATAGGCTGGACAAAAGGATAGGCTACACAACACAAGGATACACATTTTTATTTGATTTATTTGCTGATTTATTTGCTCTACAGACACTTCAGGTAGGGGCGGCCACAGCCTAACCTCAGTGAAACGTTTGTAAAACTTAACCATGATACTTTGAAGGCCTACTAAATGGCTTGGGCAACGGTAGCATGATAACATGGTAGCCAGATAACATGAACAGCTATGTTAACTTGTTACAATTATCATAATGTTAGCTGACTTCTTTTAATCATACAACTGAAGTCAATTTCTGTGAGTGCTGTCAGCTGGCTCGTGGCGCAAGTTGATAGACGTCTGATTACCAAGCAAACAAGTCAATTTATTCGTGGTTCTATACCCACGTGCTATTTAGGTGTTTGTTTTTTGGGTGGCATATTAATGGTCCAGTGCATGTAGTACTACATACAATTTTGACTTTTAAACATGTCATGCATATTTGTGTGCGTCTCTAGTATATCAGAAAGTGACAAATCTGCAAGCGGCAACATCTGTCAAAACTTCACCTCACTGTGTGCTGTGTTTTTCACTAATTCACGGATTGGGATAAATGCAGAGACCAAATTTCCCTCACGGGATCAAAAGAGTATATATATACTTATAGCCTACTTATACTAAAATACATCTAGATTAGATTAGATTAGATTCAGTTTTATTGTCATTGTGCAGAGTACAAAGACAATGAAATGCAGTTTGTGTCTAACCAGAAGTGCAAAAAAAAAACTACTTTTGGTTACCCAAAATGCATGTCAGGGGTTCTGATATAAAATGACTACACAAAATATATTTTTGCTATTGCATTCAGGTTTCCGCTGGTTCAATGGGTGTTTAACCCTTTCGTGTCCGTGCCGAACATTCCATTTTTGGTGCTGGATGACCTCCTTACACAAAAAAACTTATTTCTTGAGTATAATACATACCATCAATGGGATATACATACCATTGTAATCAGAAGGGTCAGTTCTATCAAATGATGTAAAATACATATGGTAATGTTGATATAGTAATGAACAGTCTTTGAAAATCCTCTCCAAATGTATACCGAAATTCGTTAAAATTGAATTTCATTCGCATAAAAATGAATTTTCATCATATTAGTACAGCGGCTAAGCACCGGAATCGTTCAGTTTTGGCAGAAAGCATGAAACTTGGCACAGTTATACTACTGTTGTGTCCGAGTGAGGGCACGCATACACATTGATGGAGGCGGACATGAAAGTGCTGAACAATAAACTTGGCTTTATTAACTACGGTATACTTACAATACACATAGGCTTTCTGAGTCTCCTTGCAGTAGAGAAGAGCGTTGGATCTAAACAATAGTGTTTACTTACACTTATAAATCATTGTCCATCCATTTTCAACCATAACAAAAAAATCCTCTGTATCTTTTACAGGATAACTTCATTAACTCATAACATTTCAGTATGTCAAACGTTCAGGAGCTCGCCTGATTCTCTGTGGTCGGGTGCTGACTGGTTCATTCACAATTTCATTTAATTCATCTCCTTCCAGTTCAAGACCGGGTACAATCTCTGTTTCAAGAGGATCATACAATTGTTCTGCCATTACCTCATCATTCTCAGTAATTTTGCATTCACCAGAAATCTTAGTAGCAATCAGTTGATCAATGTGCTTTTTGCTTATTTGTCCATCTATGTTTACAAGGTAAGTAAGAGGACCCAGCACTCGCTCAATTACACCATGTTTCCATTTCTTTCCTTCCCCTCCCCGGAAATTCTTAACCAGCACTGCTTGATTTGGCTGTAACATTCTCACACGGGTTTGGTTGTTTTTCACATTTGCTTGTTTTTCTTGCATTTGCACAGAAAACTTTGGTGTCACTTGTGACAACCTGGTTCTGACATTTCTCTTTAGGAACAACTGAGAAGGAGTTTTCCCTGTAGAGGAACACGGTAGTGTTTCGGTAACTGAATAGAAAACTATCTATGCAGTGTTGTAATGATCGCCCAGAATCTTTCTGTTTATCCAGTGACTGCTTAAAAGTTTGGACCAACCTCTCAGCTAATCCATTGGATGCTGGATTGTATGGAGCAGACTTGATATGTTTAACTCCATTCGCTTCCAAAAATGTTTCGAACTCTTTTGACACAAGCTGTGGGCCATTATCTGAAACAACCACTTGGGGGAGCCCATAAGCTGCAAACAGACTCCTCATAGCTTCAATAGTAGCTGTAGCAGTGGTACTTGTCATTAACCCTTAAAGGAGTACGGGAATGTTGAGAAATGAACGTTCTAAAGAATATCTGGGTTCATTGAATTCAACATAGAATTTTAGAACCTTCAATTGTTGCGGAACTTAGAACGTTCAAAAACCTACACCTTTAAGGGTTAATTTGACCTCTGGCCAACGTGAATATGCATAACTAACCAACAAAAACTGGTGGTTCCCCTTTTCTGCAAAATCAGCTCTGGCCATTTCCACGGGTGCACTGGTGCTTTGTTAGGTGCATGTCGGTGGTTTTGACAGGTAGGACAGCTATCTACCATGGCTTCAATTTCATTATCCAAAGTGGGCCACCAAAAATGGCTTCTAGCTAAGGCCTTTGTCCTAACAATACCCAAGTGCTCTTCATGTAGTTCCTTCAACATCTGAGGTCTCAATGAGGTAGGTATTATTACTCTTAAACCCCACAAAACACAATCTGCTTCCACTGTAAGTTCATCACGTCTGTTCCAGTATGCTTTTAAGTCAACTTCACTCACATATTTTGGCCATCCGGCTTGTGTTAGTAGTTTGGTAAGTATTTTGTCTTTGTCTGTCTCTTTCTTTATGTCTTTTGCTGACACAGGGATTGATTCTAGCCACGACACTCTGAATTTAGGGTTGCTTTGTGGCGCCTCTTTCTGCAAAGGTAAACGCGATAAGCCATCAGCATTGGCGTGCTCTAAGGAGGCTTTGTAGACTATGGGTGTGTTCCAAACGGGAGACAGCTGCCTACTGCCTCCCTCCCTACATAGAGAGCTGTCTCACTAGACATGACTTTGGATTAAATGCATCTTTTAAAAATGAGCGTAGCACTCTAGAATCTTTGGTTAACACTACGGTATGACGTTAGCAAAGGCCTGACGTTAAACTAAATTAGCTTACGTAAGCTAGCAGGCTAACGGTATAAATTAGTTTTACGGCCGGCAGATATATCAGACCAGACGTTATTAATGGTTACAACAATGGCATAATCAGATAGTAAATTGTTTATTTCTAATCTGTAATCTGCAAATCTAAGCAAAATAAGATCACACAAATGACATTTTAAACAGATTCAGCAGCCATTACCGATGTCATCCGCCATGTTTGTTTACCTTTCACAGCTGTTTCAGACGTTGCCGCAAGGGATTATGGGTAGGAGGCAGCATGAAGTGTGCATCGATGCTGCCTTCAAAAATGACCGTTATTTGGGAATTCTAAGATATCTTAAAAGGCAGCAGAATTTGTTTTTTCGGTTTCGAACCGCACTTGCTGCCTTGCTCCCCAGTTAGATATCTTAAAAGGCAGCAACTTTACCCGTTTCGAACACACCCTATGTCATACTGATAAGCTGACAGCAATAAAGCCCATCTCTGTAAACGCGCAGCAGCTAATGCTGGTACTCCTGTCGTTGGTCCCAAAATTTTCACCAGTGGCTTATGATCAGTAACCAAAACAAATTTCCTGCCATAGAGATAATCCCTGAATTTTTGTACACCAAAAATGATGCCTAACGCTTCCTTCTCAATTTGTGAGTAGTTAATCTCCATTTTACTCAAGGTACGTGAAGCGTATGCTATAGGTCGTTCACTACCTTCTGTCATTTGGTGTGATATCACTGCTCCTAGACCATAGGCACTAGCATCGCAAGCCAGTAAAATCAGCAATTGTGGATCGAAGTGTGTGAGAACACTAGACGATGCCAACTGTGATTTAGCTTTCTCAAACGCTGCTTGACATTGGCTGGACCAGTTCCACTGACTGTCCTTCTGTAGCAACACTGTCATTGGTTTGATAACGGTTGAGAGATTCTCAAGAAACTTCCCATAGTAGGTCAGTAAGGCTAAAAAAGCCCTAAGCTCTGTGACATTTTTAGGGACTGAAGCGTTGACTATCGCTTCCACTTTCTCAGGTACAGGGAATTTTGTGCCCCATGTATGTTACACTTGGCTGACTGAAGCTACATTTGTCTCTGTTCACCCGTATGCCTCTGTCTTGTAAGCGTTGTAACACCTGCTCCACATTTTCCCAGTGTTCGGCCTCGGTTGACCCCGTAATCAATATGTCGTCAAGGTAGCATACAACTTTTGGTAAGCCCTGAAGAATCTGATCCATAATACGTTGGAATATTGCTGGTGAGCTAGCTATTCCATAGGGTAACCTGTTCATTTGGTAAAGCCCTTTTGGTGTGTTAATGATCAGGTACTGCTTAGATTTGTCATCTAGCTCCACCTGCTGGTAAGCTTGGGTAAGATCTAGCTTGGTGAAGTATTTTCCCCCAGCTAGCTGGGCAAACAGATCCTGTGTTTTAGGAAGAGGGTATTTGTCTACCTCTAACCATGGATTTATCGTTACCTTGTAGTCACCACAAATTCTGACATCACCATTTGTTTTTGGAATGCACACAATTGGGGTTGCCCATTCACTGTACTCCACTGGAGTGCAAACTCCCATTTCCTGTAATTTGGCTAATTGTTTGTCAACAGCAGCACTAAGTGCATAAGGCACAGATCTAGCCTTGCAGAATTTTGGATTGGCATTGTCCATGACTCTCAGCTTTGCTTTCACACCTGAAATGACCCCACGATCTGCATTGAACACAGGAGAATATCTATCATACATCTCTGAGAGAGGATCAGTAACTGGTAAGTGATTCACTCTAGACCAGTCTAAATGCAGGTGCTGAATCCAGTTTCTGCCCATTAGTGTTGGACCACTTCCTTTTGCCACTAATAACGTGAGTTGTTTTGTTTGCTCACCACACTGTACTTTCACTCTAATGTGACCCATGAGTACAATTGGTTCTGAGGAGTACGTTTTAAGCCGCACATCACATGGCTGCAGTTTACACTTTTTAAACCGCTTGTTGTACAGCTTCTCTGACATTACACTCATTGCTGCACCTGTGTCAACTTCCATCTTAATCTTAATACCATTGCATCTCACCATTACCATGTATGGCTTCACATACTCACTGTCACCTTTCACTGTAAACAGTTCATAGTCTTTTGTGACCCCTGGTAATTCAGTGTCTGCACAGTTCTCAGTTCCTGGTGGCTGTCCTGGCGCGTATGCCGCTCCCTCCAAGGGCGATGCTGACCGTTGGCTCCGCGTTGCACTTGTCCCCTTGTCTGGCGGTTCTCTCACGACGTAGAGGGTGTCTCGCTCGGCTGGCGTGCCCCTCGCTGACGGTCGCTGTCCGCCGCTGTGCTTGCCGGATTCCTTGGTTCTGCATGCTCGCTCCAGATGCCCTTTCTTGTTGCACGCTCTGCACTGGAAATCTTTGTATCTGCAGTTGGCAGGCGAATGCCCTTCTCGCTGGCAACGGTAGCACACGTTGTCTCCGCCGCTCGTCGCGTTTGGCTTTTGTTTCCTCTCAGATTCTTTTTGGCGCGCGTGAGCCTTCCCCTTGTAGCTGCTCACGCTGTCGGTTCTAAGCGGTGTTTGCTGAATCGTTTTCAGACTGCTGGTTGTGGACTCAAAATTGTGCACAATGTCCATGACTTTTGCCCACTTCAGCTTTTCTCCATATGCAGCACTCAACAGCTTAGTTCGTAGCTCTTTACTGCTAATTCCATAAACTAGCTGGTCCCTGAGCTGCTCATCCAACTTGTCACCGAACTCACAGGTTGTTGCAAGTCCTTTTAGCGCAGCCACATATTCAGCTACAGTCTCTCCATTTTGCTGCCTTCGAACACGGAATGAGTAACGTTCACTTAATACATTTTTCTTTAGCACATAGAATTCTCTCAGTGCTTTAAACAAGTCCTCTAATGTGCAGTCAGACAGCTTTTTCGGTGCTAGCAAGTCTGTCAGTAATGAGAAAGTCTTTGCACCTACCACAGATAAGAAAACAGCCCTTTGTTTCCCTTGCTCAATTCCGTTGGCTTCCACAAACTGTGCAAATCTTTGCTCATACGTCTTGAAACTTTCATTGCTTTCATCGAAGCACAAGCCCGTCTCGCTGCTGTACACTGCCATCGTTGTGCTTCTTCTGCTAATTTTACTGTCGTTCTAGCATCTTCGTCCCGCTTCCAAAGTCGTGGTTAACTATTCCACACCTCGTCGCCAGTATGTTGTGTCCGAGTGAGGGCACGCATACACATTGATAGAGGTGGACATGAAAGTGCTGAACAATAAACTTGGCTTTATTAACTACGGTATACTTACAATACACATAGGCTTTCTGAGTCTCCTTGCAGTAGAGAAGAGCGTTGGATGGGGAGCTCTACCTTATATAGCCCCCGCCTAAACTCATGGCATTATGGGAAATGAAGTTTGTATATCCATACACAACAACTACTACCCCTAGTGATCAAAAATAGAAATGGACCCCAACACATAGCACCCCCTAGTGGCCACCATCTTGAATTCAAATATGGCTACCATTCTTAATAGAATTGTTGATACAACTTCAAAATTAAACAAGATAAAAAAGTATTTTAAGTTCTAACACTCAATTGTTAGGGTCAAGGAAGCTATTGACAGGATTTCCAAACAAACTTGATGTTGGCAATTTTGAAATCCAATATGGAGGATACCAAATGTGAAAATATAGACCATCATTATTGTTATTCATGATAGAAATATCATTCAAAAACAATTTAAAAGTTTGAACAATCATTTTATCACATGACAACCTCAATAATATACAAGGCATCAAGTATAATCTGGTAAGATTCCAATATGGCCACTATGTGTAAGAAAATAAGGCAATTATTCTATATCTTGGTTAATTGAAGTAACTATACATCATCAATACATTCTTATTCTACCTTCTTCTCTTTCTGAGCAAACCTTAACTCTTACTTACTATACACTGCTCAAAAAAATATACACTTCAGAAAAGAATAAAACACATCAGATTTCAATAGGGAAAAAACATCATGCTGGACATTACATTAGGATATCTACATTACATTAAGACGCATTTTTAGCCAAAGCGCCTTACAACCTGGTAAACAGTTTAACGCTTTTAAAACAATTCTCTCAACAATTCTAGAACAATTTAAAACAATTCAAAAAGGTAGAGTACAATAGGGAAGAGTGCATAAGTGAGTACTGTTTTTATACAGTTAAGTCAGGTGGTAAGTGCTAGAATTAGCTAGTTGTAAGTAGTGCTACGAGAGAAGATATTCTCTGAAGAGCTGGGTCCTCAGGAGTTTTTTGAAGATGGAGAGGGATGTCCCTGCTCTAGTAGGAACTGGTAGCGCGTTCTACCAACGAGGAACAACAGATGAAAAAAGTTTGGATTGACCTGAGCGTACCGGTGGCAGAGCTAGACAATGTTTGTCTGAAGAGTGCAACAGTCGGGGGGTAGCATATAATGCCTGTATGAGGGCATTCGAGTAGGTGGGAGCAGTAGGTTTAGCTGGGAGGACCAGCAGTTTGTTTTTTGAGAGGTTTAGCTGGAGGTGGTATGCCTTCATCCATCAAGATATGTCTGAGAGGCAATCCGTGGTCCGTGTAGAGACCAAGGGGTCATCAGGTGGAAAGAACAGATAAAGCTATGTGTCATCTGCATAGCAGTGGTATGAGAAGCTGTGCGAATGTATAATCTGTCCCAAAGAAGTGGTGTGGATAGCAAAGAGAAGGGGGCCCAGTACTGAGCCCTGGGAGACCCCTGTGGTGAGATGGTGAGGTGCGGACAGATGTCCAAGCCATGATACGTTAAACGAGCATCCTGTGAGGTAGGATTCAAACTGATATGGACTGGGTAATATGTTAGGAACAAAAGGATGCCACTTTGTTTTTTGGGAATGAAAATGATCAATCCACAGAGGACTGAATTCAAAGACCCCCCGAAAATCTAAGAGGAAAAAATGACACGGCAAGCTAGTCCATTTTGCTTGAATTTCAGCGCAGCAACTCATGATGGTACTCAGTAGTTCGTATGGCCCCGACATGCTTGATGGCATCGGGGCATGCTCCTAATGAAATGGCGGATGGTGTCCTGGGGAATTTGCTCCCAGATGTGGACATGGCCATCACTGAGCTCCTTGACAGTCGGTGGTGCAACCTGGCGGTGTTGGATGGACCAAAATATCCCAGAGGTATTCAATCGGATTTAAGTCAGGGGAGTGTGGGGGGGCAGGTCAATGGTATCAATGCCTTCATCCTCCAGGAACTGCCTGCACATTCTCGCTACATGTGTCCAGCCATTGTTGTGCACCAGGAGGAACCCAGGGCCCACTGCACCAATACAGGGTCAGACAATGGGTCTGAAGTTTTCATCCTGATGCCTAAGAGTAGAGAGGGTGCAGTTGTCTTGCCCGTAGAGGTGTGTGCGTCCTTCCGAGGATATCCCTCCCCAGATCATCACTGGCCCACCACCAAACTATTCATGCTGAATGATGTTGCAGGCAGCATTACATTCTCCAAGACATCTTTAAACGTCAGGGTGAACCTGGTCTCATTTGTGAAAAGCACAGGGCGTTAATGGCGAACCTGCCAATTTTGTAATCTATGGCAAATGCCAATTGAGCTGCACAGTGCTGGGCAGTAAGCATAGGTCCTTCCAGAGGCCATCGGGCCCTCAGGCCACCTTCATAAAGTCTGACAGTGTGGTCAGAGACATTCACACCAGCGGCCTGGAGGAGGTCATTTTGTAGGGCTCTGGCAGGGCTCCTACTGTTTGTTGTTGCACAAAGGAGCAGATACTGGTCCTGCTGCTGGGTTAAGGACGCTCTACCATCCTACCCAGCTCTCCTTGAGCAACTGTCTACTGGAATCTCCTACATGCTCTTGAGACTGCGCTGGGAGACACAGCAATCCTTCTGGCAATGGAACGTATTGGTGTGCCATTCTGGAGATGTTGGACTACCTGTGCAATGTTTGTAGGCTCCAGGTACTGGCTTATGCTACCAGTAGTGACACTGACCCTAGCCAAATGTGAAACTAGTGAAAAATCAGTCAAGGAGGATAAAGATGGAAAATGTATCATTTGCCACCACCTCTAACATTCCTGTTTTTACAGACCTATCTCCCTTCTTCCTTTCTTGTCAAAGTTTTTGGAGAAAATGGTCTTCAAGCAAGTCTTGGACTTACTATATCAGAACAACCTGCTAGACCAGTGGTCCCCAAACTACTGCCCGCGGGCCAGATACGGCCCGCCACTTCATTTTGGGTGGCCCCCCAAAACATATCCGTGGTATATAGCATCTGGCCCGCATGGGAGTACGACATCGTCAAACTATAACCTCCGTAATTTCCCCCATTCATTGTCTATGACGAGTCTTAACAGTACCAATGTAATACTCTTTTTGTCCACTGGTGGTTGTTTTGGCGCTGTTTCGCGTTTGCCATCAAAAACGGAATGAAATGTAGGCCTACCTGCAAACAATGTAAGAGGCCTATGCTGACTGCATCAGTGCTCAAAGTATTCTAAAAGTTTATCAATTGATTGTTAATAACTAACTAACTTTTATTCAAGTCATATTTCTGGGACTTTCTGGGATAATTATTTCTATTTTTATTCACTTGTTCAAATGTACAAATTCACAAAGTTCTCATCAGGTGAGTGAAAGTGGTCATTTCAGATGTTTTTGCCAGCACTTCATAAAACTCACAGTTTGAGAACTTCAAATTATTTGTAGGATATTGCTTGTTCACAAGTTGAGCTGTGTATGCAAAGACACAGAGTTCAGAGTTTTGAATTAAACATTTTGAATAAAATACACTTTTGGGACTACCTGCTAATATTATTTCTCTGCTATTAGTATTATTTCATTTGAGCTACATTTTACACTGATATTGTATGATGGCAATATAAACACAGCTAACAAAGGTAAATTGCAGTAGCCTATGATTAAATGTAATGGAATATTCAACTAAGGTAGACTGCTGTTGTTCACAGCACTAAGCTATTTATGGTTACTAATATACTCAGAGTCTCTGGCCCTCTCTTAGAGCCGGGCATAGTGAGCTGGCCCTCGGAAGAAAAAGTTTGGGGACCACTGTGCTAGACCCTATGCAGTCTGTTTTCAAGAGTCATTCTACTGAAACTGCTTTTTATTTTTTGCTAAGTTGCTAAGTCATTAGTATTCATTCTACTAGACTTATCTGCAGCCTTCGATACTGTTAACCATGACATTCTCCTTTCTACACTATCTGAACTGGAATGTCTAGGAAAGCCCTTGACTGGTTTAAATCCTACCTTAAAGGGCACATGACCTCACCACAGGTGTGCATCAGGGATCAGTATTAGGGCCCCTACTTTTCTCTATTTACATACTTCCTTGGGTGAGACCATTCGCTCCCATGAATTTGATTATCACTGCTATGCGGACGACACTCAACTTTACCCGTCTTAAGCTTTTGGTGTTTCCACCAGACTTGGCGCTGAACGTGTCCTAAAAGTGCTGGTTCACTGACTAGCATGAGCCCTAATGTGTCAGGAGGGAGCTAAACTCATAAGGTATTACATATTTAAATTAGCTTCATTGACAGGCATAATCATTTTATGGGATGCAAAATATTAAACTACAATAAAACAAAATAGACCTTTTCAAACAATCACTATAAGCCTTAAAAGAAACTTTAGCATATGCTAATTGGCCCCACCCACCTCAATTGAATTAGGCTAACAGTAGGATGTGTTGGACTGGGTTATGTACTAATTTATCTAACTATGACTGGGTGCGTACTAATTTATCTAACTCTAGGATAGAAGACAAAATAGCTAATTTCCCAAAAGGCAGCATATGTTTTATGCCAAGCATAAGAGACTTGACAGACGCTAGCATCTAAGGGTTTTAGCCTCCTTGCTAGCATGCCAGCCTCTAGGGGGCAAATTAGAAGGATTTAGACCAGGCAAGTGCAGGGTTTAGTCACACAGTCAAAACTTCACACATAGCCCAAACGCACCCCAGTTTTTGACTCAGTGTCAGAATGTATGGCTACTTCCTTAAAATCTAACATGTCTGCCATTTTAATTATGCATGATTGTCTCATTATGTATTTCATAATGCTGAAAGATGGCTGTAGACATGTCATATTATGTGTTAAAAGCAGCATAGCATTATAAATGTAGAAAAAAAGGGCATATTTTGGTGGCCATATTTGAAGTCAAGATAGGGGCCACTAGGGGGCGCTATGTGTTGGGGTCCATTTCAATTTTTGATCACTAGGGGTAGTACTATACCTGTACCAAGTTTCGTGCTTTCTGCAAAAACTGAACGATTCAGGTAAAAATCTGGCCTTAGCCGCTGTACTATATTTCTATACGAGAAAAATATAGTGTAAAGTGTATGACATGTTCAGCAAGTTGTGGGCTATTTAACAAAAAAGACTGAATTGGAATATCATTAACCTTTCAAAAGTTATGATAAATTAAGTGATAAGTGTAAAAAAATGCAGAAAACGGGATTTAGAATGTTGACAGAATTCACATTCTCTTTCTCACCAAAAACATAAAAGTATGCATAAAAACTAATAATGAAGTCAGACAATGGTTTAGATTTATTTGGTCCATAAGAATAAACCATTTATTTGTATATAAGCAAATGCTACAGTCAACAATAATGATATATAAAAGAAAAACATGTACCTTACCAGTAATACAAGTATACTGTATATTTATTGAAGATCAATTCTGAATAGAGACATAGAATACATTTGATTCAACAGATACTTCCTTATATAAATTAGTGTAATATGAAAATGATATACATCTATAAAATGTATTATTATGACCGCCGCGCAGCGAAGCGGCGGTCATATAGGTTTAGTCAGATTTTTTTTTTTTTTCTTTTTTTTTTCTTTCTTTTTCGCATGCCCAAATTTCCGTCAATGAGTCCCGGGACACTGAAAGACCGGGGTACACGAAACTTGGTGGGCATGTAACCCCACATGGATAGCATGGAACCATCGTTTTTCGTTTTGATCTGTAACCCCCCCGCTTGACTGGACCCCCCGAAAGGAGGGTAGGGCAGACACAGTTTTCTGTGAATATCTCGAAAACCGTGGGGTTTAGGAGGACCATTTTTTTTTTGTATGTTGATCTCAAGGGGCCATGTCAAGCCATTCCATAACCACTCATTTCATGTATAGCGCCACCTAGTTAAACACAAAAAAGTAAAAATGAGGTGTTGTAATTGAAGGTATCTGTGACCTAAACTGCACGAAATTGGAAGTGTATGATCATTATGACACCCTCTGTATGCACGCCAAGTTTTGTGGAATTCCGTTCATGGGGGGCCACACAATAAATTAATTTATGTTACTATTAGTTAAACACAAAAAAGTAAAAATGAGGTGTTGTAATCGCAGGTATCTGTGACCTAACATAGTCAAAACTGCACGAAATTGGAATTGGTGTCATTATGACACCCTCTGAATGCACGCCAAGTTTGGTCTAAATCAGTTGATGGGGGGGCCACACAATAAATTAATTTATGTTACTATACACCAACTGGCCTGTAGGTGGCCGGAGACAGTTTTCTGTGAATATCTCGAGAACCGTAGGGCCTAGGAGGTCCATCTTTTTTATGTATGTTGGTCTTAAGGGGGCATGTCAACCCATCCCATTACCACTTATTTCATGTATAGCGCCACCTAGTTAAAAATTAAAAAGCAAAAAAATTGGTGTTTTCAGCACAATATCTCTGACTGACAAGGTCAAAACTGCACGAAATTAAAAGTGTAGGATAATTATGACACCCTCCAAATGCATGCCAAGTTTTGAGTACTTTCGTTCATGGGGGGCCTTACAATAAAATAATTTATGTGTACATTTAGTGACGTACACCAACAAGGATTCCCGGGACACTGAAAGACCGGGGTACACGAAACTTGGTGGGCATGTACCCCCACATGGATAGCATGGAACTATCATTTTTCGTTTTGATCTGTAGCCCCCCCGCTGGACTGGACCCCCCGAAAGGAGGGTAGGGCAGACACAGTTCTCTGTGAATATCTTGAGAACTGTAGGGCCTAGGATGACCATTTTTTTCCGTATGTTTGCCTCCAGGGGTCATGTTAACCCATTTCATGTGCACACATGTGCACAAACAGATACACACACACACACACATACATTCACAGTAATCATACGTATGACACATACTCACACAGTAGACATATGTACGCTTGCATGCATAGGCACATACGCAGGCACAAACACAAGCACGCACGCGCACGCACACACACACACACACACACACACACACACACACACACACACACTCACTCACTCACTCACTCACTCACTCACTCACTCACACACACACACACACACACACACACACACACACACACACATAACATAAACATAACACAAACAATCAAGAATTTCTCAGAATTATAAACAGGCAAGATGGAGGTGGGGTTGTATAAAATGAATTTTACATGTGAAATCTATGAACTAATCATGTTTTGGTACTTGTTGTCTAGCAGATACCAGTGAGAATTGAGTGTGGATAATGCAATTTAGTGAGACAGTTAGAATCATATAGGCCTTTCAGCGTGATTTCTTTTTGAGGAAAAAATGTGCTGGACTGGGCGGCGGTCATATTTTGTACCGCTCTGCGGTACATCTAGTTTATGAAAAGCTAGGAATACAATCAACTTCAACATCACTCAAAAATCAATGTGTCTAAACATTTGAAAGTGGATTACATAGAACAAGCCTGTTGAGAATAAACACATACACACATATACACACAAACTCACACACACACACACACACACACACACACAGAGGAGGATAGGGAAAGGTGGGGTGGGGAACCTGAAGGTTAAACACAGAAGACTTATAACTCATAACGAAACGCATCCCCTTCTGTAGAATGCCAAATCTGACAGCAATTTTGTTTACCGCTAAACTCCAGGCCATACAAGCTACTTTAGTGTTATTATGTATTGTTTTTATAACAAAGCCAACAATTTTTCTTTGGCTCCTGCTGTACAGGAATATGTACTTGATGAAAAGACGACAGAGTAGTAGTTGGAGCAGCTGAATGCGAGGCTGAAATTTTGACGGAAATGCCTGTCAGCTGTTGTGATAGATTTTCGCCAAAGTCTTTCTGGCTGTAGCTACCAAACCTACAGTAGGTTCAACACCAGTGAAATAATAAGAAACTACTGACAACAGCAATGTCAATGGAGAAAAAGTGTACACAATATGTATTTCTCATTTGGTCAACGCTCCCTGATCCCTTCAGAGACTTGGTTCCCCAGTAGCAATGGATATTAGGGAGGGAAGTGAAGTCCCATGTCAATGATCAATCCCAGAAAACTATGAAACTCTTCTGGGGTCTCTTCGTCTCATGCCCCTGCATACGACGGCCTACTAAGCACAATCTCCCACCTGTTCCGGTTGGTAAAACCACATATGCCTGGGACAACGACATATAAAAAACAACATAACAAGTCTATTTCACAGTGTTTTAGTGGCAGTCTACACCACCCTACGCACGCCACCTAAATCTATACCTTCTTCCTCCATCCTCACTTGGTCTTCAACATTGTGAGTGCAAGCTCATCAGCAGTCAGCTACCTCTTCAGGCCTGCAAAGAGGTCTGTGTAGGTCTTGTCATCCTCCATCTGAAACAACAGTAAAATCATACAAATGTAATACATTTATTAATTTAAAAAATAAAATCACAAAACTACAGATGCGTGCGTGTGTGCACATACATACACAAGAAAAGGTAGCCTAAACTATTGAAGCATTCTGAGTAACTCAAAAATATTTAGAAGTATGAAAAGTCATTTTATTACACATGGTTTAGCTACCCTAAAAAAACGCCGCTCATTCCTGTACATCCATTCCGCGAAAATAAATCACATTAATCAATTTGTCTCCATCTTCTACTCCATCCCCCACTCTTGAAACTTTTGTGTATGCTTGTTTGGCATGTGTGTTTGCGGGCTGCACAGAAAGTAGTCTACTGGCGCTGCAAAGGTGATAGATTTGTAGCACTTGCCAAAAAAATTGTAGCATTGTTATAAAACCTTTAAAATCTCTAAACAATCACAAGTAGGGCAGTTCATCACAGTCCATCCATTGCAACTGGACTGATGAAAGGTCATGTACACACCTGTAGGCTACATTGTATTTGGGAAAAGCAGAAGGTAGCAGCATAATGTATTTATTTATTCATTTATTTATTATTTAACAAAACAATCCCTGTCAGTTCCATGCAGTTTTCAACAGCTATCAAGAAGAGAGGTCATGTCATGGATTTTTGTGAATGTTTCTTCTTCTACATATGCAAGAGTTTAGTCATCTAGTTCATATAATATTCAACTTAATTGTCAATGCACAAATGAAATACCTGTAGTCACTGGCGCCTTAATGCAGGGGCTTACCTGGGCTTCAGCCCAGGGGCCTCAACCAATGAGGGGCCTCCTAATAATAATAATGATAATCAATAGGCTAATAATAAACGGCGTGTCCGTATTCGCGGCATCATTAGCCTACTCTGGAGCTAGCCTAAATAATTGAGCACATCGTACTGCTCTACAATTACATCCATGCAGAGGCCCCCTTTGTCTTCTCCAATTCTAAAGTGTAACAAAATGTAACAAAACGTAATAAATCCCAACGCGTGTAGAGGAGCTAGAGGAGAGGCTGAAACTGACTGACAAACTTATCATACAAACTCTGGAGATAATGTGGGTAGGATTGAAGCAACGATAAACGATCTGACGTGGATTCCTGTAACTGTCCATGAAAACAGAAGGCATAGCAGGTAAATATCGTAGCAAATAGCCTGGAAATGAAACGGCTTTAAAAACATGTATTTCACTTGTCTCATTGAAGTGAACGCAGAACATGGGCTGTGGCGCAAATAAATGAATTAGTGATCTGCATCTCATATGTTATGTTTTCTCCATTGTTAACGTGAGATATGTCTCCATGTAGTGTAGTGATAATGCATAAGGTAGCCATGTTCACGTCACATGAGCCAGCTTGTTCTGTAGGCTAAAAGTATTTCTGTCCCTCCCAAACTGCGTTAAACTGGTGTGTTAAGTAGACAGAATTAAAAAAAACTCCTGGGGAACCCCCGACAGGACAAACACATGCACTTTTAAAAAGCGTTTAAACCCAATATGTCCATATGTGTACCCATCTTTTAACTTAGCCTACAGCCAGTGTTGTAAAAGTTCAACGCTTGTTTTCGTGCAGTAGGCTAGCCTTTTTGATAAGCGATGTCATGGGTAGGCGGACGTGATTCGAGGGGTTTCTGTTCCTGTTTATGTAAAGGTTTTACATAGGCTGAATAATGATAGGCTACACTGCATGTTATTAACCAAAAGCGCACGCTATGTGTCGGGTCAGATCGCGGGCAGGGTATAATTTAATCATAATTAATATTTGTGGTGGTGGGGGGGCTTAAAAAACATATAGCCCAGGGCCTCGGGTGGTATTAAGGCGCCCCTGCCTGTAGTCTAAAACAAAATGCAGTTTTACCCAGTGGTGCAAATAACTGACATGTCCAAAAGGGCCTTCATGAAATGTGTCGCTAGACTATTCATATACACATTTTAACGGGCCAAGTTTAAGAGCTGCTGTCCGTTATTGTTTGTGCAAATATAGGCTGATTTGTGTTCCCTTGCATTTTGCAACTGTGAGGTCCATGGTTAGTCTGGCTTTCGCCAGACCAAGCTCAATCTTTTAAGAATTCGAAAAAGAAATCGCCGGCAGATCAGGCTGGGTTCACCCAGCCTAGTCCATGGTAGGCACCCGATAGAAATATTGTTTCATTTTGTGATTGAGATATCCACACACTGGCGCCCCCCAGTTTCAGAGCTATTCTAAATGCAAAAATGCATAGAGGGAGTTATGACAAAACCGTGACTGTTAACAAACTATAAGCTATATAAGGTAGGCCCTATGCTAGGCCTATTACACAACATAAATTGTCACTATATATAAATTGTCACTATCATCCATTGCAAAGAATGATTTTTGTAGCATGTGCAACAAATATGTGTAGGTACAGCCCTGCCCTGGATACTTCTCTCAACGTGCGCTCTAAAACATTTGGTTTAAATGGAGATGTAGATCATCACAGGTGCGTTAATAAATCTACATTGTGGCGAATTGACACAAATTATTCACTTTGAAGAATTTATGTAGTTTCAGTCCTAGTTACTTTGAGCCATGCTCTTCCTTACTTGAATCACCTGAAAATAGAGGATTGAAGTAGCCTAGTGGGTGTTTGGGAATGAACGTTAACTCAGATGCTTTTTGAGACTTTGAGCAGAAAGGTCCCAGCCTGGTGTTTAGGATGCATCATAGACAGGTTATCTTTCAGGTATTTTCTATTAGAAAACTATCACGTTAGCGAACGCGTTGTGGCTAACTTACTTAGCTCCTATTAGTAGCCTAGGTTATGGTCAGAAGAGAATGAGATGACAGTCGAAAGATACAATTAGTGCTGTTATCAATTTGCTTGGTATCCTAGGCTCCTATAACCGCATATGGTTTTCTATACATCAATAATAATTGGCCTCCATCACTCAACCAATGCTAACGGTAACATTATTTTACCTACTTCCTAGGCTATTGATATAACTTGTATAAGATTAACGTAGCCTACCTGCAGTAAAAACCAAGCATGTCTGATAAACATTCTCAGATTTATTTCGGCTTTCGGGGAATTACATTTCATGTGGAAATCATCCTACCCTTATTAGACGTTCTCTGCGGTAAACTACAGTGTTGTCTTCCAACAAACTTTAGATTAACTTCCAACAAAATTACGTCTCACTGCAACGATGCGCCATCTGGTGGACAAACGACTACGTAACGCCAATACTGGAAATGCAGCCAAATGATGATGAATATTTGGTTTTCCTTTAGCAAAAATTACCTTAATTATGTAGGTTGAGAGTCGTTCTGATGGTTCTACAACACTTTCTGGGTTGTTTGGTGGGTGCTTCGTCTCCCCCTATCGCTTCTCCGGGTAAAAAACGAATATGCAACTTTCTGGACCCGGTCCGGGTAAAACCGAATGTGACTCAGCGGAAGTATCCAATCGCGCCTTGAAAATGTAGTCAGATTGTAGTTTCAAAGAAGACTGCAAAATGGACGCCGAATTGGCTTTGTTGCTGTTGATATGGAAAGTAGCCTACCCTTGGGTGAACTTTGTCTTTGTAATGTGGTTTGATAGTCTCTTGAACAATGTGTTTCATCAAAAATGTTCATCAAAAAGTTGATTTATGTCAGTAATTCCATTCAAAAAGTGAAACTTGTATATTATATTCATTCATTACACACAGACTGATATGTGGACTGATATGTGGACTGTAGCTTGGTTTCTTGATGGCTAGCTCGCTAGCTAGTGGGGGTTTAGCGTAGCAGTCACTTGCTACCGAAGCTGCAGGGGGAGCTGTGTAGTGAAAAATGCGAGCCCAAAACCAGCAAAACCCAGAAACAGCGAAGGAATAACCAGACCTGCATAGTGCTTCTTTAAAACGTGACTGGTTTGGTGTAAAATAACAACTATATTAATACAGGGGTTTACCAAGCCCAGGGGGCCAGAAGTCTAGAGGGGAGCCCCAAAAGAGGTCAAGGGGCCAAAAAGCAATCAAAGCAAAGTCAAAAAGCAAAAGGCTATGAATTTCATATTTGGGTATTGTCCTTCTCCAGCTGACCAACCCAAAAATGCACCAGAATACAGGAAATACAGGCAAAGTAGTTCATAATCCATCACTGTAATACATAACCGCATTGTATTATTTTATAATGTAACATTATAGCGTGTCCAGACCACTCAGAGAAGCCACTGTTCTCATTCTAGAGGTTCTCATTAATGAAGGCTGGATGTGCCATCTAGTGGTGGTGGAGTAAAAGTTCAGCTAATCTGAGAATGTTTTTTTATGGTTTATATCCCAGTCAGTTGTCTGAAATAGGTGAAAATAAGGAATAATTTCCAATTAGCAAGTGACTATAGAACTTCAAAAAGTCATATACCACTTGTTCATGTGAACAAGTGGTATATGGACAATAAAGCTGACTTTGACTTTGACTTTGTTCCATTTTCCATTTCACTTCCAAAATAGAATAATGAATGAACGCAAAATTACACAGACCAGGGACCTTGATATAGTCCCATTACATTACATTTTTAACCTCCATGTTGACATAATGTTGTATCTTTAGTTTGTAATAAACAGGGACAATCATAAAATAATAATTAATAATATGTTATTCACTGCATTAAGAAGGAATATGATTTGCATATGTATTCATTTTATGAAGATATTATCTGTCATATTATCTTCATTTTATGAAGATATTATCTTGTGCTGTTTAACAAATGTATAAATTGTGCACTGTCGCTTTAAGACAGTCGCTTTAATTCACGTTTATTTCTCAATGATCTTCTGCCTGCTCCGCTATGGCTAGTGCTGTACCTACAGCTGGGCCCTCTCACAGTTTTTAAATGGTCAGTAGTGGGAACTACTGTTGCCTTCATGATTTCCTTTTAAAACTTTCTTATAAGAAGGAGATATCAATTATCAACAATGACAAGCCAGCTGGAACCTGCGGTTCTCTCTCCCTCTCGTGAGTGCAGACGTATTCCCAATTAAATGGATCTGCATAATGTTCACGTTAGATCTGCTGCAAAGGAGATAACTAAGAGTTAACTTAGTTTAACATGATGTTATCTCTATTTAACATGATGTTTTGACATTGACATAATGTTCTCTAAGGAGAGTGAAAAGCAGTTTGCAGTAAAGCTAACCAACGTCGTCTCTATCGCAGGAAAAAAATAGCGAGCAGCCTGATGACCAAATGAAATGCTCGGCGGGCCGGATCCGGCCTGCGGGCCGCAGTTTGCCCACCCCTGTACTAGACTGTTCTCACAGCACTTGACTTATATGAAGTATTAATCAATATGAGGGGCAGAGGGGGATAAATGCCCCTTAGGATATCAAGACCAGAGGGGGGTAAATCCCCCCCGACAAATTTCACCCTGTATATTAATGTCAATAATTATGATACGGTACTGTACGGTACTGTATTATGAACGGTTTATAACATTTATCAATGTGTTTATAATGCTTTATGAATAGGTTCATATAAGGTATTACCCATATTTTCTTTGCATTTGTTAGCAAATACAATTTAAACTGAAAGTGTCAAAGCTCTTCCCTTGTCCATTTCAGCCTTCTCCAATCCCCACCTCAGGGTGGCCAGATGGATGGACAGTGATGATAATGTCATGGTTGGATGTGTCCATGAGTGGCACCAAAGAGGCCATTTTTTCTTGACCATTACGGAAGGAACAAATATCACCACATATGACCCAGACATGATCACGGTCAAAGCAAGCTTCTTTAATATCAATGTAACCCCACCTGCTTCCATCACCTGTGCATTCAACATACTTGGACAAACTCTTACGAGTGAAGAGTACACACTTGGTGCACATTACGGTGAGTTATGGCTTATTATGTTTTAAACACAGCCTGAGATGCGTCTTGAGAAGAGAATTGCATTGGCTGCCAAGGTTAAGCACATCGTGTCATGGGACAGAACAATGCATCAGTGGTAAATATTGTAAGAAACTATCATTAATCTGACTCCATAAAATCAATCAGCTGACTTCCAATGTTAATAATTTAGTTTAGCAGCTAGCTAGTGGCACAATAGTGGCATAGCACACAAGGAGAGATATGTGAATGATGGATGAATGAGCAGTTTATTAAACAGCAACCCAACCTAATGGAACCAATGTCAATTACACTGAATGCAAAGTATAACCAAGTAGTTACTGTAACACTACAAGTTAGTTGGCAGTTGAACAGAGTGAACTTGGATAGCCAAATAAAAAAGATGAATCATGAGATAACCAAATAACTCCAAACAAGTTAGATGCCAAAATAGGCTATATAAACCAAGAATGCATCAAATGTAAATAAAACAAACCCAAAAGAAAGAGAGGGAGAGAAAGAAAGAGAGAGAGAGAGACCAAAAGCAGAAATGGCCTCCTCAGAGCAAGACCCAAGAAGCAAGAGAGGCCTGAATCTCCCAGAAAGGAGATCTTTAAATCCTACAAGCCTTATGCAATACTCAAAACCAGTGGTTCTTAACTGGTCTGGCTTTGGTATCCACAATTTCTCATATTCATTAAGTCGCGACCCATATATGTTTTTTAGCGTTGAAGCCAACGGATACGGTGAGCTACATGGTAAGACACAGGGCCCTATCTCGGGGATCTAGAACACATGGTCAATGGCGAATAGTTTAGGGGTTTGTCCAGTCCACATTGGGGGTGGTTTTGTTATCAAACGTTATCAAATGTTGGACACCTGGCGCAAAAAGGCAGTTCTTATGTTTCTTTATCAGTCATGGGTGTGTTTTGGGCGTAACATCATTTAAACCAATGAAAATGACATCGGTCATTCCCTTTAATAGCAAACAGCGCAACAGTGCAACCATATGGAACAGGTATTACACTAAACCATGCTTTACTAAAACCTAGCAGAATATAGCCTACACACATCAGCACTCGTCTATTATTTGAACTCATTGGCAAAGTGAAACTAACTTCACCGTGGTGTCATAGTCAACAACAAAACAGTTATTAACACTTAAAGTGTAACTCCAGTGAAAATTGACCCTAGGGTCTTTTTCTGCATTAAAACACATCAAATAAGATGTGGAGACAGAATTTTTCATTGATCAACCGCTACAGAGCTTGTCCCGGTATACGCTATAGCCCCAAATCACAAACAGTAGATTAGCTAAGGGTGGTAAACTAACTCTTCTCAAATAGCATTTTTTAACCAGTAATTTAATTCAGGGTTGCCAACTCTCACGCATCTGGCGTGACACTCACGCTTTCAGCACCAATCTCACGCTCTCACGCACACGCAAGAAATGTCACGCCAAATCCATTATTTTTTTTTTGCAATCCGTTCATTTTTTGTTGATGACTAGACTAGACCACAGCATTGTTTCTAAATAACAAGAGACGAGTTTAAGGCATACATATATGTCTTTAGACCAACAGCAGGTAGGTCTCAGCGCAGTTTTCTGTTGATTCGCTGACTATTTTAATCCGGTCTGCGACACCAACACGTTGCTATTTAGACCTATGAGGCAGACGGACGCAGTGTGGCCGCCCATTCTTCTCTGTTGAACTACTCACAAAGTAGGCTAGCCTAGTCATCACACAGATATCACATTAAATAACTTTTATACGGTGCTATAGCCGCTATTTGCTGTGATAAACGGTTCGCGAGGAAATTAACTTTCAAGAAATAATCATAGGCTATTACTCTACAGCTCTGCGCTCATCTCAATTCATATAGGGTGGAATAGCCTATCTCACAAACTTTTCGTTCAACTACATGACAAACCGTAAACCAGAATAAACAGCAGAGCTTACCGAACACAAAGGTGTAGGGCAATCCCCTTTACAATAAGCCGTTCCAGAGTAATCGGTTTTGAAATGGTAGCAAATTTCTATATGGTCTCCAACTTTGGGCTTTAAGTGTCTTAAAACTGAGCTGTGCTTAAATACATATATCTGTAAATATTAAAATCAGAGGATATATAGCTCATGGCTAAGAGTTTGTCTATGTAGCCATATATTCTTTTTTTTTTTTCACAAAATGCTAAGCATGCATGTATTTAAGTGTGCTTAAATTGGCCAATGAATGATTTCATAACAAGCCAAATAGAAAAAATAAATGTTAAATATAGCCTAGATATAATATTAAAATTAGATGATATAGGCTAGTATAGAGTTAGATAAGTTGGATGGCTCCAGAACTCACACCAGTGGACTGGGTCTTAAAGGAGCCACACCACTTTTGACACTAGCTGTTTTGTTGTCCTTTAGTTTTGTTGCTACTGGGCATGAAGGGCAGGCCAATTATGAGTTCATTATGAGTTCAACATTGATGGCATAGGTTTAGAAAAAAAGTCAGCACATTTTAATCATATTGCAATAATACCAATAACCGTGATCATTTTGGTCATGATTTGTCATCAAATACTGTATCTCTAGTGGCTGGTAAAAAAGTTGAGTGGCTGGTAGATTTTGGAATCCCTCAGCCACAATGGTAGGTGGAAAAAATTATTTTATTTCCATCCCTGATACATACGTACACTCATACACACATTCATATTTGTAAGTCTCAATCTGTCCATTTCTTTCCACAAAACTCGCCAGAAGTCATCATTTAAGGGGTTATTTTTATTTTTTTTCTACCCCCCGGACCCCCCTAGAATTGCTGAGCTACTACCTTTTTTCAGGTGGGCAGGGCGGCCCTTTTGTCTGTGCCCAGGGGCGCAGTGGCTCATAATCCTTCCATGCCACGGAGTAAACACACTGGTCTTGTTTTCAAGTGTAATCAATAAATTAATTGTACATTTTGAAGAAACTTTTCCATTCTATTAGTTTTTTTTTTATATAGGCCTAAATCAGGGATTATACATAGCAAGAGTCAGGGAACAAACATTTTTTTAATTAGGTTTAGGGAAAAATGTAACGCACACGCACTATGACTTCACAAAATCTCACTCCAGCCAAACACCCAAAGTTGGCAACCCTGCAGTAATATTGTTCAAAACAGCGCCAAACCTCCTCAGTAGCTTGCTCAGGGTCCCTACAAATAAAATGAAGCACTGACAACGTAGTTAGCGAACCCGGAGTTTATTACAGAAGACTGTTAAGAACACTTACCCCCTAGCTCCTCCAACCCGGTATCACAAGGATTCGTTGTACTGTCACGTTTGGTTAATCTATTATTTGTGCTGAGTTCTCAACCCCAAAACATTCTACATGAAGGCCCTCCTGACCTTGTTTTATGCCACCCTCGCCATATGGTTTCATAAATATGTATACTGCCTACTACCAGCCTACTAGTAGCCTAGGCTAGTACCACTAGGCCTAAGAAGCACGGTGGTTGAGTTGCATTTTAAGCACCTCCAGTTTGGAAAAGCCTGCGCTGTACAAGTGACTGACCTACGGAAATAAGTTCTAATGCGCATCCGAGAATTTGAGAATATGCAGAAGGTTGTGGTGCTCAACCTGTTACTTTTCAGACTACCACTTGGAGTTTACAAGATGGAAACGAAAGGGAAAGGCTTTTAAGATGTCTATTTAAATTGTAGCCTGAACTCTTGTGTGTTTTACATCCGAAATATGGAGGAATGTGAGGAGACTGCTATTAACTGTAACATTAAAAATGTATCTGTAATGGAAACATGAAACACAATCACAGGAAACACTGTTACAGCTGGGCGACGTTAGATCAGAAGCAACAAATATGCATTTGTCATCTCGTCTGCTGAAGTTGTTAATTTTTCACACAAGATAAACAGAGGGCAGTCGTGGCCTACTGGTTAGGGCTTCAGGCTTGGAATCGAAGGGTTGCCGGTTTGATCCCTGACCAGTGGGAACGGCTGAAGTGCCCTTGAGCAAGGCACCTAACCCCTCACTGCTCCCCGAGCGCCGCTGTAGCAAGGCAGCTCACTGCTCCAGGTTAGTGTGTGCTTCACCTCACTGTGCTCACTGTGTGCTCTGTGTGTTCACTAATTCACAGATGGGATAAATGACCAAATTCCTTGTATACGCAAGTATACTTGGCCTAGAAACCTCATTTACATTTACGATTCACATTTACAGAGTAACGCAAGGAACAAACTCATTTAAATTTCAGTGTTACTTGATTTAAAAAATACTTTGTTACATGCTTGTTACCGCTAAAAGTAGTGAAATTACAGTAATGCGTTACTTTGTAATGCGTTGCTCCCAATACTGCTGTAGACCTACTTGTTTATAACATGGTGATGTTTGGCATTACTTTTGTGAAGCATCAACTCCTGAATCTGATGTCACCTTTCAAAGCACTTGGCAGGTTTGTTTTTTGACAAGGGTGCTTTGTTTCTATGTGGCATTTTAGTTTTGATGGTTTCGTGCTCATGTGCCAGGATTTCACTGCACACCACACATTGGGGTTTCTGTCCCATTTTGTCCGATCTGAAAGGTCTGATATTAGATCTAATAAGGTAGCATTTTAAATATGCATTTTTTGTGTTTTTATTTTACCACAAGCTCCACTTTTGGGTCCCGACCTACCAGTTAAGAAACACTGCTCTAAACCAATTCGCCTTATTCATCCGGCGGCCATTGTAAACCAGAACGAGGCTACTTGATACACTTGCCATCACACCTCAGTCCAGCAGATAGCAGTAATGTGCTCCGTTTGCAAACTGCCAAAACAAAAACTCACAACAGAAGAAGGTTCCCAGCAAACACGCAATGTTCTGGGAACATTCCCTACCCTGAAGGTCACAAAAAATAAACCTTTAAAAGACATTCTGGGAACGTTCTGTAAAGTTATTGTGTTGTGCAACCTTCAGAGAACGTTCCCAGAATGTCCCCTTACAGCTGTTTTTGTGCAACTGTCAGGGAACCTTTAGGAAACGTTCCCCGATGGTTACATTAAGGATACATTTTTATGCAATAAGGAATGTTCCCAGAATGTTCCCTTAAGGTATAGTTTTGTGCAACTATTAGGGAACCTTTAGGGAACGTTTCCTGATGGTTATATTGAGGATACATGTTTTATCTATTAAGGAACGTTCCCTAAAGGTATAGTTTTGTGCAACTATCAGGGAACGTTCCCTGAAGGATTAATTAAGGTTGAATTTTTGTATAATCAGTGGAGTAGATCTGTCATCGTGTCATACAGAGCTGATTTTGCCTAACATGCCTGTGTTTGTGTGTTTGTGAGTGTTGAGGTTGCAACACTTCATAATTTAGCTTTAGTTAGTTCCCAGCATGCATTGAAGGCCAGTTGCCACGTTTATTATTGTTTTGATCTTAAACAATATGGTTGAGACAGTTTAGCCTTCTCTTGCTGGTGTTTTGAATAATAACACAACGGGATATGGATTGAAAATGGTTTAGTTAGGCTAGTTTATTGTTATTATTTATTATAAAACACTGTAAACGTCAAGGCACTATAACCCATATATACAGCTGATTCTTAACGGTGATATGAAGGAGGAGGATACAGCCATCACCATCACAGGCATGAGGTAAGTAGGCCTACCAATGATTACATGCAGAAGGCATGATGAATGTAAATAATGAATGAATGACCATCAGATTTGAAACCTGCACTTAAACGTCCTATCGTGAGCTGATATACTGTATCTCCCAAAGGAAATCATACTCAGTGCCTGCAGTAGGCTTTGGCTTTTCTCTGCTCGAGTTTTAAACATGGTTTAAAGAACAGTCTGCGAACATCCCCGGAATCAATTTTTCTCTGCTCCCAGAACCAATGAAGGAATGTTCCGGCACTGTCAAGAAAACTTTCCTGAACAACCGTGAGGGAACGTTAGCAGTGAATGAGCTGCAAACATTCCCGCATCTTTCCATGAACGTCTGCGGATCCCTGAATCGAAAATTGTTTGCTGGGTTACTCACACAGAGGAATTATACTCAGGAAGCAGGAATTATACTCAGCCCCAACGGCCGCCTTTTCGAGGGTGCTACCATTAGAAAGCTAGATACAGCATTGTCTGTCAAGTTCTATTAGGTGGCATATGTGAACGTGGCCGCCATATTGCTAGGGGCAAACACCTTACGGACAACACTTGCCGGCAATCAGAGACACCTGTTTCTCCTTTGGCCTCCAGTTATCATTACCCCCACCATGATGGTGCCACTATTTACATACAGTACGTTCTGGAGCCCAATGCGGTATCTACTGTAGCTTTCTAATATCTATGGGTGCTACATTATGAACTCCGCTGAGGTACTGTTCCAATGTTAAGCATTCATCAAATTCCACCAAGGACAAAGTCCTTCGTTTTGCCGAATTTTTGAGGATGCATGTGTGTATCCTCAGTGTGCTCAGAATACCCATAATCCTGTGCGCACATTTATGGAGGATTTAAAATCTGTACTAAACAAGGCAGTTCACTGTATTATTCAATGTTTTTCATTTAAATGTAAACATTGTCTTATTTTCACTAGCCTAAATGAAGTATGGACTCAGGTCAGGACAACTTTGAACTCTCACACCATGGAGGAACTTTTTATTTATTATTTTTGTTTTCTCCTCCATCTATCTACCCATGTCCTTGATTGCCTAGCCTTTCTGCTCCCCCCCCCCCCCCATCCCCAACACACACACAAAAAACACACACACTTACATCATCACTGTCATCACCTCACATACATACAGCACACTGCTTGCTACAGTAAGCCTCCTCTACATACTTGCTGCACACTGCCCCCCCCCCCCCCACATACACAGCACATTGTCTGGATCTTCTCCAACACACATCCTCTACATACTTACAGCACACTGCCCCCACCTACCCACACACACACTACACACACACACACACAGTCACTGCTCCACTTCCCACTCACATACATCATACATACAGTACTCTGCTTGCAATAGTAAGTCCCTTCACCATACTTGCAGTACACTGCCCCCCCCCCCCCCCCCCCTCCCCTACATACACAGCACATTATTTCATCAGGAAGCTTCTCCAACACACATCCCCAACCAGTGTTGGGAAAGTTACTGAAAATTAGTAATTAGTTACAGTTACTAGTTACTTCTTTCAAAAGTAATTGAATTACCTTACCAATTACTGTATATCAAAAGTAATTAGTTACTAGAGAAAGTAACTTTTGAGTTACTTTTAAGTCTGCTTAAAATGTCAACATGAACAGTACTGTCACACAATAAACCTAATTTTTAGACCTATTTATTGTAGTTTCAATGGGCCTATTTATTGTAGTTTCAACTTTTTCCGACCACAAAACATTCTACAATGCATGAAGGCTTCCCTGACCTTGTTTTGTGCCACCCTCACCATCTAGGTGGTTTGATAGATATGTACAGCACACTGCCTACTGCTTGCCTTCTACTACTGCATGGTGGTGTACTGACACTGAATTCTGCAATATAGTAAGTTATTATTATCATTATTATTGCAATCCTTCTGTAGGCTACATGGAATGAGTTCAATGGGATGTAATGTGAAACAATGTTAAATGGCTTATTTTCAAAGGAGTTATTGTCTGCTCACACACACATACAACCTTAGGTTATCCTCATCCTGCTTTGAACACAGTTGTATTATATAGCATTTTAAGCACCACCAGTTTGGGAAAAGCCTGCGCTTCACAAGTGCTGACCTACCGAAATAAGTTATAATGCGCATCCGAGGTTTTGGGGTTGTTGCGCACTATGCAGAAGGTTACTCTTCGGCTGATAAGGTGTTCCAGAGAGAAGTTGCATTCTTACAACATAGCCACGCCACAACACCAATAGGCCTACATACAGTAGCCTATATATATATATATATATGCCTTGGCACAAGCAAGCACACGTTTAATGCAGATTTCACTTACCAGATAAAGAAACCTCCAAATAGCCTACCGTACATACAGCCCCCCCCCCACCTTTCTTATGCAGCCCTTGCCACTTAATCTACTAAACCCCTCTTCTACTGCACCCCCCCCCCCCCCATAAATGCACAAATAGGCTGACACCAGACATAATTTCACTGCATTTCTTCCAGTAACTATATGCATGTGACAAACTTCCTTGTATCCTTGTTTGGAGGAATGATTTTCAGTAACATACACCTGCAGCTAAGAAGAAGCCTTGTCTCGTTTTTGAAGGATTTGACTCAGCAAGGCTCAGTTCTACCTACCAAGTCACGTCAAGTCAAGTCAACTTTATTTATATAGAGCATTTCATACACAGGTATTTTACACAATACACAATGTGCTTTACATAAACACAAGCAAACAGGAATAGCAAATAAAAGCATAGAAGGGCAATAGTCAAACAATAATTCAAAAATTAAAGAATAAAAAAAGAAAATGTATACACACAAGGTAATAGCATAAAAGGGCAATACTTTAAACGTGTTTAAGTAATAATTAAAACACATAAAAATGGCAATAGTTTAAAAGTGTTACACAAAAAGTAACTACAATAGATGTACCGCATAGCGGTTCAAAATAGGAACGCCGGCGCCTCTCAGTCCTGTACATCCTCTCCCGCTTGTCACGTTTGTCAATTTGTCTCCATCTCCTACTCCACCCTAGCCTGGAAAATCCAGACCCTGATAATCTAGAAAGATTAAGGGTCTGGCAAAGAACAATGTAATGGCCCAACTCGAGGGGCGGCAACAAGCATGCATTTAAAAAATCTCACTGCACGCAATAGGAAAACACTAGACCATGTTTACTCTATATTATTTCGGACTTCGACACAATCTGATAACACTATGACCAATGTGTACTGTCCTCTAACGTTGCAGCGCTGTCTTCATCAGTTTAGCTGGTTTCCCGGAATGTTGGGGTAAAAGTAACGTGCATCATTACTCTTTGCCAGAGTGTCTCGCAGAGACAATTCCATTGTGCTCTCGTAAGAACTCTGGATTTCCAGGGTAACTCCACCCCCTACTCTTGCAACTTTTATGTATGCTTGTATGTGTGTGCCTGTGTGTGTGTGTGTGTGCATGCGTGTGTGTATGTCAATTTGTTTCCATCTCCTATAGAGCCTGACCGATATGGGATTTTGAAGGCTGATAACTTCGATATTTGAGTTTTTCAAAAACTAATAACTGATATATCCGCTCATGTCATTTTTAACAAACACAATGTGAAAATGTTCTCCCATACCAAGGTTCTAATCAAGGTGGGGCATTATGTATTTGAATAGGCCTAATATCTAGATTCCTAATAAAAGGCTCTTCATATACAATAATTTATTTGTTTAAGAAATAAAAGTGTATAGAATAGAAAGAATAAGAATAAAATAGGTCTTTGTTCTGTGGTAACCACATTGCCATAACTACATTGTGAGCAGTTTATACTTGCAGTGCCCATTCAAACATGCTATTCCTGTAGAAGACCCATAGCCCAATTGCATGCCCGTAGGTAGGCATGTTTAAAAAATAAGATGATAGGGAAAAACATTATTCCAGCTAAGCATTCAATAATGAATATTGAATATTATATTATAATACATTATCCTTTAATAAATGTGCAGTGAGCAGAATTTAGGCATGGCTGCATGTGACTTTTTTTACAGATCAAAATTATTAGCCTAATAGCTATTTGTGTTAAGACTCTGGGCTCTATCGTGCACTCAAGCACAATTGACTTTGTATACTGGCGCTTGTGTCTTTCCTATTTTGCATTTGGCGCACATTTGAATTTTCCCTCCACAGGTGCATCGGTAGGGATTGCAGATCTGCGCTCACCGGGGCGTTCAGTGAAAAGAGGAGGCGTATTCCGGTGCAAATTTCCTGGTGCCATTTCAGAAAACAATCCGCCACAGACCAGGGACAACCTGGTCTAAAGTCAGTGACGCTTATTCAGATGCTATTTTAAGGGCGTATGCATGGCCACAGGGGCATCTGCAGGAATGAATGCTATGCACACTGATCTACAGACACCCCTGTGCATGCACCGAAACATTCAAAGCCTTGAGTTTCCCGGTTTTAATCATGTATTATGGTCACCTAAAAAGTAGCCTACAGTAGTACATAGTACAAAATCCACATGCAATATCTTTACAACAACAACGCCTAATTTCGACCTATTAATTTGGACAACTTTAGACAGCCCTATAAAGGCTAAAGTTACCTTTAGTTTTGTTCCAATTTACTGTTGTGTATGGCTTTAAACATTGTGTGCGCTTTAACATTAGCCTAAGCATTATTCCAGCTGTGCAGCTTAAATCAGCTTATCATGTGCTGATAACGAGCAACCATAGATATTTTAGTAGCCTAAAAGAAAGCAGCAAGTAGCCTTGGCTACAATTTCTGTAGTTGCTGCGTCCATGCATTGTTATTCTCTCTCCTGCTCAAACAAATGTGATAACGTGTTTACAAACTTTACAGAAAGTATTGTAAATAGCCTACTGTCATGCAGTTAATGGGATATTGTGCAGAGTCGGAAAGTTATGGTAGGTTAACTTGGTGTGAATACACACACAGAGGAAACTGTTTCTCGTTGTTGAGTTGCCTGATGGTAAGGTACGGCCAGGTGCTTGGCCATAATGTAGCGTGTGCTGCACAAAGCACATACTCTTTGCTCCTCTCATCTATACGGACGCAGTAGTTCCCATTTCTGCAAACCATACATAAGGACAAATATTACCACACGAGGGAAATCATTGTGGTGTCCATGAAGATGTGAAAAAATAGACATAAATCTAGCTTACACATTTCCATGAATCATGGATGTGTTGATGACATAAATGAGGAAATATTAGAGGACTTAAGGAGACGTGACGTTGAGCTGCATATGCCGATGTCATTTAACCCAAATGCCCCAGCAGCACAGGAGAGGAGAGTTTATATCTGAAGAGCTGCATCGTCTGCAAAGTAATCTCGGTCTAATGTTAGATTACACTGCAAAAATATCATCATGCATTCATAACCTTGTGATTCAGTGAGAGTGATCCCAAAACATCAGAAAGTATTTTTCTGTGACATTTCTGTATTACATTTTGTCAAGAAGAAAAATCAATACATCCATAGCAATCCGCCATGGAACAAGCGCGCCTGTTGTTAAAGGCAATGTGAGATGACGCTCTGATCCGCCGACAAAGCTACTGCGTTTTGCCTTTGATACTTGCGTTTCAGATCGTTAAGATGGGGCCCTATAAAAACTTAAAAACAGTCTCTGGGCAGCATAAGTGACATTTCGCTCTGTCTGCCAATCGTTGTCTGTAGCTGTGTGGCATTCTGAAACGTCCTTAAATTCGGGACCATTAGCATATCGCTCGTTTCAATTTGGGACTTGCAGTCAGAATTGTCGTTTGTTTATTCAAAGTCTCAAGTCCAAAATATCCTGGGCTATTCCAATTGTCAGTTTATTGCACATCATTTTTTCGTCGTTTTCAACACTGCATAGGCCTACCCGTGTTTGTTGGCGTGTTGTTGCAAAATCCGCGGAATCTTAGTCTCTGCGTAGCCTTTAAGGGATATTCCACCATTTGGGGAATTACACGCTTTCCACCTCCCCTTGAGTTAAACAACTGATTTTTACCTTTCTCAAGTTCATCCAGCCATTCTCTGAGTCTGGCGATACCACTTTAAGCTCCAGCCTAGCATAGATCATTGAATCGAATGAGACCGTTAGCATCTCGCCTGCTAGCATCACGTTTAAAAGTGACTAAGATTTCTGGTAATTTTCCTATTTAAAACTTGTCGCTTTCCAAGTTAGAAAGTGTAATAAGACTAATAGAAAATGAAACGTGGCGATATTCTAGGCTGATTTGACATGGAACTATACTCTCATTCAGGCGTAATAATCCAGTCACTAACCAATTTGTCTGCTGCAGCTCAACCTTGTTGCTGGAAGTTAGCCTACGGGGTAGGGATGGGCATGATTAATCGGCGATCGATAATTGATCATTAAGAATTTCGTCAATCACGTTAATTTGTTGTCGATTAAACTAATGCAGGTTGCGTTACATAGTGTCTTGAAGCAATTAAATTAATTTCACTGTGTGGCAGCAATTAAACATTACACCCAGGGACAATATTTGGTGCTATAGGCTACTCAGTTACCTACGAGTTTCCGTTTTGATTTATGAAGAGTTCACGGTGAAGTGTGGCGTGGGACCATTTTATCGTTTTACAGTGCACGAGCAAAAGAAGACATTGTTTCGATTTAACTCAGTGAAATAAGAGCTCTTCTTAATATTTTATATTGTTGGTTGGTTTAATACCTTGTTGTCAATGAAAAGTCGTTGTCCTACACCATCAGTCTCCAACACGTCACTCTCAAGCTCAGTCGCTTGCCGTCCCCTTCTGAGCTTGCCAGAGGCTGAAGCAGTAGGCCTAGGCTACTACTAGATTTTAACACAATTGTTGCCGCGACTGGAGGCATTTCAGCCTACGAATTTAATGAAGTCAATCATGCAATTCAAACTCAATTTAGGCTACTTGGCTTTCCATTACAAGCACAGCACACATTTTGAATGAGTGAAAGCGGCAGCCTTGTCTCGCAATAAACAGCGGGTGAAAATCCTGACTCTTTCAACTCTTCTGCTTTTGATAGCGGTATGTGCTCCAAACGAAACGCATGTCTCACAATAAAACGCACATAGAAATAAAGGCCTGCTCAATATACAGTAGCTTACGCCTGCCCCAAATAAAGCCCTAAGTAAATAAAAGACCCTGGCCATAATTTTTACGATTTATGGTAGATCCCTGCTGTTGTTGTCAGTATTGTCCACTGCACATTCCATGTCATGTGCCAGCTGAGAATATGACTGAATATGAAGCATGAATCTTCGAGGACCCTCGTCTTTGGGAAACAGCCTCTGGCGGGCCAGCAAGCCTTCCTCTTCTGTGAGTTTTTTTCGGCAGTTTGCAAACGGAGTGCATTACCATCATCTGCTGGACTGAGGTGTTATGGCAAGTGTACCCAGTAGCCTTGTCAATGTCCTTCTACCCAGCTGGCCTGTAATTGGTCAGCTGGCATGGAGGCTAGGTGTTTAATTCAAAATAATACGGACTACAGTAAAGATTGTGAATGTTAGTATTTTTCCACCTTACATACTAAGACCCAATCAGCGGGTTTTTGCAAAGGGGTGCATTCTGCATGACATGAAGGCAGCCTGGGCAATGACAGAAGGGAGAAGTGGAGATATTTTTATACTGTATGTCCTTGGAGATTTTGGATACAGACTTTGACATTTTTATTTCTCGATTCATAGGTTCAGAGCCACAAACACCACCAGTGCCTCTCTCCTACCAGATGTTTGCAGGATTCACTAGCCTTGTTCTCATCACCATGACCATGGTGGTCATTGTGTTCACCTTTAGAGGAAAACAGGGAGGTAAATGAGAATGCATTAGGCCTACTTTAAAATTATTTAATTACAATGTAAAATCGGATAAAAAAATGTTCAATTGTTGATTGGATAATGTTATAAATGATACATCATGCTTTTGAGTCACTATCCTATTACACATAGTTTTGTAATAACTTAACAATAATATCAATTTTGTCTGTGTGGACATTACAGAAATACTATTGCATAACTAAACTCAGTAATATTCATACTTGTTGTTTATAGCAGGACCAGACAAGACCACAGAATGCAACATCTATGAGGAAACCATCACAGTGTAATCTTTTATGGCCAATTCTGCGCAAAACTGTCACATTCATAACGTCAACACAAGTGGTAGTGTTAGTGGTACAAAGGCCTTCTGCATACATGCAACAGTAAAAGTGCAGAAGATTGAGATTTCTGAGTACTCTTGTGTAAAATGTAAAGTAAGTAAAAGTAAAAAAGTATTTTGATTTATGTACAAAAATGTAAAATAATGATCTCAGGCAGGTACTGTATACTGTGGTGTCCTGTTGAGTCATAAGGGGAACCCTTTTGATCATTAGTGTGTGTATAGTGTGAAGGGTGATAAGCTTAGCAATTTACAGGAACAGATACTGCTATTGTCTGGTCCTGCTATAATGATCTCAGGCAGATACTGTACATATATTGTGGTGTCCTGTTGAGTCATAAAAGGAACCCTTTTAGTGGGATCATTAGTGTGTGTATAGTGTGAAGAGTGATAAAAGCTTAGCAATTTACATTGCTGTGATATCTGTAACTAAAGTTAAATAGAATGCTTGTTCCACGAAATCACGAAAAGGAAAGAAAATAAATACTGTTTGGATTTAAAGTTATTTCATTGCTTGTTTTCCATTTACAGAACCCGAGGGCAGGAATACCAAGCAAGGAGTCTATAAAAGAGTCTATAAACTCTATTTTGATCCAAAACAAGACTATAGTTGTTTATTAAAGCCCCCCTGTGTAAGAAATTCTCCCATCTAGTGGTTAGGAGTTATATAGCAAGCAACGTCTCAAGCGCTGCCTCATTTAGAGCTACGGGAGCCGTCACACATCAAAACTGTCTGGCACTAGTTCTGGACTCCTAGGCACGTCGAAGCATAAACTTTTCTCTGAATAAGCAATAACAACATATTAATAACATTTTGTGTACTATTTCATTGCCATTGCTTGTGTGTGATGGCAATGAAACACTCTTTCGGACACGGAATAAATAGTTTCATTTTGCCTATTTACCGAGCTAGTTAGCTAGCTATCTCTAGTTTCTAGACCCAAAGTTATTTTTCTCTTTATTTATTTTGTTGGAAAATACAATTTCAATGTTGGATTGTTAGGAAGACATATGACTTGTAATGGGCTCATAACTTACATTGCTGAATGTAGGGAAATTCTGCAGATGAATCCAAAGCTAAATGTTTTTTCTATGCATGCAGACGCCAAAGACTGAGCTGTATTTCGCATATGTCCCTCGCTGGCCACCGTTATTTTAAAATGGCGCACGTACGCGGCGAGTTGACACCAAAGATTGTTAAGGCGGAGCAAGATGTTTCATCAGGAGCCACTTCCGGGAACCCGGATCGCACGAGGGGGGGTCAAAATCCCCCTTTATGCAGAGCAGAGGCAGCGACTGCTCCATTGAAGTCTATGGACATAGCTCAGAATTTCACCACATATGCTAAGGTCTTGGTTCTATAGAGTTAGGAATGTGAATTTCGGGCACGTTTTCATGATCCTCAAACCCTTCTGAACATTTCAGGTGCATTTTTGAGCATTCCAGTCTGGAGAAAATCAACCTTATATCAGGTGTGCGCCGGTTATTTATGCAGCTGCTGTTGGCCGGTTGCAACGTACGCTCGTCAATACGTCATCGACACGCCTCTTTATGCAGACAGGATTCGATCCCCATTTCGCGCCCATAGACATGAACTACGACGAAGTATCTTGCTCCGCCTTAACAATCTTTGCTGAAGTATCAAAAAACATCATTGTTTTAGAATTAGTAATAGTACATATTATCAGTTCCAACATCGCTAGCCAACTAACCAACAGGGATCTCCTGCTCACGTGACTACGTGGCTCATTGGGCCAATCAAAGCTCATCAATGCAATGCAGATATAACATTCCACATTTACATTGCGCAGTGTCAACAAAGATTGTTAAGGCGGAGCAAGATACTTCGTCGTAGTTCATGTCTATGGGCGCTGTAAAACAGAGGCCAAGTGAAGGCTATAAGCATACTAGGCCTACATGTTTTCATAATTAAGAAATATTAATGCAAGCTATAACTATATAAAACCTACTATTCTGAATAATGTGTTTGTGTTTCATTTTCACCTGCTGCCATGTGCGTTTGGCAATGGTGTTGCATCTGAAATGTTCACAGGATTAGGCATACACTAAATCAGTCAATGGGGGCTACTTAAACATTCAATTATCCTATTACTGTAATCTATATGCCCACTTCTAAATTGTGTTGCATCTGTAGGCATTTCTATGAACTCAAAATAGGCAATTTAATTATTTCAACTCATTTCAGACATTTCGCAAGCTATTAATCCTCCGTAACACATATTTGAAGAACATGTGGAAATAAAACTTTACTTTTAGGCATTTAGGCTACCCGATCTGCAATACGTTGCCAACAGCCGTGCCTTGCTTTGTTCACTGCCGACGTATTTGATTTTTGTCGTAGAGTGGGTTTTAATTCCTCATAACTTGGCATAATAATTGTGCATTCCTCATCCGTAAAATAAGCATTCCTCATACGCTGCAACCCGCCCCTTTTATGTGAATGCGCTCAAACTCCAATTAGGTTAACTCCGGCTCAACAAATCAACTTCATAATCAGCGTCGTAGTACCGATTAACACCACTTAAGATAACCAGGTTTTGTCAACCCCGGTTTAACAAAGTAACCCTGGGTTACATCTGGGTAGGTTAAGCTCCCTTCGTAGTACAGGCTCCAGGTTTTTTTTCTAAAACCGGCTGATTTATGTTGTTCTGTCAGCGCTGTAAATGACGTCACTCGTCAGGACCAATGAGGGAACAGGGAGTGGTCGAAGGAAATCGTGAAGCTGTCCGCGCGCTGTTGGACATATGTCAATTGATTATAAACCCGTTAAACCTAATAAATCTGACTCCGCTCAATATTAGAAAAGTTTCGGTTCATTGTAACATTGTTATCCTTAGTGGGTTGATACGCCCACAATACATATTGTTAATGAGAATGCGAACTCGTTTTCTTGTGACACGCGCTCAAGCTTAGGAATGTATACTATAGGTCTCCTCCATCTGCCGATTAATTCGGGCGGTTCCTAAACATAACACGTATTGGTCTGGAAGTGGTCAGAGGTTACATGCTGATCCGGACTGCTATACTCATCAGCGTGTTAGCCAGTCAAGCAAATTCCTATGCTACAGGGGGTCAGGCTGTGCTAGGTTTTCGCGACCAATCTAGGACCATCGCTGACAAACTGCCCACCGCTGTGTAATGCTTGGTCATTTCATAATAACATGCCAGCTCCCAGGTGATTTAGTTTCTACGGCGGCGATAACTAATCCCAACCGACCAACACAGCATCACTGGCGAAGAAAGCCCAGCAGCGCCTCTACTTCTTGCGCAAATTGAAGAAGGCAAGTGCCACGCCTCCTGTCATGACTACATTCTACAGAGGGACCATCGAGAGCATCGTCTCCAGCAGCATCACAGTGTGGGGCGGAAGCTGCACAGATCAGAACAGGAAGACCCTCCAGCGCACTGTTAACACAGCTAAGAGGATCATTGGAGTACCACTCCCCTCCCTGCAGGACATTTACACCACCCGCCTCACCCGCAAAGCACTAATGATTGTCAAGGATACAACCCACCCTGCACACGAACTGTTCAGCCTCCTGCCCTCTGGAAAGCGGTACAGGAGCCTCCGCTCCCGCACCACCAGACTGGCAAGTAGCTTCATCCACCAAGCAATCAGGATGCTGAACACTCTACCCACTCTCCCATCACTGACAGCCCCCCCCACCCACCAGCCAACCAGGAACCTAGGAAACTAGGATCCTGTCTACCAAACCCCCCCCAACACCGCCATGTGGAACTGTACTGTGACTGCGCAGCCAAACGTGTTGCTGCTTCACATCAAGCCTGATATACTTGAATTACTGCATATCAATGTAAATATACAGGTCACACAAGCACAAGTTTAAACTTCATGTAACTGTTAAGACTATAGAAATATACAACACAACTACCTCTATTTTTTTTTTATATATATGTCCTATATTTCTATTTTGATACATACATGTTCTATATTTCAGTCTTGCACTTTAATTTAATGTTTATTGTCTATGGCTATGTCCATAGTATGTCTATGTCTGTATTTAAAGCATGTCTATGTCTGCATGGGAAAGTAAGAAACGAAATTTCAATTCTTTGTATGACCAGTGCATGTAAAGAAATTGACAATAAAAGCCGACTTGACTTGACTTGACTTATGCTAGTAACGTTACCTAAACTGCTACTCTGGACTACAAGTACAATAGTAAGGCTATGCGGGTCAGAACATCACAATTTATTTGTCAGATACAAGCTATTCATCCAATACATTATAGAAGGTACATCTAAATGAATAATGTGAAAGTTACGAAAACAGGTTAAAGGAACATTTAGGAAACCATATGAAGCAATCAGAGAATGAACATACCAGCTCAGAGGATGATGGCTACACACCAGAGTGGTGCGGGAGATTCTGACTACAGAATGGCTCCTAGAATGCTCTGTAAACTTCGCTTAAATAGGCTACCTAGTTTGTGGTTGGTTACATTCACATGATTGGAGGTCAGCTGATTTTGGGTCACATGAGAAGTACTTTGATGAGACTTGAGACCATTGTTGTAGTGAGGGTGCATTAATCAAGACATGACAATGTACACATTAATTACATTTCCTGCTTCCTAGTTAGTTTCTCCTGTGAAAAAGGCAAAGGTTAGAGATATAATCAAAAGTTGTTGTAGCAGCAATATGTGACAATGGGCCCACCATGAGGTCATACCATCATGTGGTAGGGTAATTAATCAACAGTTCACATGACCAGGAGTTTGATCAGTATAGAAACATTAGGACTCCTTACAGCGCATAGTGTCGGCTTCAGCGAATATGATCAAAAAAATCTTGCCAACTGCAGCTTTAATATGCAGATTATAATTTTGTCATTCGAGTTCGAATCTCATAGTTTAACTTTTATATTTTATTTATTTGCTGGCGTTCATAATCCTGTGTTAGAGACACTTCAAGTAGAGACGGCCACAGCCTGGCAGCAATCAGTGAAACGTTTTAGAGACGGCCACAGCCTGGCAGCAATCAGTTAAACTTAACCATGATAGATAGATAGATAGATAGATAGATACTTTATTGATCCCCAAGGGGAAATTCAAGGTCTCATTCACTTACAGCAGAAAAAAGTAATTAAAAGTATATAATATAAAAAACACAACTAAGCAATAAGGACAGTAGAAGTTAAAGAATATACTAAAAATATACTAAAATACAAATTATACTAAATAACACTTAATCTAAAACAATTCTAAAAACAGTATCCACATAGTGGGTGATTAATCAATCAAGAGGCGCTTGCAATGACTGAGGCAGGGACTGAGCCTGTGATTCTCTGTGCATAGTAAGGTTAGGTAAGGTGCTCTGTGTGAGTGAGTGTCATGGTGATGGTGCAAATGAACCAAAGTCCAACAGTGCAAAAGTGCAAGAATAAAGTCTAGAGACCAGCATAAAATAAATATGGACATATCAGAGAGTAGGCAAGGTAATATAAAAAAAACTATAGAAAAAACTATATCTATTTATCTATCTAGATAGATATATATAGTTTAACTATATTAAGAAAAGGTATAAGTGTGGCCACAATCCAGCTGTGGCATGGAGGGAGGGGTTATATGTGCTAATATAGCACGCAAACAGTGAGGCAGTAAGACAGTGGTAAAAAGTGGCTAGTAGACAGACAGTACCCAAACATGGAGAGGCAGACAGACTATGCGGAGAAGTGAGAAAAGCCTAAGTAAACGGCTTGGGCAATGTAGCAAGATAACACGGTAGCCAGTTACCATGATCCACTGTGCTAACCTGCTACAAACACAATAACATACTAGGTGACCTCTTTTACTACATAAGTATGACCAATTTCGCTGCAAAGCGTCAGCTGGTTAGTGGCGCAAGCAGGTAGATGTCAGGTTATCATACAAGCAGTTTAATTTAATAGAGGTTCGAGACCCACCTGGAGTTTATTTAGTTTTATTTATTTGGTGGCATATTCATAGTCCAGCGCATGCAGCCTACTACAGTCAACCTGACACCTCCAACACCGACACATCGTGTTGTAAACCTTTATTAAACAACAAAGTGGAGCATCATAAGCATTTCTATTTGAACTTGAGTTAAACGGACGAATCTGCGACCTGGGGCCTGTACTACGAAGGGAGCTTAACCTACCCAGATGTAACCCAGGGTTACTTTGTTAAACCGGGGTTGACAAAACCTGGTTATCTTAAGTGCTGTTAATCGGTACTACGACGCTGATTAGAAGTTGATTTGTTGAACCAGGGTTAACCTAATTGGAGTTTGTGCACTTTCACATAAAAGGGGCGGGTTGCAATGCAAGTCACCACTTTCAATGATGAGGCAATTATCTTATTTTACAGATGAGGAATGCACAATTATTATGACAAGTTACGAGGAATTAAAACACTCTACGACAAAAATCAAATACGTCGGCAGCAAACAAAGCAAGTCAAGGCTGTTGGCAACGTATTGCGGATCGGGTAGCTAAATGCCTAAAAATAAAGTTTTATTTCCACTAGGGCTGTCAAACGATTAAAATTTTTTAGTTGATTAATCGCATAGTAATGGTGAGTTAACTCACGATTAATCACATTTTTTAAATTCTATTTCAAATCCACTCCAATTGAAGTTAAATGAGATTATCAAATGTAATGACACATTGTCATTCATACCAAATGTACTTAATAAGTAAAAACTAGACCAATTGATCTCAAGGGGGTTTTATTGACTGGCTGTCACTGTATTTGTAATCAAGAAGTCACTTACAATTATTGAATGTAAAGTGGAACAAAAAACAAAATAATTTCTGATATGGATGTTGACAGTCTGTGGGCAGAACAGAAAGTAGACCTTTCAAGTGGAACTAAAAACAAAACAAAAATTCTGATATGGATGTTGACATTCTGTGGGCAAAACAGAAAGTAGACCTTTCAAATTCAAAGTGAGAACTCGGTGAACTCTGAGAGACTAAGTCTCACATTATTTTGAATGATACAGATTGATATTGGTATCTCTAAACTTTCTATTTAGTTGACCTAAGCCAGCTGCTAAGACACACAAGTTTGGTCACATTTCTAGATGACAAGGCAGCTCGCTTTTTCTGAACAACATGACCTGAGAGGGAAAACAATCTCTCACAAGGTACAGATGTGGCAGGTGTTGCATGCTAACATGTTGTAGATACAAGCATGTTTGCACCACCATTCTAAGGGACACTCATCCTTGCAGAGGACTGGCTCAGCCCTATAGCGGGTTAGGCAGTTTTCAATGTCATCCTGCTCCTTGTCTGACTCAGAGTCAGAAGCAAATAAGAGAGCTGCCATCTTGTTTGGTGGCTCAGATGAGGGTTCTTCCACTGGTTGCTGTCCATGTATCTCCTCCTTCAGAAAACCAGCAATCAATGCCCACACCTCTGCTCTTTCAGATCTGTGTAGACATTTGAGGTCCTTAAACCTCGGGTCAAGGGCAGTTGAAATCTTCAGCCATGTAAGGTTGGTTTTGTCTTTGCGGCTCGTAATGTCCGCACTGAAGGTTTGCTTGAACTTTACAATGTGTGCTGGATCATCTTCAGAAGTCTTCATCACCCGGGACAGATGGCATAATGCAGGCAACACGACTGAACAGGATACAAACTTTTCACCTCCAAGGAGTTCTGTAAAGTATCTGCAAAATTTAAACAACTGAAAATTGAAGAGGGACTAATTCACGTCAAGGTGAAATATGAGATATGGTTAGGCAGCTAAAGCTGAACTAATGGGGTTTTATGGCCTTGACTGTAACGTAGGCTATATGCTCCATTAGGCCAGCTTTAGCAGTCTCTCCATACTCGGTCAACATTATGTCAAAATTAGGCTACAAGTTATTTTTCCTATTAACAGCACAAGCTGACCATAGACAACAGGGCTATGGTTCATGGGTCAAGTATCACTAACTTGAGTTCAGCAGTATTAGGTGGGCTATGTTTAAAGTGGCCAACCACTTTGCGACATTTAGCAAGTGCACCGTCAAATGCACTGTTTTGTAGAGACACTGTGACTGAGCATTGAATGCTATGAGCCGTACACGGCAGATTTTCGAATGGTAGCTGTTTCGAAGCTGCAATCATATTTCTAGCACTGTCTGTGTTCAGCGTGCTCACTTTCTCTTCAATGTTCCACTGACCCGCTACATCCATAAAATGACTCGCGCATACATCAGCCATATGCCTCTCATCAGTTCTCATTACAGTCAATGCATGTGAATGCAGCTTCCACTCCTGATCGATGTAATGAGCTGTTACTCCAAGATAGCTATGATTACCTAGCGATGTCCAATAGTCACCAGTAAGCGCGACAGAAGCTGTGTTGTCCAAATTCGTAGGTAGTTTTGCCTTCTCTGTGTCATACCACTCGTGTATCCTGGACATGACTGTGGCCCTGGATGGCAACTCGTACGTGAGGTCACCGGAGGCAATCCGGATAATATCACGGAGACCTTAGTCTTCCACTATATAAACTGGTCTGCATGCTGTGGCTATCCATTTAGCTATAGCGTGGGTCAGTTTACTGGAGGTCGACGTATTTATCGATCTGCTTCTAAAACGGCTGTCAAGTGTAGTTTGTCGTACGTTACCAGAAGCAAAGCTTACGCTGGGATCCGTGTGCTTAACTTGCAAGTGATACCTCAGACTGGATGTACTTCGGTACTAAACTCAGCTCGACAAATGCTACATATAACTTTCGTTTTGTCAAGTGTACTATCTGGCAAAGTTTTGAAAATAAACTTCCCATCCATTATCCCTTCTTTCTCCATAATTCAACTTCTGTGCTGCTGATTGGTTGCTAGGTTACGGGGACGCTGGCGAGAGACGCCGCTCCGTCTGGCATCATGTTTTTGTTTGTTTTTATGTAATGTTCGTAATTTTATGTAATGTCATGTTTATTTTTTGTATTGGTTTGTCTAGTTAAATGTTTTCCCTATTTATTTACGCTATTTTTGATAGTTTTCGTGTTATTCTTAGTCCTTTTTACTCCTAAGTCAGCTGATGTCGTTGACATTTGTCCATTGGGAGCTTGCTATGGCTAGCTTTTGCCCTAGCTGGGCATCGGACATCCTTCCATCCATCCGTGAACAGTGCACTTCACTGTCTGGTCGAGGGGATCTCTTGGGACAGCCGGACCTAGGCTCTACTCTGCGAGAGATCTACCATGGCTGCCGAGCTGTTGCTGACCTGCGGGCTGCCTTGCCAACTGCAGACTGGCGTTAACGATGAGGAGCTGCATTCTCACGGAGCGGCAGACGGTCGCTGTTGGGTCCACCGAGTTGCGGATATGCACGATCGCTCAGTACTTTGGACTGTGCCTCCATCATCTCCAGACTGCAGTCTAGCAGGCCTAGCTTCTGACGTTGGCGTTGTCTCCGGACTGCCAGTGAGTTCACCGGGTTGGTCAGTTGCTGAAGAACTTTGTTGGCATTGCATCGGTTGTGAAGACACAGCTCTGTGCGCAGTTTTCGCGGATCATTGCCCTTGGACATTTTCGGCTGGTTTGGACATTGGACTAATTTTAACATCACTTTTTCCCCCTTTTAAAATATATTTTCTTTTTTTATTTGTGTATTTGTTTTGTTGTCTGTCTTGTATGTCTTGGTGTCACGGGTACGCTGGCGACTACGCCGCTCCGTCCGGCATTTTTTGTATTTGTTATTTTTTAAATGTATTTGTCTTGTCTTGATGTCATGGGTACGCTGGCGACTACGCCGCTCCATCCGGCATTTTTTGTCTTGTTGTTATGTGTCCTGTTTGTGGAGCGCTTTGGATTGCACTATGTGCATGTAAATGCGCTTTAAAAATAAATCTGACTTGACTTGATTCTTTTCAATCTGGCTGCACACCCTTCTATGAGACTACCACTTGGCGGCACAGCATAGCGGCACAGCTACTGTTCATCAGTGTCGCGCTCCCTGTGCAAACACCAAACACCTCAATACGGGTCATTCAAGGGGTCAAAGACAACGTGCGTTAATTGCGACATTTTTTCTTAATCAAATTAATATATGATCGTTATTATTGCGCTAATTTTGACAGCCCTAATTTCCACATGTCCTCAAATATGTGTTACAGAGGATTAATAGCTTGCAGAATGTCTGAAATGAGTTGAAACAATTAAATTGCCTATTTTAAGTTCATAAAATGGCCTACAGATGCAACACAATTCAGAAGTGGGTATATAGATTAAAGGATAATTGAATGTTTAAGTAGCCCCCATCAGTGTTGCGCGGGTTTGGTCACAAGCGGCCCGCGGTCGCCCGATATTTTAATCAACCCGACCGCAACTCAGACCGCGAATATTAATTAGGACAAAATTATACCCGACCCGCGATCCGACCCGCTTATTTACAAAATGTGTGCTTTTGGTTATAGCCTGCATACAGTGTGACAGTAGGCCATTTCTGTAAAACAAACTAATTTATTTGCGAAACTTTATGCAGTAGAACTACACGCAGTAGGCATGCAGGACATATGTTTGCGCAGGACAGAGAATGGGAATAAGAGCGCAAGCACGCACGCAACCACCAAGGCTTAGAACACTAGGATAAGATTTGAAGGCCATGGACATACATCTTTCTTTCGAAAACAGAAATGGTGAGGCAAGGTAGGCAAGAGAGATACATTGCTGGTCAAAATGTTAGCGTAAGAACTGGTTTATAATGCTGAATGAAGCACAAAGCTTTACTAAAGCACATCCACTGTTTAAAGTAAACACAACGAACTAAGGTAACTTTTATGCATGCGCAAACCTATACCGGTAGATATGGCTGTGTAGTCTGTGCCATAACATTTATTCCTGTAGGCTGCCCGTTTTGGCTGTCATACTTAAATGGCTTCGCAAGAAGTAGGCCTACATAGACCATATACCATAGTACAAGAAACTTGTACTACTGTCATCTTCTTTAAGAACTTTTCCCAATATTTCCCATAGCCTATATCGCTTTTCCTGAAGGGGTGTCTTTATTATTTTAACTCGCGTCTTCAGCTTCTTTACTGTTGACTTTACTGTATTGATGCTTTACTGTATTGATGCTAGCTAGCCTTCTCGTGATATTTTAAGTAGGCCTATTTGTAGAAAATATATATTTAATTAATTTTAACTGACCTGCCCGCAAATGACCCAAATATCATTAAAATATTTTGTTTATGACTCATAACGACCGCTTAATTTCAGGCAGACCGCGCAACACTGGCCCCCATTGACTGATTTAGTGTAGGCCTATGCCTAATCCTGTGAACATTTCAGATGCAACACCAGTGCCAAACGCACATGGCAGCAGGTGAAAATGAAACACAAAAACATTATTCAGAATGGTAGGTTTATATGGTTATAGCTTGCATTATTATTTCTTAATTATGAAAATGTTGTATGCTTATAGCCTTCACTTGGCCTCTGTTTTACAGCTAACAAGAAAAAGGTGTCTTTGAACACTACTGTAGGAGGAAAGGCACCAGAGTGTTTTACAGTAGGCCTAGCAGAGGAGTTGGCCATCACAAATAATAGTGGAAGGCCGATTATGGAGGGGGTTGTGGGAGGCATTCGGTCGGATCCTGGTGCTGTGGAAATGTGCAGCCTTTATTTGCAGAGTAATATAGTTTTATGTTAAAATGGTGATTTTAATGTATTACTGTATGTCCGATTTATTTTCGGACATACAGTAGACTATTCTTGCTCAAATGTTCAGTATCACCGATGAAATAATTGTCCACTGGCAAAATATCTCAACGAAAGGCACATTATCTGCTCTATCGCAAGGGCATTGCTACGGCGGGTGACTTTAGAGATGTCTGCCTCGATCAGCTAACAATGATAACGAATTCCCTCGGCTGAGAATATATCTTTCATAAAGAACATCATCTCTAAAAACCCTTGCTCTGCGAAGAGAGCCCCTCACGATTGGCGCTCCGTCGTATGGATCATTCAGCTACGCAGACAAGTTGTTAGTGGAGGGGTGGTACTTATAAAGGGTGTGGTTAAACGGAAACCTCTGGTACAAGAACATAACCTGCTCGGAGCAGGTTTAAGATGCAGTGTAAATTGCCATGGCAGCATACCTCGGTTAAAACCTATCCACTTTTCGTAGTAGACCTACGAGCTAATCGGGAAGTTACTCTCAAAGTTACCCCGATAAGCCAGTAACCGCACTTCGTAGTACAGGCCCCATGTAGGCTATCGGAGGCTAAATCATCAGCTGAGCACATCTGCAAAATAAGGGGGCGGTTACGTTAACTCCAGAGGCAAAGTAAACAGTCCAGCCAGTTACCGTATAACACCGGTTGTTGATTCGGGGTCACGTTTGCTTTGTGACAGGCTGGGTTCGGTGAACTTGCGCTGCCACTACGCCAGTTGGGAATAACCCACAACCGAAAGAGTGTGTGGCAATTCGGCATCAACTTTAATCAGCATAACTTAAAGCAAGACCAAAGCACTTTTCCTCTGTCACACGCAAGCTATTTGTTTATCCAGCACCGGCTTTGGAAATAACGATATATATGCTGTATTGTGACATGATCAAAAGCAAGTCAAATTTGTAGTTTCTTATGTCTCATTACATCGAACTACAGGTCCGCTACCCGGCAAACTTGCATAGTCTGGTTATCACCGATAGAGGGTCGCGAAGTGAATGCAGAAGTGCCGTTCACCCTGTTACGAGTTGATGATTTTGGAAACATTATTTTAGGGTACAAAAAAAAAACTCTTTGGTGTTGCTTTAAGACAAGCAGCACAGGAGACAGGCAGGATACGTTCAACAAAACCAACAGCCCACGGCGCATGCGCTGGTGAGATGAACAATTACCAGCATACTGGGGCAGAGCATGTAAACAGTTCTAACCAATGTTATGATACAAAAGCATACAGCTAGAAAGACTAGATGTACCGCATAGTGGTACAAAATATGACCGCCACACAGTCCTGTACATCCATGCTGCGAAAAATAAATCATATTAATGAATTTGTCTCCATCTTCTACTCCATCCCCCACTCTTGAAACTTTTGTGTCTGCTTGTTTGGGATGTCTGTTTGCGGCCGCACACAAAGTAGCCTACTGGCGCTGCAAAGGTGAATAGATTTGTAGCATTTGCCAAAAAATTTGTAGCATTGTTATAAAACCTTTAAAATCTCTAAACAATCACAAGTAGGGCAGTTCATCACAGTCCATCCATTGCAACTGGACTGATGAAAGGTACAGTACACCTGTAGGCTACATTTTATTTGGGAAAGCAGCAGCATAATGTATTTATTTATTTATTATTAAACAAAACAATCCTTGTCAGTTCCATGCAGTTTTCAACAGCTATCAAGAAGAGAGGTCATGTCATGGATTTTTGTGAATGTTTCTTCTTCTACATATGCATAAGTTTAGTCATCTAGTTCATACGATATTCAGCTTTATTGTCTAATTTATTGTTTTACCCAGTGGTGCAAATAACTGACATGTCCAAAAGGGCATTCATGAAATGCTTTGCTAGACTGTTCATACACATCTTAATGGGCCAAGTTGAAGAGCTACTGTCCGTTATTGTTTGTGCAAATAATAGGCTGATTCATGTTCCCTTGCATTTTGCAACTATGAGGTCCATGGTTAATCTGTCTTTCGCCAGACCAAGCGCAATCTTTTAAGAAGTCGAAAAAGAAATCGCTGGCAGATCAGGCTGAGTTCACCCAGCCTAGTCCATGGTAGGTGCCCAATAGAAATATTGTTTAATTTTGCGATTGAGATATCACTGGCGCCCCCCCTGCGACGTGTTCGCCCCCCGGTTCCAGAGCTATTCTAAATGCACAAATGCATAGAGGGAGTTATGACAAAACCGTGACTGTTAACAAACTATAGCCTAAGGTAGGCCCAATGCTAGGCCTATTACATAAATTGTCACTAGGCTATGCTGGCGACCCAAATAAAATCTCATTTGGGAACCAATGGCTTACAGTATCAAGCGGACTTAAGCTGCCACCTCTTGGCAAAAAGTTAATAGTTTTGCATATCAGTATATTTCACGCAGCTGTGTAAATCACGGAAAGCGCAATTGAAGTGGACACTTCTAAATGGAACCCTATCCACTGTACAGTAGCTCAAGGTCTGTGGCTAAAGCAGCCATAATGAAAGCGTTATCGTTGTTTGGATACTTCACACACACACACACGTGTTTTTAATCGCAAAGACTACAACTAACAAGCTGGAATCAAAGCACATCGACTCCCCCCTCACACCCTAAACACGCACTTCGAACAAACAAAAAGCGTCTCAGTCTCACGGTATAGCCATAGGCAATAGATTTATCCATAGCCATGGATAAATCTCTCAATGTGCGGTCTAAAACATTTGGTAAATGGAGATGTAGATCACGGGTGCGTTAATAAATCTACATGGCGAGTTGACACAAATTATTCACTTTGACGAATTGATGTAGTTTCAGTCCTAGTTACTTTACTTTGAGCCATGCTCTTCCTTACTTGAATCACCTTTGAAAATAAAGGGTTGAAGTAGCCTATATGGGTGTTACTCTTAACTTTTATTAACCCCTAATTTTTTGCACTTTTCCACTGCACTGATTACGTATGATGGCTTTACACTCAGAAACATCGGAAATGAATTGCCTTTTTTGTTTCGGGATGTTTTAATCGACGATTCTACCTAGCTGACTGAGATTCTCCGAGATGCATCAGGGAACCATGGAGACGCATCTTGGCGCAGAAGGAAAAAACACAGAGGAAAACGAGCCGGGGCCCGTAACAGATTGAGGAATAGAGCCCATAGGCCTCCACTGCCTAGCATTCTCCTAGCCAATGTCCAGTCTCTTGTGAACAAGATGGATGAACTAAGAGCGAGGATACAGTTTCAAAGAGACATCAGGGACTGTAACATTCTATGCTTTACTGAGACACGGCTAACTGAACTTTTACTGTCTATGCCTCTGACTCACACATTACGTGACGTGAATGACGCGGAATGATGATGGTTTTAAAAAAGCCGAGGAACCCATGAACCCAAGAAGCCCATGAATGATAGGTTAGAAAGGAATTACATTCTTGCGTGTTCGCAGGTTCGCTTCCCATACGAAGTATTAAGGCTACATTGTTTATCACCTTGATAATGGCATTTTTAGTTATAATCTTTGATGAAAGACATATGTCTACTGCTGATAAAGGGTCATGCACATCTGGTAGGTTGTTCAGTGACAGCTTTGCCAGTGGGCTATATTATATCTGATGCAAGCCAAAGGATAATTATTCTGTAGCCTAGGCAGCTAATAATTAAAACGGCTTCATGTGTCGATGATTGTTCATGAATGTCAAATCAACTGTGTGCTACACAGATCAAAAACTAGGCATAAATTGAATTGAAAGCCATTGCATTTCAGATCATTTATTTCAAACACTTTGGGACTTATAGGAGACAACAGGCTATTATGTTGATACTAATTTATTTTATGACCACCTACACCTAGACAATAATTTGGAGTGAATTCTTTTAATATAAGAACGTAGGCTATAGATAGTTTTGAATATATGGCAAAGTTGTTTTTGAGTTTATACTATTTATTCATTCACTCGTTTTGTTCAAGCATAGACTGTAGGCTATAGTCTATGTGTTCAAGAGTGAAGCCAATCAAACTCGCAATTGATTTCAAACCATTAGCATTGTTGTTTTAAATGTATGCTTTCATTATTCTCCAATTTCTGTAGGCAATCTATTTTTTTCTCTCGATGTTAAATTTGACGACTTTCGATGAAAATCCTGTAGATGGCGCTTGCCTATCGAACAGAAATCATCTAGTATTGTCTTAATTTTACAACATATATCGTCTTTTCGTCAATCTACTGTTTTGGTCTACTTTTCTACCTCGTGCATGAGCAAAGATGAAGCTGAACTAAACCTCGCTTGAATAAATGAGGCCAAGATGCCGCTAACTTGAGTGAATGGAACGGCTTCAACCCCAAGTGAAAGTCTACGCTAGTTCAAGCCAGGCTATTTCTGTTAAGCGCCGCCTTCATTAGCGAGGTTGATGGAATACCCCCCAGCTTTCGGAAAATCAGATCATGCCGCTGTTTTCCTACTGCCTAAACAGAGAAGTCAGACGGACCCCCCAGTGACGAAGGAGGTCAAGCGCTGGACTGACCAATCGGAAGCCAGGCTACAGGACGCCCTTAGCCAGGCTACAGGACGCCCAACGTTGACTGGGAGATGTTCAAGACGAACTCTGCTGACATCAATGAGTTTACGGCAGTATCATTGAGTTACATCAATATGCTAACCGATTCCATCATCCCAACTGTAAAGATCCGAAGCTTCCCTAACCAGAAGCCATGGGTGGATAGAGAAGTGAGAATAGACACGGCATTAAAGACACGCACCATGACTTATAATGCTGGGCTTATTTCAGGGGATATGACGGACAGAGCCGGACAGTAACGGAGTACATTTACTTGAGTACAGTACTTGAGTACAATTTTGAAGGATCTGTACTTTACTCGAGTATAATTTTTGGGGAGTACTCATGACTTTACTCAAGTACATTTGAGAGGCAAATATTGTACTCTTTACTCCACTACATTTCTATCCATAACCGTGAGTACCCGTTACTTCTTCTAAAAAAAAGGAAAAAAAGAAAAATCTCGGAAACCCTCAATTTGTTGTTTCCCTCTCAAACGTGATTGGATTGTGCAGGCGCCACTGATTGGGACAGTCTATCAGCAATCACCTTCAGCTTTCCGCCAAAGTCAACTCCATGGTCAGATTTAGATAAGAGACAAAACCATGGACGAAACAATGGATGAAGACGCAGCAGGTCCATCCCGGGAATGTGCCAACCTGTGGCTCCACCTCGCCAGACTATATCAATTTTCTGAACAAGTTAATGATAGTTTTCGCTTCAAGTGTTTCAAATACAAAATAGTATTTTGTATTTTAAATACATGTATTAGAAATACTGCCCATCCCTGGCAACATGGTAAAAAGATGAAAATGACTTGATTTTACTTTCAATTCCTTTTACATTTACATTCTCCAAGGTATTAACATTAACATTTTTCATAACTCCATGTAGGACGTTTCTGTACATAAATGTAAGCACTGTGGCAGTAGTAATGCAATAGCCTATTTAGAAAATGTACTCTTGTACTCTCGATACTCAAGTACTTTTAAAAACAAGTACTTCAGTACTTTAACTTAAGTAGACATCTGACTGTTGTACTTTTACTTGTACTTGAGTAAAATTTAGCAAAGGCTATCTGTACTTTTACTCAAGTAATGAAGCTGTGTACTCTGTCCGCCTCTGATGACGGATTACAAAGCAGCATCTTATAGTTTACGTAGAGCTATTAAAGATGCTAAGTGGCGCTATAGAGACAGAGTTGAAGCTGATTTCTTGGAGGGTGATCCAGCACGAGTGTGGAAAGGACTCCGAACCATCACTGGCTTTGAAAGAAAGTCCCCTCCTATGATGAATGTGAGTAAAGCCCTCCCTGATGAACTTAATGCTTTTTATGCTCGCTTTGACATGAAAAACACAGACTATCTTGCACTAGCTGCTAGCCTAGAAATCTAGACGCGCCCCTAGCGGCAGCTCTCCGTTGGCTTGTGAGCTCCAGAAATCGAAACTTAATAAGGGCATTGAAATCGTGTATAGGGCTGTATTTTGGGCTCCAGCGCATGGCGTAAAGCTCGTTATTCACCCGCGCAAAGCTTAATTCGCTATTTTGCACGTTTATTTTTTAAACATTGCGCCCAGGGGTGTGGAAATTAACAACCTAGGGAGGGGACTAGCGCGTTGTCTAAAAATCGCTATCATACACCACCTAAACCTGGTCAGAAGTCAATGGCGAGTTGTTCATATGCTATTTTAAGAGCGCATGTCAACAGTCATATTGGCAGGTGCACGCACCATCCTTCTATCATTCATGAACGCACACCAGCGCACGTCCATGCAAAGCATTACAAATTGCACGATTACAATGGGAAACATAATTAGAATAAAGATATTACGAAATACTGTACATCTCATGATGAGTAGTTATTCACCATCATGTGCAAATTGGTAATGACGTTAAAAGTGTTTAGGGGAGAGGCGAGAGACACCTATGGAGCACAGCTGAAGACGCACTGTCACGAGATATAAGCAACTCCTCTGCAGGATAAATGTTTTATTCAGTCATTTGAGCAATATTAGGTAAGTGTTGCTTTTTCCAGCCTATGTTTTCGATGGTAACCCATTGTCAGTCAATAGTGAAAGTAACTGCATATAACGGTCTTCGTTGACTGACACCTTGGTGAAGTTAGTTTCACTTTGCCAATGAGTTCAAATAATAGACGAGTGCAAATGCGTGAAGGCTATGCTAGGTTTTAGTAATGCATGGTTTAAGAATGGCTATTTCATACGGTCTCGCAAGCAGCCTCCTTCAAATGCGCCGTTGAATGCCAAAATACCGATGTATTTATTTGACATATCGCGCGTTGCGCCGTTAAAGGGAATGACAGATGTCATTCTCATTGGTTTAAAATGATGTTACGCCCCAAACACACCCATATGACTGATTAAAAGACCTAGGAACACCTTGTTACGCCATGCGCTCCACTTTTGATAACAAAACCCCTCCCAATGTGAACTGGACATCCTACTAAATTTGAATAGACTTTTGACAAGTGACGATGCACTTTAGAATGTCATGATAGGGCCCATAGAGTCGTTTGGTGGGCTTAACATAATGATTGATGGCACAGTTGCAACGGTTTGGCTTGAATTCCCTGCTACTTGAAAACAAATGTCCTATTGCGTCCTATTGCGTGCAGAGGGAATTTGAAAGACAACTGATTATCCCGCCCCTCGGACTGACCACTGCGAACGGTGAGTGCCCAGACCCTACATTTTAATGTGGGTCTGGCTCGCCAGACTAACTAGCTGCAGCATGTGAAGCAAATGAGGATGCACCTTTCTGTGTCTCTGAGGTCGATGTGAGCAATGCCTTTAGGAGGGTTAATTGTAGAAAAGCTGCTGGACCGGATGGAATTTCTAACAGGGTTTTGAAATCCTGCGCTGCTCAGTTAGCTCCTGTGTTCACTTATATCTTTAACACATCATTGGCTCAAGAGACAGTTCCTACTTGCCTCAAGCAGTCTGTTATTGTTCCAGTACCGAAAAACAAAAGTCCATCATGTCTGAATGACTACCGCCCAGTAGCCCTGACGTCTACAGTGATGAAGTGTTTTGAGAAGCTTGTGAAAAACATTATCTGCTCATTCCTCCCTGCCTCCTTCGACCCCCTCCAATTTGCTTACAAAGCCAACAGGTCTACAGAGGATGCCATCTCAAACCTCATGCACACCACCTTAACTCACCTGGAGGAGGTGAATGGGAATTATGTGAGGATGCTGTTCATTGACTTTAGTTCAGCATTCAACACAATAGTACCTCTCACCTTGGTCACAAAGATGAAGGCCTTAGGACTGAACACCACCCTGTGTCACTGGATATTTGACTTCCTCACCAACCGTTCACAAGTGGTTAGAGTGGGGGGTCTGACATCTGACTCATTAACCATCAGCACTGGTGCTCCCCAAGGCTGTGTTTTGAGTCCACTGCTGTACAACATCTACACACATGACTGCAAAGCCAACAGTAGTCATACCTCCATCATCAAGTTTGCAGATGACACAGTGATCTTGGGCCTGATTAGTAACAACAATGAACAGCTCTACTTGGATCAGGTTGATGAGGTGGCACAGTGGTGTCAATCTAACAGCTTGACACTGAATATCAACTAGATGTACCGCAGAGCGGTACAAAATATGACTGCCGCCCAGTCCAGCACATTTTTTCAACAAAAATAAATCACGCTGAAAGGCCTATATGATTCTAACTGTCTCACTAAATTCTCACTCACGCTCAATTCTCACTGGTATCTGCTAGACAACAAGTACCAAAACATGATTAGTTCATAGATTTCACATGTAAAATTAATTTTATACAACCCCACCCCCATCTTGCCTGTTCATAATTCTGAGAAATTCTTGAATTGTGTGCGTGTACATGTTTATGTTTATGTGTGTGGGTGTGTGTGTGTGTGCGTGCTTGTGTGTTTGCCTGCGTATGTGTGTTTGTGCATGTGCATGCATGCGTACATATGTCTACTGTGTGAGTATGTGTCATACGTATGATTACTGTGAATGTATGTGTGTGCGTGTGTATCTGTTTATGCACATGGAATGGGTTAACATGACCCCTGGAGGCAAACATACGGAAAAAATTGGTCATCCTAGGCCCTACGGTTCTCAAGATATTCACAGAAAACTGTGTCTGCCCTACCCTCCTTTCGGGGGGTCCAGTACAGCGGGGGGGCTACAGATCAAAACGAAAACCGATGGTTCCATGCTATCCATGTGCGGTTATATGCCCACCAAGTTTCGTGTACCCCAGTCTTTCAGTGTCCCGGGAATCCTTGTTGGTGTACGGTCACTAAATGTACACATAAATTATTTTATTGTAAGGCCCCCCATGAACGAAAGTTCACAAAACTTGGCATGCATTCGGTGGGTGTCATAATGATCCTACACTTTGAATTTCGTGCAGTTTTGACCATGTCAGCCAGAGATATTGTGGTGAAAACACCTAATTTTTTGCTTTTTAATTTTTAACTAGGTGGCGCTATACATGAAATAAGTGGTAATGGGATGGGTTGACATGCCCCCTTAAGACCAACATACTAAAAAAAGGTGGACCTCCTAGGCCCTACGGTTCTCGAGATATTCACAGAAAACTGTCTCCGGCCACCTACAGGCCAGTTGGTGTATAGTAACATAAATTAATTTATTGTGTGGCCCCCCATGAACGGAATTCGACGAAACTTGTGCATTCAGAGGGTGCCATAATGATCCTACACTTCCGATTTCGTGCAGTTTTGACTATGTTAGGTCACAGATACCTGCGATTACAGTACAACACCTCATTTTTTCTTTTTTGTGTTTAACTAGGTGGCGCTATACATGAAATGAGTGGTTATGGAATGGGTTGACATGGCCCCTTGAGATCAACAAACAAAAAAAAATGGTCCTCCTAAACCTTACGGTTCTCAAGATATTCACAGAAAACTGTCTGCCCTACCCTCCTTTCGGGGGGTGCAGTCCAGCGGGGGGGGCTACAGATCAAAACGAAAAATGATGGTTCCATGCTATCCATATGGGGTTACATGCCCACCAAGTTTCGTCTACCCCGGTCTTTCAGTGTCCCGGGAATCCTTGACGGAAATTTGGACATGCGAAAAAGAAAAAAGAAAAAAAAAAAAAATCTGACTAAACCTATATGACCGCCACTTCGCTGCACGGCGGTCATAATAATTTTCAAGACAGATTCAGAAATTATAACTCAGTGCAGCTAGCAGAAAGCATCTGCGAACAGTTTGTCTAGATTTAAAACTGGCTACAGTTGGGGCCTTTTTAATGTCATCCGAAAGTTGGTTCCAGAGCTAAGCCGCATAGCAGCTAAAAGCTGCTTCACCATGTTTAGTTCTAACAGCAGGTTTTACTAACAGGTTTTTCTCCTGAGACCTGAGAGGTCTGGAGGGTGTGTACTGCTGAAGCATGTCTGAGAGGTATTTAGGTCCTGCTCCATTTAGTGATTTATAAACAAGCAGTAGTGCTTTAAAGTCAATTCTGTGACTTACTGGAAGCCAGTGCAGGGACTTTTGGACTAATGTGGTCAGTTCTTTTAGTTTTTGTGAGAACCCTAGCTGCTGCATTTTGTATCACCTGAAGCTGTTTGATAGTCTTTTTAGGAAGGCCTGTGAAAAGTCCATTGCAGTAATCAACCCTGCTGGAGATAAATGCATGAATGAGTTTTTCTAAATCATCTTTTGACATCAGCCCTCTAAGTTTGGCAATACTTTTGAGGTGGTAAAAAGCTGATTTAGTTATCGCTTTCATGTGGCTGTTGAAATTTAGATCACTATTAATACACCAAGATGATGTGTGAAATGCTGCACTAATGTCCAGTAGCACTAGGACTGATGTTTTAAATGTTATGCATTTGACTTGTAAACGACCACAGCATGACTAATGTTAAGTCGTGACTCGTGAGTAGCTAATGTTAGACAGATAACGTTAAAAGCTACTGCAATCCGCTTGCTACTGTTATCTAGATCTAGCAGCTGTTTGCTGGGGTGCCTCCATTTTAGATGCTCCCACATTGTTGTTGTGCTGGTGTGGTATGCCAACTCCATTTGGCAAAGAGCGCAAATAACGACACCTTTACACTTTGTTTTGTTGTTTTTAAGGACTTGTTCTTTTATTGGGGCTTTTTGCAGGGCTTTGTTGGGAAATCTGTGAGATGGTTGCTGTTTCGTTATTGCACAAATTGATTTTTCAAAGTTGTTTTGGCTCATACCTGCTTGCATTAGGAGAGCTTCTGTTGTTATGTTTTCATCTTGATTTGTAAAGACAATATCCCAGTATCTTTTGAGTTGTTGTTGTGCTTCAAGGTCTTGCTCTGGTTTCGGGTGAGATGGAATGGCTATTAAAGTCCTACATGACGGTGGACAGGGAAAGTAGAATCTGCATGTCTTGTTTCCTTTTCTGCATGACTTGGAATGGTGTTTGGAATGGGTTTGTAACTTGTAACAAGCTCATGGAGTTCTGAGTCTGTTTGAGAGTTTGGTTTAGAGCAGGTGATATGTGTGTCAATAAAATTGCACACACTGATGTCATCGTCTTTGCCGAATTCCTTGGCATCTTTTATCCAGATTAGACAGTGTACAGTAGATGTGGCCAACCTCTGGCTTGAAATTCTACTCTGTGGGAGTAATCTGATACTTCACCTATGACATTGGCTTTTGACATCAGGAAATCTTTTAGGAAGGTGTTGACTCGGTGATCGAACATCCAAGAAGCTGTGACAATGTTTTCATTGATCAGTTGACAGTATGTCGACCAGTCCATGTTTTCATCAAAATTTTGCCTAGCTATATGATTCCAAGGTCACATAAATGGTTGAGGTAGGACAAATTGTATTTCCATTTGAAAAAATAAAAATAAATTGCCTTGCTGGATGCATATGCATTTGACGATTTCTGTCTATCATCTGTCAGCTGCTGAAAAGGATGCAAAAAATGTCGGAACGCCTAGCTGGCGTATTATTGCTTTTAGGTTGCGGAGGGTTTGTTCCCAAAATGTTGGTGTACCTCTGACTGTTTTCATGAATTTATATCCTTCATCGGTTATGAAGACATCTTTGATCTAGTTTTTGTCCAGTAGTTCGTCAGATGTAATTTTTTTGTCCTTGTGTGTGTTTGAAGATTTGCGCATTGTGACAGAAACACAAGCTGAGATCTCCTTCATTTCCTTCACAGACTGTGCCCAGAAAATGTAGGTGGGATCAGAATCAAGAGTGTTATGAAGATTGAACAGTTGCTGATTGAGATATGTTCCAATCCCTAACTTGACAGCCAGGATGGTGGGTCTTCGAGTAGTTGACTCAACGACGGAGTTTGAGTTAATCAACTTTGCAATACAAATAGTGACCTGACCTGAGTAGCTTAATTTCCGTTACAGTTTCATTACGCCGTTATGATCCACACTGCGAGGTAAGATTTGTGTTGCCTTATGTACATCAGATGGAACACATACAACTGGTCCATGTATTCCTCTTTGGCAGCCTTTTGGCAGTGACAATATTTTCATGAATGCAATGGTTGGAGAAATGAGGTGACTCTCCTGGTCATTGTAACCAGTGGTTGTAATCCATTCACATGTGGAATGGAGAGATTGTTTGCTACTGCTTGAGGTGGCATATGGCCATGTTTGATATGTCTTTTTCAGGTGTGACAAAGTCATTGCATGCCATTTTTGTATATTTCTGTTACATGGTAAAAATTTGCGGATAAAGGAATCATCTCATTTTAGTGTAGTAAACTCTTGTACGCCAACAGAGTCTGTGGCACATATAAGGATATTCACACAAGGCATCTTTGTCCGTTCTAAATGTAGCCAATACATTGTAAATATCTGCATTTTTCTGAACTGTATAGCTACATGTTGAAAAGATGCTCTTTGTTTTGTATTCTTTTGAACAACAATATTATGTTGATATCGTTTGCGGGAGTAGATTTTTGCTTTGTTGTTGACAGCGTCAGTGTGATATTTTGCTTTTGCTGCTTTTGCTGCTAGCTTTGTTTGTCCTTGTACATGATGTTGTTTGTATCTATCCTTACATTTTTCTTTTGCTTCTTCATTGACATTTGGAAGTTTATACCTAGCCTTGGATTTTTCCTTTGCTGTTTGATACACGCCTGGTTGTCTGGACCTGGCTTTAGATTTTTCTTTTGCTGTTTGATACACGTGTGGCTGTCTGTATCTAGCTTTGGATTTTTGTTTCGTCACTTCATACACATTGCGCCTGTATGGCTTTTGCATTTGCAAAAAGGGTTTGTTTATATTGAACTAGTGCAGCTTCATGGACATTTGGTTGCCTATACCTATATTTTGAATATTGTCTCTTTTTTTTTTACGTTGGTTGATGCATCTGGTTTTAGCTTCTTGTTGAAGTGATTTCTGCAGAAATTGTGCCATTATATTTTGCAGCTTCATTAATTTTGGGAGTTTTGCATTTAGCTTTTGAAGCTGCAACAATTTTTCCTTTTGTTTTAGTACAGTAACATGTGTTATAACTGTGTTTTGTATTAGATGTTTCACATGATCCCAGGTCAACTGTCTTGTCTCTGTAGAAAAAGCATAAATGTACAAATTTTAATTAATAGAATTGAAGCATATAAGACATCTTTTAACCTAAAAGAATTGTGATGTTGTTCATGACAGTTTATTGGTTGGTATGACATACTTAAAATGTAAAGGTAAATGCTTAAAATGTAAAGGATATTTTGAACTACATGAATAAGACTTTGAATGTGAGTGAAAGTGAATACGTTTAATGATGCTTGATGAGTAATTTATGTTACATTCATGAATAATGTGTATGTAACAATTTATTTACAGATGTTGTATTAGATATTGTCAGGTACAAATCTTGATAATGATAATATCTTCATAAAATGAATACATATGCAAATCATATTCCTTCTTAATGCAGTGAATAACATATTATTAATTATTATTTTATGATTGTCCCTGTTTATTACAAACTAAAGATACAACATTATGTCAACATGGAGGTTAAAAATGTAATGTAATGGGACTATATCAAGGTCCCTGGTCTGTGTAATTTTGCGTTCATTCATTATTCTATTTTGGAAGTGAAATGGAAAATGGAAAAACAAGTGGTATATGACTTTTTGAAGTTCTATAGTCACTTGCTAATTGGAAATTATTCCTTATTTTCACCTATTTCAGACAACTGACTGGGATATAAACCATGAAAAAACATTCTCAGATTAGCTGAACTTTTAGTCCACCACCACTAGATGGCACATCCAGCCTTCATTAATGAGAACCTCTAGAATGAGAACAGTGGCTTCTCTGAGTGGTCTGGACACGCTATAATGTTACATTATAAAATAATACAATACGGTTATGTATTACAGTGATGGATTATGAACTACTTTGCCTGTATTTCCTGTATTCTGGTGCATTTTTGGGTTGGTCAGCTGGAGAAGGACAATACCCAAATATGAAATTCATAGCCTTTTGCTTTTTGACTTATTGACTTTGCTTTGATTGCTTTTTGGCCCCTTGACCTCTTTTGGGGCTCCCCTCTAGACTTCTGGCCCCCTGGGCTTGGTAAACCCCTGTATTAATATAGTTGTTATTTTACACCAATCCAGTCACCTTTTAAAAAAGCACTATGCAGGTCTGGTTATTCCTTTGCTGTTTCTGGGTTTTGCTGGTTTTGGGCTCGCATTTTTCCCAACACAGCTCCCCCTGCAGCTTCGGTAGCAAGTGACTGCTACGCTAAACCCCCACTAGCTAGCGAGCTAGCCATCAAGAAACCAAGCTACAGTCCACATATCAGTCTGTGTGTAATGAATGAATATAATATACAAGTTTCACTTTTTGAATGGAATTACTGACATAAATCAACTTTTTTATGAACATTTTTGATGAAACACATTGTTCAAGAGACTATCAAACCACATTACAAAGACAAAGTTCACCCAAGGGTAGGCTACTTACCATTTCAACAGCAACAAAGCCAATTCGGCGTCTATTTTGCAGTCTTCTTTGAAACTACAATCTGACTACATTTTCAAGGCGCGATTGGATACTTCCGCTGAGTCACATCCGGATTTACCCGGACCGGGTCCAGAAAGTTGCATATTTGTTTTTTACGCGGAGAAGTGATAGGGGGAGACGAAGCACCCACCAAACAACCCAGAAAGTGTTGTAGAACCATCAGAACGACTCTCAACCTACATAATTAAGGTCATTTTTGCTAAAATTGTTGCATAGTGCTCTTTAACATTAGAGGGCACTAAAATCACAGATATATTTTAAACTTTCATATTCAAAGTGAAGCACTAAGTGTGGTTTACTGAAGTTGAATTGAAAAATTACAAAATACAACCGCGTTTGTATTTGTTGTAAACAAGTATATGACTTTTCAGCAATTTCAATTTAATATCACTTATAGAGCGCCAAAACATTGCGCATGTCTCATGGCGCTTTGCAGAGTGTTAAACAATCAGAGAAGGCCCATGAGTAACAGGGGTGAGGAAAAACTCTAGACACCATGCACAGGTATGGTCAGTGACCACCATCGCATGCATGACTGGGGTGCCAGTCACACAAGGACACAGCAGGGTGGTCCATTCCAAAAAACCCTGAGATGGTTGAAGTTCCATACTATGGGAGGCACTAAAGAGGTATGTTTTAAGTCTAGACTTAAAAATAGGGAGGGTGTCTGCTAATCGAGAGGGAGGGAGATTATTCCAGAGGTGGGGTGCGCTGTAGCAAAAAGCTCTGCCTCCTACTGTAGTTTTTGTTATTCTTGGGATTACAAGAAGTCCAGTATTCTGTGATCGTAGTGGTCTAGGTGGGTTGTATGGGACTAGGAGATCTTTATATTCAGGTGCCCGGCCATTCATGGCTTTGTATGTTAGAAGTAATATTTTGAAGTAATGCAACAGGTAGCCAGTGTAAAGACACTAGGATGGGGGGAAATATGTTTATATTTTTTGGTCCTAGTGAGTGTGCGAGCAGCTGCATTTTGTATAAGCCGTAAGCTCTTTACAGGTATTATTGCAGCCATATAGAGCATTGCGATAGTCTATCCTTGAGGTGACAAAAGGATGGATTAATTTCTCGGCATCTGGTAAGGATAATGACTTCCTTATCTTTGAAATGTACCTTAAATGGTAAAATGAAGTTTTGGTGATCTGTTTTATGTGATTTTTTAGTGATAGGTCCTGGTCAATTATAACTGCTAGGTTTTTTGTCAGATCTTTCAGAACAGATCTTTCAAATCTGCAAATGTGCATTAAATGAGCAACATTCAACTGCAAAATAAAACCAAAATAGACAAACATTAATATAATCATAAATAAAATGTTCCAAAAAATAAATACTTACCATTCGCTCCTCGGTGCCTGTAACTCTGCAGTGGACAAACCGGCAATGAATAAATGAATATATTTAGTCTGTTCTGGAGCTATTATGTAAAAGCGCTGCATATCGCTATGTAAGGTAACTGGGTATACTTTTACAGTATATTATCTTCATGCTAACAGATAATAACAACATAAGTTTACGCTATAATATGAAAAACAAGTTGTGTTAAAATTGCAGTGTATAAAACGACCCTTACACGCAAAGAAGTTTATAGCCTATTAGTTGAAGTTGTACCTCTCACAACGTGTGACTCCACGGGCGCCGCCATTATCCTCCGATTTAATTTTGGTGAGGTCGTGGTAGGTCGAGCTCCCCCGAGTTCGCCGGTAGGAGGTTCTACTTCGACAGGCATTCCAGTGCCACTTTTCTTAGTTTTCTTAGGCAGGATAAGTCCCATGTCCCATTGGTTTGGCTACTGTCTCTTCCGACTTTTGAACTTGATGCAGTATCTATGCGCACAAATTGTCTATGCACGCGAGGTGTCTAGTTTATGCGCATGACTCAAACGCTGCAGACACAGTAGCAATAGGCAGGTATATTGTTCATGAAATTAGAATTTTCTTGTCTTGAATTATTCATTCATTCATTCCTTCATTCATGTATGTCACTTGTTTGAGTTATTTAATATGTAAAAAAGAACTTGATTGGAGGCAAGCAGCCGCTAGTTCGCTTATGCCTCGGGCCGGCCCTGCAGCCTAACCAATCAAGTAATACTGATAGATGGTTATAATTAAAGTTGTAGATTTACATGCACCCAATGCATACTCCAAGAGCCTTGCACACACAAAAAAATATATCGACATTAAAAAGGTTATTTGTCAGGGGCCACTGTGGTGCAACTGGCTGCAGCGCCCCCTACCACAGTCGGGTCCAGGTGCAGGGACCTGGGTTTGAGTCCGACCCATGTCACTTCCCAATCCCACCCCATCATAATAAAGGTAAATAGGTCAAAAATATATTTTAAAATAGGGTAATTGCTCACAAAAAAGCTCACAAGTTCACAAATCTCAGAAAGTCTTCGAACAGAAAATCCTACCGCCCACAAGCCACAACCATAATCTCTTCCAAGTGAACCAGTGATGTGTGGTGTAACTAGTGATGTGTGCAGTATAACAAGTGATGTGTGCAGTATAACAAGTGATGTGTGCGGTGTAACCAGTGATGTGTGTGATGTAACCAGTGATATGTGATGAAATCAGTGATGTGTAATGTACTCAGTGATGTGTGGTGTAACTAGTGATGTGTGTGGTGTAACCAGGTGTGCAATGTAACCAGTGATGTGTGTGGTGTAACCAGGTGTGCAGTGTAACCAGTGATGTGTGTGGTGTAACCAATGATGTGTGTTAAAACTGTTGTTCTTCTAAATTCTGATAAAGCTGCATTCCATTTGAAAAATATCCAGACACAAATATATATCTTTCATTATCATTCATGACTTTATGTTTCTAAAACACACACACAACACCTCAAATTATCAAAAAACTTTACCCTGTTATTGTTCAAATTTGCACTTTGCACAAGTTCATTGCGCAGCCAAATCTCTGCTCAGCTCCCAGATATCCACAAACACACACACACCCTAGCTCCCTCACCACTTCCTGTCCACCTACACAGTGGAAGAGGATCTCGCACGCACACACACTCACACAAACAAACACACACACATACACACAGGAAGAGGATGATGATGAAGCCAGTGGGAACACAGTTCCTCTACTGACCACACACACACACACACAGTGACCCTCACTCTTATTCATCTGAATGAAATATGTAAACCCAAAACAGCATAATGAGACTAACAGGCATGGGTCAAAAGACACACACAGCTGGGCTATACTCAGCTACACACACACACACACACACCTCTGTTTCTCTACTCATGATCTTACAGCATGGGTGACATGAGTCATGGAGCTGTGTCTGGATTGCTCACAGGACAGGAGTTAGACGTTAGAGTGAGTGGGTGGGTGAGTTAGCATGTTTGTGTCACGTTAGAGCAGTGGTCCCCAAACTTTTTCTTCCGAGGGCCAGCTCACTATGCCCGGCTCTAAGAGAGGGCCAGAGACTCGGAGTATATTAGTAAGCATAAATAGCTTAGTGCTGTTAACAACAGCAGTCTACCTTAGTTGAATATTCCATTACATTTAATCATAGGCTACTGCAATTTACATTGTTAGCTGTGTTTATATTGCCATCATACAATATCAGTGTAAAATGTAGCTCAAATGAAATAATACTAATAGCAGAGAAATAATATTAGCAGGTAGTCCCAAAAGTGTATTTTATTCAAAATGTTTAATTCAAAACTCTGAACTCTGTGTCTTTGCATACACAGCTCAACTTGTGAACAAGCAATATCCTACAAATAATTTGAAGTTCTCAAACTATGAGTTTTATGAAGTGCTGGCAAAAACATCTGAAATGACCACTTTCACTCACCTGATGAGAACTTTGTGAATTTGTACATTTGAACAAGTGAATAAAAATAGAAATAATTATCCCAGAAAGTCCCAGAAATATGACTTGAATAAAAGTTAGTTAGTTATTAACAATTAATTGATAAACTTTTAGAATACTTTGAGCACTGATGCAGTCAGCATAGGCCTCTTACATTGTTTGCAGGTAGGCCTACATTTCATTCCGTTTTCGATGGCAAACGCGAAACAGCGCCAAAACAACCACCAGTGGACAAAAAGAGTATTACATTGGTACTGTTAAGACTCGTCATAGACAATGAATGGGGGAAATTACGGAGGTTATAGTTTGACGATGTCGTACTCCCATGCGGGCCAGATGCTATATACCACGGATATGTTTTGGGGGGCCACCCAAAATGAAGTGGCGGGCCGTATCTGGCCCGCGGGCCGTAGTTTGGGGACCACTGCGTTAGAGAGTGAGTGAGTTAGCCTGTCTGTGTGACATTACAGAATGAGTGAGTGAATTAGCCTGTCTAGTCTCAGCCAGCCTATGGAGTTTAGCATCACCAATGGTTGGACCAATGGGATGTTGGGGTAATGGGCTTTGTATTGTCGGAAAAACAGGCTGTCGGGCCAATGTGTATTTGTCGAACTATTGAGCGGTTGGAATAATTGATAGTCAGAACAATGACATGGCACCTCTCAGCCAGCCTAAAGAGGAGCCTGAGATAACAGACATCTAAAGGCTCACCACTATGAGCTGTGACCACCCTCAGAGTGTGATGTGTGTGTGTGTGGGGGTTACACCCTAGATTAGATTATCATGGGGGGGTGGGGAGATAACTGCTAATGATCTCACCCCCATCACTGTAGGAAAACTAGAGGAGACTCAGCAAACACATAACAGGTGACTGGGAGCATGTCTGCCCGATCTGGGCTAGATCCTCCTAAAGAGAAGCTCTATGGGGCTCTATTTTTTTTCTTCTATTTTCTTTTTCTTATTTTTTACACCTTAAAAGGCATCATTGTGAGTGTAACCTACGTTGTGTTGAACCTGCGCGATTCAGCCCTGCACACGCCCGGACTCGAACCCGCGAACACCTCGGATCGGGAGGCGAGTGCGCTAACAATTGAGCCAATAGCCCAGGCTACTGGCTCGCATGCCAGCAGCAGCAGCACTCTTGAGGCGTCGGGGAGTGAGGTTTACCAACGTTCCACAAGCACAGCTAAGCTAGCTGGCATCCGTTACACTCACCCCCCTAAACCTCACTCCCTATCCGGTCACAGCACCAATGTAACCTGCGTTGTGTTGAACCTGCGCGATTCAGCCCTGCACACGCCCGGACTCGAACCCGCGAACAGCAGCACCTCGGATCGGGAGGCGAGTGCGCTAACAATTGAGCCAACAGCCCAGGCTACTGGCTCGCATGCCAGCAGCACTATTGAGGCGTCGGGGAGTGAGGTTTACCAACGTTCCACAAGCACAGCTAAGCTAGCTGGCATCCGTTACACTCACCCCGCTAAACCTCACTCCCGATCAAGGCACCAATGTAACCTGCGTTGTGTTGAACCTGTGCGATTCAGCCCTGCACACGCCTGGACTCGAACCCGCGAACAGCAGCACCTCGGATCGGGAGGCGAGCGCGCTAACAATTGAGCCAATAGTCCAGGCTACTGGCTCGCATGTCAGCAGCACTCTTGAGGCGTCGGGGAGTGAGGTTTACCAACGTTCCACAAGCACAACTAAGCTAGCTGGCATCCGTTACATGAGCAGGGATGTAGTGGTAAAATAAGAGGTAGGTAGGCCTAAACTATGAATTCTGTGATCGGTAAGGTGGACTGCGCCATGCTGTATCAGATTTTTAAAAAAGGCAATCAGAACATGTTGATGATGGTGGAGGTTATGTAAGGGATAACGGCCGCCGAGGTGTCCTGTTATACGGAATTAATGGACGAGGGCGAGGGGCAAAAAACCTCTGCCCAAGTCCATTAATTCCGTATAACTGGACACACCTCGAAGGCCGTTATCCCGCTTATCACCCAGTTGCCACTGTAAAGCCATGCCTTTATAGCACGCAAAGGAAACACGCGGTTCCGTTTAAAAAGAAGCTCACTAGTTCAGCTTGTTGTACAACTTTCGTTGGCAGTTAGCTTGTTTACAGTTGATTCCATTGTTGCGAAGCCTGCAACCAAAGATTCTAGAGCGCTGCAACCGTCGTCCTACTATGGTTGTTATACACGGGTTTCCCGTTTACCAACAAAACTAGATGCGCGCGCAGCCGTGAGGCAGAAGACGCTTGGTGGCCGTCCACAACGTTATAAACTTAACCTACATAGTCGGCTGCTGTTAGCTACAATCGGATTTTTTTGTATACCCCTGTTGTCTCAATGATAATAACATCTCATTTCAGACTATATTTCAAAGTTTGACGTTCATTTGGATTATTAATATAACATCGTATTTTGTCATTTTTGGCGAAGACATGCATTCCGTTAGGGATATTGAACATATTTAACATTCTCTAACCATCGTGATTTCGAATTGGTGCAGTTTTCAGCACAAAAACTCATTTTATTCTTTTGCTCTTTTGCATTGCTCTATGCTGTTCGATGGTGCTTTCTGCCTCTTCGTTGCGCACGCATGTTTTTGTGACGTTGCATAGAAATCCATGTATAGTTACCATTCATAAGCATTGATATGGAACGGTGTCCTGTTATTCAGAATGAATAGCCACCCCACCAGCCAATCAGAAAAGAGTATTTCCTCTCTCCGGGTGATAATGTACAATGTTTATACAGTAATACCAGTGGTATTAAATGGTTCCTAGAGTGTTGATGAGTGTACATATTGTGAATATAGGATAATATTGGATAACACAGTGTTAAAAGTTAATAAATAAACTCTTTTGAGAGGTGGATAAACTCTAATACGAGGTGGATAAACAGGCCTATTCCTGAAATTTCAGAGGTGGATAAACTGCGTTTATTTGCGTTTAGCCTCCACTACATCCCTGGTTGTGACCGTTTCATTTGAGTGACATTCAATAGTCATGCCCACATAGCCTACCTCATGTCTAAAATGTATTTCGTATGTCCCTCCCTAACTCAAACAAAAAGCTTTATTTAAGGAAAATACCAACTGAAGTCATGATATAGATCTAACCACTATAGGTTTGCTAGCGCGTATGCTGGAGATCAGATCTCTGTATTTTATGTTTGTATAGGCTACGGTAGGACTAGGCCTGCTGTAGGCTATGCTTTACATTACAATGCTACAGAGATAAGAATACGATTTTGAAGGTTGTTTACTGGGGGGAAACACACGCGTGGCGCCTCTCAACGGGGTTTAAAACTGATTTGTGAGATTTGAAAATAAATAAGTCCGTTGGCTGACTCCCTGATGACGGCCAGCAGGTACAATTCAAATGGAAATTAGCGGGCCTCTTACTTGTCTTCTAAACAACGCTTGCTTTCCTCTCCGAACCACAGCGCGAGTTGCCAGATCCCTCGCTCCAGCGCAAGACGGGGCTCATCGCCAGCACAGGAAATGGGACGATTAGGCGTGGATTTTCTGGCAATCGCATCCACTCTGTAGCTGGTTCTTTGCGCGCATTACCGCCACAGCAGATGGCCGCGCTATGATGTCAAACGTCGTCAGCTGAGCGTGTGGTGGCAGACGCAGATTTAAACTTCAAGTGCATGACTGGCGGACAGTTTGCCTGCCGTTACCCCCGCATCACAGACGGAGGACTAGATGCATTATTAGATCAGCCAACTGATGAAGGGCTGCGTTTAATAGACTGCAAGAACAAACTTCACATTCCGCATCGGTTTAAAAAGCCTAGTGTTGGATAATATGCCATCAAGTCCGAAACGAAGTTTTCTCTTCGCTGGGTGAGTAGGCCTATTTAAATTTTCTGACGTTTCATTATAGTCGAGTCGGACAAATGAACCCCTAGCTCTTGTGTTTTAAGTCTAGAAGCAACGTCTTCTGAGGTGTTCCTCAAATAACGTAGGCTATTTGATTATTGGCGTAATGTTTTCATTCGAGTTTCTGGTCTTTAGATTAAGTTTTCTTTTAGATTTACACAATTGAATCTGCCTTCTCTGTAAAAAAAAAAAGTAAAAAAAAGTAGGCTACGCGCCGTTTCCCCCAAATTCATTGATCAAAAAGGAGTGTCACAGACTGTCCCGTAGTGGTAATGTGACATTAGTGGTTGGTTAGGTTGGTCTGAATAAGAACTGCACATCTAAAATTGTGTTCCCTAATGTGGGAGGTAGCGCAGCGGTGTAACGACCGGGGGGCTATAGGGACACGAGCCGAGACCGGCCCCGGTCACTAGCCTACTCTCACCTGGAGAGCTTTCGTAGTTCTCCTCCACAACTGTAATCCCGAGAGCCCAGTCCGGGGAGGAAGGCAGGGAATGGAGCAAACACCACCTAATTCTCCCGGTAATTAAATTTAGTAGCGACACGAGCAGCAGCGCGAAAGCCGCTTAGTGCGACAGAACGAGCCTGCGCCGGCCGCAGATCCCGAGCAGGAGGAGTGAGGGGCGCGAGGGCTTAACGGGGGCCAAGAAACCGAGCCCGAGGGAGAAAACAGGACCAGGGGGCTTAGCTCGGACAGGGAAACGGATTTTAGATGTCTTAATCCCCAGCAGTGAAAGTTTGATACTAGGGCTGGGACAACGCGTCGACGCAAAATATGAGCGTCGATTCGTCAAGCATGTGCTGCTAAATATTTTTAATTTGACACCTTCAGTGTTTTCCATACGTTGACTAATCTGTGGCTGGGGACCACGAAATCAAAACCGGCCACCACATATTGATGTTCTATGTTGTAGGCCTACTATTTAAATTAAAGATAAGATAAAATAATTTCATTGAGCTGCACTTTTTACTCACAGTCTTTCCTCGCCCACCCGCTCTCTCTCGTAAAGAGCCCGCTGCTCCTCCTCTGCATGAGCATTTAACAAAATATTCACGATTGTTGAAGGATTGTTGTTGCAAATTTGCTAGCCTGGCGGGCCATCCTATATCATTGAAATATAGTCTGGAATCGAACCATTCACCATGCTTAATCCAACGCCGCTAGGGTGCGTCTAGATTTCTAGGCTACAAATTTGCAGCATTAAAACTGCTGAATTAAAGTTAAAGTAAACTCTGCTAAGGTCTTATCACAACACAGTACATTGAGGAGACTAAACTAAGTTAAGTTACAGTATGCAATCAAGCAGTATCTCAAAGCTAACGTTAGAATACTGTTTGGGTGTCAAGTTTAGCATGCTTACTTGCAGCTGCTTATTCGTTACTCATGCAGGGCTCATTTTATTGACTCTGAATGTTTGCAAAATCCCGATGTAAATGGAAAAGTGTTTTCCAAGACTCAAAAGTGCTTGTCCAAAGGAGAAGTGCGAACCGTTATTTGAACTAACTACGTTATGAATTGCATCCACACATCAGCAGCCTTTTAACTGTGTTAATGTTAATTGCAAGGATTCCCACACAAACGTCTTAAAATGACAGGCACTCAATTAGACATACACTACTGAACTTTATTGAATGCTACCTCTGACTAAGAATGCATTACTTTGCACTTGTATAGTCTCGATAATCGAATCGGACTGAAAAAATGAATCGTTAGATTAATCGATGCATCGAAAAAATAATCGCTAGATTAATCGTTTAAAAAATAATCGTTTATCCCAACCCTATTTGATACCTAGAGAAGTTGAGTAGTAGCACTAAGTAGAGAGGCCTGGGTCGGGGGTTACTTAACCGAATCAAACAGACACATTGTTTTGTTCTTCATTCTCGTGTTATCTAACACATTTCTAAACTTGTAGAAAATGGAGTGAAAGAGATTGGAGGTTTGGTGGGTGCAGAGGGGGGTCCGCTCTCAGGCGAACCTCCCCAGCCCCGAGCATGGCTACTGGCCTGGGCTACAGTGATCTAATCAAGGCCAATGGATTAGATGTAATTAAATCCCCCTGTCACTTCAGGCAGAGGCTCCACACCAGACTGTTCTGGTGACTGCCTGGTGTCTTATCAGGCGGCTGATTAGATTCAAGTTCAGAATGTAAAATTGTGGTTGAACAATTACTGAACTTCTCCTTCACCAAATCTGACCCCTGACCTTAATCTGTAGGTAGTAAAGAGTGACCCAGAGTTACTTTCATTTTAGGGTCTGCTTGTAGTCCACGTTCATATTGGGAAAGATGGTAAATGGTAATCAGCGAGAACCAAACTGTAGAAAATCAAAACAGAAATCTGGATGTTACATCAAGTGTTTGTCTTTCATGTGCGTCTATTAACGAAAAGCTTGAGGCTTAAAATTCCTCCAAAATAGCATCCAGTGATCCCCAAATCTGTCGGACATCTCACAGGTCATCATCACAATATCCCATAAAAAGCAAAACTTAAATACAAACAATATGGTACTTAAGAAGACTTGGCCACATTACATGAACCTTTTTAGGTTGTGGTCACATGTGTGCACAGAGTCACGTGTACATACCCTCAGAAATTCAGAAGAAATTTATGTCATTTTGACCCATGGTTAATACTTGCCCTGGTGGTGAAGTGTTTTCCTGTTAATTATGCTTGAATGCATCAGTTTTAAATACATAAGACCTGTTTTTCTTAAATACCGGTCCGGTATGTTGTTTCTATTAATGCCATTGATAAGGAACAATCAATATCCTATTAGAAAATATGCCAGTATAATATGAGACTTGGCAGTCTTTTTTTAACGTTGCAAAAGATCATGGTTATTATCAAAATCCCAGAAAATCGATATTGTGTTTGTGCATATGGCACACCCATTGGTTGGGACCATGCTGGTACTGGGGCCTGAAAACACACAGCAGCTCTTGTTCGAAGCAGTGGTTACGTAATAAGCTGATTGGTCGTGTCTCCCACTGCCAACAGCAGGCTGGACAGCTACGTGTGTGTGTGTGTGGCGGGGGGGGGGGGGGGGGGGGGGGGGGGGGGGGGGGGTGCTTGTAGACGAGTTTGTTTGTTCACCTTTATGCTTTTAAGAGAGGAAAGTGCTTGTCTGTCTGTCATCCATTGTGTAAGAAATGTTTCAATTCAGTTCAGTTTCAAGGTTTGTGTGTGTGTGTGTGTGTGTGTGTCTGGCTTCTGGACCAGGGGATCTCCAAAAGGACCAGATGGGGGTCAAAGTTCAACTAACGGAAATGGAAGGAGTTGCTATTTTCCTAGAGATCTCAACTTAAGGAAGCACACATATGGACACTAACACACTAACACACACACACACACACACACACACACACACAAACCTTGAAACTGAACTGAATTGAAACATTTCTTACACAATGGATTAAGATTTCACAGTGGAGCTGGCAGTGAAATCAGAGATACACACACGCGCGCTTTGGTTCTGAACCCGGGTGACCTGCTTTACAGCTGCATTGATGAGAGCGGTCTGATACTGTTGGACAGACAGACTGGACAGACAAACACACACACACACACACACACACACACACACACACACTTATTTTGACTGCCTGGTCTCTGGGCTCATCAGACTGTTTATCAGCCTTAAATTGGCTCTTACAGAACTTCCATCAATATTTGCCTTATGAAACAATGGCTGGTCGAGATGTGCGTGTGTCTGTTTGTGTGTGTGTGTGTGTGTGTGTGTGTGTGTGGTCTTGCTCTTGTGTTGGCTCAGTATTTGGAGTGCTAATGTCATTCAGTCAGTATGCTGTGTGTGTGTGTGACAGATGGAGCAACATTCATTAGCAGGTTATTCATATCCGTGCAGCCAGGTCCAAAACAGGATGTGTGTGTGGTTAGCATTAGTGTATGGTAGTTTTATGGCCTCTGTGGTTCCTGTAGCTCAGAGCAGTGTGTGTTCTTGTGTGCATGTGTATGAACAAAGAATTACAGGCTCTTCAGACTCACCGAAGCCTTTTAGAGAGAGACTATGAAACACTCTATCTCTCTCTCTCTCTCTCTCTCTCTCACACACACACACACACACACTCAAACAGAAACACACACAGTGTTGGTTGTTTCTCTGAGTACCATGTGACTAAGGCTGTCACTTTATGTTGGAAAATCGATTGCACAAAAGAAAACACAGAAAAAGAAAATAAAGAATTCCAAAAGTGCAGTAGGCATTGCGATAGCTAAAAAGAAAATTCCCACCAATTTTACACACCGGAAACAGCTGTTTCAATCGGCTGCTGTGCTGCTGGTGTTTTGCCAAAAAATGGAGGACAATGCGATCAACCTGTGCGACATGACAGAGATGAGTGATAAGCCCTAATAACTTGAAGAAGTTCGATATGGAAGCACTTCGGGTTTTGGGAACTATGGAGAAGGACAAAGCGGTATGCAAACTGTGCAGTCGTGAGTTCCTACGTAGGCGAAATTTGTTTGACATTTCTAATCGTAAACACAGCCACGTTGAAGCCTGCAGTAATGTGTTTCACTGCTTTTTGTTTTTCGAGAATGTTGCACTCCTGTTTGTTATTCTGCACAAAGCCAATAAATCATCAGAAATATTGCTGGCTTGTGCGTCTTCAAGCGCCCTCTTTACGTTCGTCCTAATGCCTGTTAGTTGTCCGTGGATTGGTCTATGTTTGGCGTTGAAAATGGAAACGTATTTAGACATGGAAAACCGATTTTACAATCGATTCAATGAACACTTATGTCTCAAAAATCGAACAAGATTTTTTCACAAAAGTGACAGCCCTACATGTGATTCATGTCTGGTGGGTGTGTCCTCACTGATGCAGATCTGGTGATTGACGGCTCCTGACAACCCGCCTCCTGCTCAAGCACCCTGGAGGGAACCTAAGGAACTGACCTGAAGAGCTCAGCAGAACTTCCCACAGATAGCCTGCTAATATGGAGTGACCCCCAACCTCTGACATCATCATGGCGGATGCCTCGTCCATGTTCGTGACGGAGACAGCTCGCCCCCTGCTGGTGGACCTGGAGCCCTGCGCCCTCCAGCTGAGAGCAGACATCCAGCTGCTGCCTGCGCTCACCAGCGCCACACTGTGTCTGCTGGGGATACTCTACTGCTTCTGGGGTAACACACACACACACACATACACACACATACATGCACACAAACATGCACACACACAAACACACATGCACACAAACACAAACAGAAACAGAAACACACACACACACACACATAGACAAAGAAGCATGCAGTCATACTTACACAAACACACACACACTCCGACAGGTCTTTGGAGTGACCATGTGGATGATGCAGACTGGGTTAATTGGATCAGATTCTAAGATCACTGAGAGACAGATGGCACACTGCACAACACACATTAACAAACACAAACATACACACACATACACAACAAACAAATACACGCGCACACACACACATGCACACACAAACAAACACATGAGCATACACACATACCCAAACAAATAAACATATACACACACAGACACACACACTCATGCTTTGGAAACTGGCAGGTCAAAGTGAATGTCAGCTGGGTGACTCAAAGTCCTTTGACCAAATCCCATTAAAGCTCATACACATGCACATAGACACGTGCACACACTCACACACACACAAACGCACACTATACATACAATAGTGACAGAAAGAGAGAAAAGAGTAGCAACTGATAAATGCTTCAGTCCCAAACCCCCCACCCACACACATGTTAACTATTTATTTATGTCCACATGAAGGATGCAGTAGAACTAGAATACATGCACAAACTCATGGACCAGTGGAAACATTCAATAAGCATAATACTTAGTTCTTAAGGGTAGAGTAGACACACACACATACACAGCATCACCATGAAGGCATTTCCAGGCAGGAGCAGTCGCAGTACTCATGACAATAGTCTTACAACTGCTAAGGATCAAACTCCACAGGTGTCTGTGTGTGTGTGTGTGAGTCCCCTGCCAGTTTAGTTTCCTCTTCCTCTCATTGTAACCTCTCTCTCTCACTTCTCTCTCACTTCTCTCTCTCTCTCCCTCCCTCCCTCCCTCTCTTCAGGTTATCGGTGTTTTAAGCTGGTGCTGTTTGTGTCTGGGTTTGCACTGAGTGTGTGTGTGTCCTACCCACTGTGTAAGCTGCTGGCTCCTGACCTGCGTTTGGAGGCGTACTGGGGTGTCTGTCTGGGCGTGGCCCTGCTGGTCGGCATAGTGACGGCGCTGGTGCGGAGCGTGGCGCTCTTCCTGAGTGGTCTGCAGCTGGGCCTGTTGCTCTCTGTCGTCGCCCTGCTGGCCGTGGGCCAGTACTGCGCCCTCAGCCCACTCTGGCTGCCGTTGGGCATCACCGTGGGAACGGCAGCCTCCACCGCCGTCCTCACGCTGTTCTGGGAGAAGCCGATGGTGGTGCTGTCCACCGCGACGCTGGGCGCTGCCATGCTAACGGCAGGGGTGGGCGTGGAGGCTCGGACGCTGCCGATGCGAGCGCTGGACGGCCTGTTGTGGGCGGAGCCTGAGGAGGGCGTGGTCAGAGCGGAGCCACACCTGATGTGCTGGTACACCTGGGTGATGCTGGGAGTCTGGCCAGCTCTTGTCGTGCTGGGCATCATTGTCCAGTGGAGGCTCACGGCTTACAAACTCACACACATGGACGGTGAGTAGCCACACACACACACACACACACACAGCTGACAAACTTGAACTTGCCTGAAAATGGGCATATTTATTTACAGTTAAAGTAATAATTAAGAAGTTCCAATCAAATCAGAGGATAGTAAAAAATGGCTAGGAACACACACACACACACACACACACACACACACACACACACACAGCTTACAAATGGATGGTAACAGTAAAACACATACCCACAGACCCACACACACACACACCAGCACTTCTGCTTGAAAAAAATGGTGCCAGTCAAAGAGGTTTCGTTTTCCAGACATTTTGATGATATGCCGGTCAAACATCCTATTATCGCTTCTTAATTAGTCAAGTTGAGGAAAATTGGAGACAGGTTGTTTAAAGAATGACATAATCAGGCCGTATAGAATGCAAGAAAAGATCTAGCCAGTCTCTGTTATACCTCTTTATCTGATAACACTAAATTAAGAAATATTTCCTATTCTGGAAAATGTTTCGTTTTTTTCTTTCGGTCCGCGGTTCCATGATACCATTTCGTTGTGACACAAACTATCCACGGACCAGCAATCTCCTCGTTGGTTGCATGTCCAGTGTAGCCATGGATCTGTCTACACGGAAAATGATAGGTGTCTTGGTGCGGCCGCACCCCCTGCACCTCCACTTCCAACGTCACTGATTCTAACCGATACGCCCGACACTTCGGCTTTTTCTCTGGTGGTGGTGGAGCTGACCGGACATCTTAGGCTTCAAGCGTTACCGATTTACCATCATCCATCGCGTCTGACCTATGAAAAAAGCTTTTAAGGCTAGTCTGCCTGGGCCTGGCCATGTTTGAACCGTCTCACTCATTTGTTGTTATTTGAAATGCAGCATATGCGTGTTGTTTAATAACTTCCAAATGGTAGAGCCTGTTCCTTTAAAACATAGCCAAAGGACAGTGTATTCTTGCTTTAGTATAGGACTACATTTTAGGCTTATTCTCAAATTGTGTTTGGGGGACGGGATTATTAGCCAATTTCAATAAATTTTTCAAGACAATTTCACCGGAGAGATTTAATTTTGTCGGACATTTAATTTTTTTATTTTTTTTCTGTCCAATGTCCGCCAATTACCGGACAACCCTGACACACACACATACACACACACACACACACACACGCAGCTTACAAATGGATGGTAACAGTAAAACACACACACACACATACACACAGCTTACGAATGGATGATAACAGTAAAGCAATCGCTAGGAACCATACGGTACATGCAAACAGATCATTTAAAGGCCTTTCTTGCAATTAAACTACAACTGCAAATGGCTGGATTTACTAAATGCTACTTGGAATTTGCCTGGAATCGTGTTCTATGGTCAAATGAAAAGAAAAGTGTACTTATAGCCAATAAACATTCAAGGTGGCTTTGCCGTACATAGAGGGATGACCCATGAGAAGCCAATGCCCAAGTATAAGTATGGTGGAGGGTCTGTGATGTTCTGGGGTTGTTTTAATCCAAAGGTATCATGAACGGTATCATATGCCTGAACATTTTAAATCCAAATCTGGATGCATCTGCAAGACATTAGAAGTAGTATAGGTCATGATCATCCAGCCAGTCAGTGACCCCAAAATACATGACCAGATTAGCATCAAAAATGGTTTTACTGAACACAAAATACATTTTCTGCCACGATTATCTCAGTCCTCTGGTCTGTCTGCACTCCGTAGAAAACCAGTGGAGTGAGCTAAAGAGGAGAATGCCCAGAGAGCCCAGCATTCTCATCTGGACCCTGTTTTGTACTCTCAAACAAGAGACATTATAGGAGCCGACTAAGAGCACTTTTATTGGCTCTTTTATTAAATACAGGGGTGCCAATAATTGTGGCACATTTGTTGTTGCTAAGTTTGGGAATGTGTGCACATCCAAATTAAGGTGCAGGAGCCAAAACCATGTACATGTGTTGTTGCTAAAATATTTATTTTCTTTCTAAGGATTGTTTTTCTTCCTCGCTTCCCTTCAAGATAGGAGTTTTCCTCATTGTTGTCTTGACCAAAGATCTTACAGCGTAGCGCTCTAACTTTAGAATCTTTGGTCTTAACTTAGATGACAAAAGATGATTTTCTTACACCTTTTATAGCTCATCTTTACCAGGGAGGCCAATAAATGTGGAAGGTGCTGCAAGACTATACCGCCCATCCCTAGTAGCTACACACAAACACACACACACACACAGACTCAAAGCTTACAAACTCACACACACATGGAAGGTGAGTAGCCACACATATGAAAACAGTGGACAAGAAATGACAACAAGCGCCTTATACTTAATCACCCCTAAGCACACTATGTGGATACTGTTTTAGACTTGATTTAGATTTTTGTGTTATTTAGTATAATTTGTTTTTTAGTATATTCTTTATCTTCTACTGTCCTTATTGCTTAGTTGTGTTTTTTATATTATATACTTTTATTACTTTTTCTGCTGTTAGTGAATGTTGTGTGTGATGTCTGTATGCTACTGAGACCTTGAATTTCCCCTTGGGGATCAATAAACTATCTATCTATCTCTATCTACAACACTATCAACAACAACAAAACAACACTAACAACAACAGCACTACTAAGTAGACTAGCTCCACTAACAGCAGCAGATGGGGGGTAAACAGTGTGGACAGCAGGAGTGAATCAGCCAGCTGTCCCCATTCACTGGGCTTAAGCCCAGCGCATCACTGACACAGGTGAACAGGTCAACGCTTAGACGTGAGGTGAACAGGTGAGCGCTTAGACAGTGTGTGTACAGTAGTCAGGGGAACAGGTGGCCACAGCATCTGCGTAGCACAGAAAGGTTGCCCAGGCAGGACAGGACACACAAACTGGCCTTCAGCGGATGAGTCTACCATCTGAACCTTATTTCACCCGTGTGTGTGTGTTTGTGGAAGTGGTGTTGGTGGGTGGCCAGTAGGTGGCACTCTTCCCACATTGGTGGTGGTTACTAGTGAGGTCCCCCCATCCATGTGATGCGCTTTGAGTATCGAGAAAAGCGCTATATAAATGTAATGTGTTGTTGTTGTGTTGTTTATGTTAGTGTTTGGAAGCCACCGCCAGAAACAGGTCCCCCTCATGCATATCAGACAGAGAGAAGCTCGCCGTCGACCTCAAGGAGTTTACAGGACACGACGACCACCACCACTCAAACGCTACGCAGGAGATACTCTGGCACCAGTGAGTACACACACAAGCACACACACACAAACGCTACGCAGGAGATATGCTGGCACCAGTGAGTACACACACAAGCACACACACACAAACGCTACGCAGGAGATATGCTGGCACCAGTACGTACACAAACACATACACATACTCAAAGGCTACGCAGGAGATATGCTGGTTCCAGTGAGTGCACACAAGCATACACACACATACTCAAATGCTACGCAGGAGATACTCTGGCACCAGTGAGTACACACACAAGCACACACACACAAACGCTACGCAGGAGATATGCTGGCACCAGTGAGGACACACTCACACGCTACGCAGGAGATATGCTGGCACCAGTGAGGACACACACACACACACACACACTCACACGCTACGCAGGAGATATGCTGGCACCAGTGAGGACACACTCACACGCTACGCAGGAGATATGCTGGCACCAGTGAGGACACACACACACACACACACTCACACGCTACGCAGGAGATATGCTGGCACCAGTAAAACTCATGTTTTCTCCTCCCTCTGTCTTCTCCTCCTCGCCTCCTTTTTATGTCTTTTCTCCTCCTCCCTTTCGCAGAGTTACCTGCGTAGTCTGCAGGAACGCCAGAGTGGGACTGGGTCATCTCAGAGCAGCCTGAGCACCTCACACACACACCACACCATGATCGACTTCGACTTCGAGACCGGCTCAATGGTTCCGCTCACTTCCCCCTCCTCCTCTACCTCCACGCTACGCATCTGAGACACACACACACACACACACACATTGATGGAGATTGCCTTGTGTTTCCGACATATACTCCCAACACACCTCACCTGGTCGATGAAGCTCTGGATCCCACTGTGTGCGTGTGATGTTGCTTTACACAACTGAGCAGCACTCAGTAACGCCACAACGCCACCCCACTCCGCTAACCTCAGCAAAGCCGCGGACTCTAACTCCGTAACCACGACTACACCCCACCCCACTGACCTGTACTCCAGGAGATCAGTCTGACCTCTAATAGTTCTACAGGAGAACTCCGACTGGTCCGATCCCATTGCAAGAACACTCTGATGGGGACCTAAAGCAGAACTAAATGCTTATGGGGACCTAAAGCAGGAACTAAATACAGATGGGAATCTAAAGCAGAACTAAATGCTTATGGGAACCTAAAGAAGAACAAATGAGTTTCCCCTGGGGATCAATAAAGTATCTATCTATCTATCTAAATGCTTATGGGAACCTAAATGCTGACAAGAACCTAAAGCAGAACTAAAAGCTGACAGAAACGTAAAGCAGGAACCAATGCTGCTCAGAGAGATTGCCAACCTGACTGAGGGGAGGCACATTGCATTTGTGACAACAATCCTCATCACGTCTGGGCTGACTCCAGCCTGCCCCCTACTGCCCACTGTCATGTATGGAGGTGTACTCTCGCTGTATGGGACATTCTACTAGAATCTTACATGATCTGTCCTGGAATTGTTATAATGAATACAACTTGTATACCGGTGAAAAAAGTCTTAAACTGACTAGATAACTGATTTCTGTTAGTTCTGTAAAGGAATATGTCATTCTTTAGGTCATCTGATGTTTTTTGTTTTCTTTATTAGCATCACTTTTCAAAATTACAAATCCTGATTCCATATTCATGAAAACATGAACACAAAGTATTTTACAACTATCTCCATGTTTTCCTCATGTCCTGTCACGTTTTCATAAAACGCCACATAAAAAAAGTGTCCAATACACCTTTCAGGGGAAATGAAATCATTTGACACAGGTTGACATACATTGAGTTTTTATTGAGTTGAGTTATTGAGCCATTGAATTGTATAATTTTATCAGGCTAAAACTTCCAGCAAAAAGGTTGAGCTGCAGCAGACAAATTGGTTAGTGACTGGATTATTATGCCTGAATGAGAGTAGGCCTATAGTATGTCAAATCAGTCTAGAAATTGCTATGTTTCATTTTACATTGGTCTTATTACACCTTCTAACGTGAGAGGAGACAAGTTTTAAATAGGAAAATTACCGGAAATCTTAGTCATTTTTAAACGTGATGCTAGCAGGCGAGATGCTAATGGTCTAATCCGATTCAGTGATCTATGCTAGGCTGGAGCTAAAAGTGGTATTGCCAGACTCGGAGAATGGCTAGATGAACTGGAGAAAAGTAAAAATCAATTGTTTAACTCAAGGGGAGGTGGAAAATGAGTGTAGGTCTAATCCCCCAAATGGTGGAATATCCCTTTAAAGCTTGACAGTCACTGTCGTGACAGAGCCTGTGACACTCCTGGTAAATAAATGTCATTTTTACTTTTTCACTACTGTTACATTTGCAAAATGCATTTAATGCATGCCACATGAAAAACACAAAACAAGTTTCCCCGTATAAAACATTCCATAAAGTAAATTCTATCATACCACCATCAGTCTTGTCATACGAAACATGATATAAAAAAAAATATGATTTGAGAAGATGAAGGTGGGGGTATATTTCCTTCATTATGTGTTTGTAAAAATCTGTTGCAAAGGTGTTTATTTGCAGTGATATTAGTAGCCTACCTGGCGGTTGCCACTTTTCCTGTAATATTAGGCTACTTACGGGGATGACAAAACTATATTAGACACAATCAGGGACATGTGATCAATTAGAAAATGTAATTTGTGTCAGAAAATTAATTAGGATATCATTCAGACATAGATCTGTCTGTGGCAGTGCCTGACAGTTTTAGCGTGAAATGTGTCTCAAAACGTATTTTATTCAGGCATAAAAACACTCATTATTGTTTCTCATAGTATAACACGTCTTCCATATGAAAATGTATATTTCTGGTCGAATGTCCCGTATGGCTGTATATGGACAGAGTGTGCTGGGGCTTTTTGTGTGTCTTACGGCTCCCACACACAGCTGCGTGCATCGCGTTGCTGGAGACGCATCCCATTCACTTTAAATGGGCTTACGTGATCCGTTGCCGAACTGAATTGTGGGTCTGTCGCGTCGCGTTTCTCCCGCTGCTCACGTTGAGGAGTTCAGCTGTTGCTGCACCGACAGACGGCACCGGCCAATCAAGCCAATCTACGGACGGCACCAACCAATCACATTACGGTTTTACTTCAAGTAATTTGCATAGCTACCGTCGGGAACACCCACTGGAATGCGTTGACGGAACGCAGCTGTGTGTCGGAGCCTTAAGGCAGAACATGAAATATTTTGTTTTTGATGACACTCAATAATGATCATAGTTCCTGCCCAGTCTGTGCGTATGGATGGAGTTCAATGTAAACTGATCAAACTGATTTTCAAAATGATTAAAATTTCTAATAAACCGAGTGGAATGCACAAGTCTTAATCCATATCAAGACCAGATCTAAACAATTACTGGAGATGTTATTGAGAGTGTGCGGTTTAACATTCCCAAAGAGCCCTTGTCCCATGAGCTGCTGTGCTCAAGTATTTTCCTGTAATCTCCCTGCTAGAGAAAGACAAGTTCCTGTTGCCGAGTCTTGAAGTACACACACACTCCACACACTCGTGGACTCTAGATCAACCTGTGGCTCCACTCTAGAACATTTCGGGCCCTATCTTGCACCCTGGCGCATGGTGTAAAACTCGTTTTCTACCCAGCGCAAAGTTTATTTTCTTATTTTGCACATTTATTTTTTAAACAATGCGCCCAGGGGTGTGGCAATTAACAACCTAGGGAGTGGCTTAGCACATAGTGACGATGCGCTTTAGACGGTCATGATAGGGCCCTTTATCCTCAACTCCGACATGAACTATAAGCCATGGTGCAATGCTATGTTGTGGATACACCAGGGGGCGGTGTTGTCACATAAACACAATCCTGATATAACCTTTGACTGATAGATCACACTCTCGCCCACCAGTAACACATGATTGACAGATGATTGATTCGATGATTAGATAGATAGACACTTTAATCACCCCAAGGGGAATTTAACAACTGCAAATATAGTAGTACAGGGTTGTAAGCAACACATTTTGGAACGATATTTTCCATTACATTCACACTATCATAATGTGTATAAAGTGTCTTTTACTTTTTCATAATAGTAAAGATTATTATAAAGCTTTAGAAAGCATTGTGATATGATACACTAAGTTCTAAGCTATAATTACATATAATAGCTTCTCATTAGAGCAGACTTGACTGTGTATGAATTAGTTAAAAGTATGAGTTATGTAGATTTATATCAATCATTATCAGGCTTCATAAACCCAAATGTGTCAGTATCACTATCCTTTAAGTATTACAAAGTTCATAGAAAGGGTTACCTGCTCTGTTCCTTCTTCAAATCCAAGTTCCTCTTTAGCCAGCAGATGGCGCTGTGGGTCCTGTGGAGGGAGAGGAGTCTGCATCTCCTGGCCTTACTTCAGAGTAGCCAGAGATTTTTTTCTGTTTCAGGGATTTAATGACATTTCTTTGACCATAAAGACATTCGTGAATGAAAATTAAATCCACAGAAATACTGGGAAACCATCCATGTCCATAGTTGTGAAACTATGGACTAGGTAAATCTTATAAATGACTAAGAATGTCCCAGAGAGCAGCTTCAAGGTACTTCAACTCCAGAACACCACATGACTGGTGCATCTATGTTTAACCCTTGTTACCCTCAAATCTTACCGACATGCTTTATCCTTGGGGTCAATTTGACCCCAGCTAAATAAACCCTCAGAAAATGATTATAATTCATATTGTTACCCAGTTTTTTTTTGTGACAGGTACCTAACAAGTGTGTAATAACCACCATCAAAAGCCCTACAAACCCCGCCCCCCCCACACACACACACACCCCTTTATGAACCTTGGAACCCTTGCTGGCAATATTGCCCATCCAGTGTCAGCAGCCCAAAGGCTTGCTGTTGCTTCCCCTTTTGACTTATACAGTCCTGCCAAAATTACTTATATTTAAAATGTACTTGTGTATGTAATAATGATAATAACAATATGTTCTCATACTATTACAATAGTAATATCCATAATGTGTCAAATATCAATGTATCTTATGTTTCATACAGCTGGGGTCAAACTGGCCCCAAGGAACATCAGTGTACCTACAAAATATTTGTACATGACATTGAAAACATATTATTGTACAAATGTCATGCTAACTCTGTTGTACCCTTCAATTGAGGAAAAGTCATGAAACATGAAGCAAAATATTTATAAGCCATATATTTTATGATGTTAAACGTTGCTTGGGGTCAAAATGACCCCAAGGATAACAGGAGGGTTAATGGTCAAAATCTCTGTGTTTACTCTGTCTGTGTTGTCACGGCAACAAAGACCTGACATGTTTTAGGCAAAGATTCTAGAACAGAGCACTGTTGTGACAGAGCCTGAAAACCCTGTGACACTCCTGGTAAATAAATGTCATATTTACCACTCCGCTCTAGAATCTTTGGTTTTAGGCTACTCCCTGGAAAAAAAAAAAACTTGGACAATAAAGTACCTATCTCTCTATCTATCTAAACTAAGAAAGGACGGCTCCCAAACAACACTTGAAGTGATGAATGACACGATCAACAGCACACTGTAAAAGGACTCCCGGGGCTTGTGGCCTTAAGAGAACTCACAGTTCCCACTCCTTCCTGGACTTTATCAGTGATCTGTGACATGGTAGTCGAGCATCACACTGTCCACTAAAATGTTCTGGACCTCATGGTGAGCCATCCCACTTACATCATTGTCCCTTTGGAATTATAAGGTTCTATCTTCATTCTGAGATGTTGAGCTTCAAAGTTTTAGAACTCCATAGAGTTAACAGTGCATATGGAAAGTTTTCAGACCCTTTCAAGTTTTCTTGATTTTGTTATGTTTCAGACTCAATGGATTCAATTTTTTTTTTCTCATCAATCTACACAATACTCAAACACTCCAAAAACAGGTGTCTGGAGTGTTTTGTAAATGTATAAAAAATAAAAGACTGAAATATTCCATTTACATGAGTATTCAGACCCTTTGTTATGACATTTGCAATTGAGCTCTGGTGCATCCTACAATGGTCCTCGAGATGCTTCTACAACTTGGTTGGAGTCCACCTGTGCCTAAATTAATTCACTATCACACAGCTGTTTCACTGTGATCTCATCCAACCTGAATGTGGAGGTAAGCAGGTGATTTTTCCACTCTCTCATTCTCCTTGACTGCAAAATTGGAACATCTTCCAGGTCATCATCCTCATTGGGGAGTACAGGGCTGGGCTGCAGTGGCAGGAATCGGCTCCAGGGGGCAGTGTTGTCTGTGCTTGGGCTTGTACACTGTGGGAGCTGGGACCGAACGCCTCACACCCGTCAGGTTCTCCCCTCTCAGCACATCTCAGGTTCCCATTTAGCACCCGTCAGGTTCTCCCCTTAGCGCCTCATCTGCACTTCTGGTCCCCCTTCATGTTCTTTCAGAAACCACTGGTTGTGACTGGTGCTCCACGCCAGTTCTCTGTGGTTCTCCATTGGTAGGGCAGGGCCTTCAAGACAATCCACCCTTGAAGGCAGGGGTCCACGGCCTACTGAAGGACAGTGAAGGTATTGCTGGTGGTCCCGGACCATGGATTCAATAATGCCGTTATTATGAGAATCACTAGTTTTACTCAGTGCTGGTCCTCAGGTTGTTCCCTTACTAAGAATGATGGGCCCTGGGCCGCAATCTGTTCACAATCCCTGCTTTAAGAGGCTAATGGATGGATATTTACTGTGCTACTTTGAGACGGACAGTCACACACACACAAACAGGCAGATGAATAGGGGGAGACTGTGGAGGATTCTGATCCTCAGTGGGCATCGTGGCCTGTCTGGATCTGCTCTAAGGTTCCCCAAACAGCTCAACAGCTGAGTTAGCTCGCATTAGCACTTACAATACTTCCATAATTCTCTTAATTCTTAATTATAGACTATACTTCCAGGCTGTCTGATGAGCATTTCTCACTATAACACAGGTGTGTCTAGTGGTTGAGTCCCGACTCTTGGGATGTTTCCTCACTGCCCTGGTGTTTCTGACTGGACCTCGGAGCTCGTCCCGCTCCAGCGTTTTAGCAGACTCGTCTCGCGCTGTGTGTGCTGACCACCTCGATCCTCAGTTCGTTCTAGTGTCCTAGCCAACTCTCCTAGCGTTGTGACTTCTCTAGCCGAATCCTGCGGTGTGACCATTCTAGCCGAGTCCTGTGGTGTGACTTCTCTAGCAGAGTCCTGCGAAGTGACCCGTCTAGCCGGGTCATGCGGTGTGACCTGTCTAGCAGAGTCATGCGGTGTGACTTCTCTAGCGGAGTCCTGCGGTGTGACCTGTCTAGCCCAGACTGTCGCAAGTGCAGGTCTCGCTCCACACAGTATCTCAGACTGAAATCTCACGCTTCCACCATCCTGACAGGACATCATGCTTTCCAGTTCAGTTGTCATGGGGATCTTTTAATGACAGCTGTCAAGACAGGGCCAGAGGTGTAGGAGGGGCCAGAAAGCCCCACCTCTCTGCAAGCTTCTCCAACTCCGATTGGCTGGTAGCTCCCTCATCCCCCCCTCCCATCCCCTCCCAGAGAAATGAGGCAGTAAGGCGCCACATCGTCTCAAACTGCTTTTTTATTACATTTTAAATAACAGTACATTTTAATATAGTTTCTATCCTGCATCCAGCTCTCGGTTGTACACTGACTTTAAACTTAAATACAAAAGTGAGGGGTACAGGTGGGTGCAGAGGTCTACAGCTAATTGTATGGAGAGAGAGAGCGATAGACAGAGAGAGAGGGATAGAAGAAAAGATAAAGAGATATATAGAGAGAGGAAGAGAGAGAGAGGAGACAGCGTGAGAGAAAAGGAAAGGGAATTTAATTAATTGTATTTTTTTTTTTTTATTTCTGTATTTTTTGCCAACTCCAGGCCTATCGCACAATAACAGCACATTGTTTGTACAGAGTGTGGGGGGAGGGGGGGAGGTGGGCTACTGCTACAGAGGGCCTGGCCTGGCGGCCGGCCAGCCAATGGGGAGCCACGGCGACCGACACCGACCGGCACGTCTGCCGCCCAAACGCCTCCCGCAAACACCTGCTGCTTACAAAAGGGCTCGGCCGTCCGCATACACACTCACGGGGGCTCCTTCGCTACAGGAAACAAAAACAACCAAAAGCTCTTTGTTCTATTCTTTGCCTGTGTGTGAGGCTGTGTTGAGTGTGTGTGTGTGGGCTCATGTATGATAGAGAATGATTTTACATTTCAGAAGTGTGTAAGTGCAGCTAAATGTGTTTGGAAGTGTGTGTGTGTGTGTGTGTGTGTGTGGTAATCAGTGTGTGTGGTCTCGGTGCATAGCTTTGACAGTTGATTTGAATTCGGTATTTATGCACAGAGTACCAAAAGAACATAAATATCATAGTGAGAAAGGTGGTCTACTCAACAGGTTATTTTCTCAAAGAAAAACATCAAAAGGACTTAGTTCCATATGCACCTCTTATAAGCAATTCTACAGCATGCGATTCTAACAGTTACCCCATCCATGGCAGACAACCAAAATCATTTTTTTTTTATTTTTAACTTAAAAAGTTTTCATATCATTATTTTCAAACATTGATTTTTACAACAGGTCTCTCTCTGGCAGGCGGAGCTCAGTCGGACAGGGGAGTGTTGCCGCGCCGACGCCTGCGTTCCAAAAGGAAATCCGGAATGATGCCTGATGCCCAATGCCCCCCCCCCTCCCCCCCCCCCACCACCACCTCAAGCATAACACCAGTCCAAACTCAGACCCAGGAAAAGAAACCACAAAAGAACAAAACCAGAGACAAATTAAATTAATAAACGATGGGTTCTCTTCATTTCATTATTCTACAAGACCCAGACTGCGAGGGGTGGGGTTTGGGGAGGGGGGGGGGTTCAGGGTCAGGCTGGGTTGGATTGGGTTGGGACTCCATGATGGGAATAGCATGTGCTTGGTTAGAGACATGATCCTATAGACAGCACACACACTTACAGTTGTGCAAACGAAGAGAACACAAAGACGAGAAAGAGAGAGAGAAAGAGAAAGAGAGAGAGAGAGAGAGAGAGAGAGAGAGAGAGTGTGAGAGAGAGAGAGAGAGAGAGAGAGAGAGAGAGAGAGTGAAAGAGAAGAGAGAGAGAGAGAGTGAGAGAGAGAGAGAGAGAGAGAGAGAGAGAGAGAGAGAGAGTGAAAGAGAAGAGAGAGAGAGAGAGAGAGAGAGAGAGAGTGAAAGAGAAGAGAGAGAGAGAGAGAGAGAGAGAGAGAGTGAAAGAGAAGAGAGAGAGAGAGAGAGAGAGAGAGAGAGAGTGAAAGAGAAGAGAGAGAGAGAGAGAGAGAGAGAGAGAGAGAGAGAGAGTGAAAGAGAAGAGAGAGAGAGAGAGAGAGAGAGAGAAAGAGAAGAGAGAGGGGGGTGGACATGACCCTGAAGGCTGGACTGAGGCCTCCTGGCAGCAGGAGGAACTGAAGCCTGCTGACGTAATCATCTGTGTGTCTATCTGGCCAACGACTTAAGAAATCGGCTTAAAAATGACAGTGTGCATTCATACCTGTGTGTGTGTGAATGCGTGTCTGTTCTGTATGTGTGTTTGTGTCAGAAAGTCTAATAATAGTTTGACAGAAAAGGAAGCAGTGGCATTGGCTGATGCTCGTATGTGTATGTGTTTGAGCAGTGGTATTGGGTGGTGTGTGTGTGTGTGTGTGTGTGTGTAGTGGTATTGGGTGGAGTGTGTGTGTGTGTGTGTGTGTGTGTGTGTGTGTGTGTGAAGTGGTATTGGGTTGTGTGTGATGTGTCGTTCTTGTGATTCTTGGATACACTAATTCCTGCGGTTATCAACTGGGACGACAAACAAACAAAACAAAGAAATAAACCAAAACAATCAAACCCAAACAAAACCAACCTACCCAACAGAGAGCAGGGAAATGGGCGGGGCACGGGGCGTGTGGGTGTGGTCAGGGTGGGGTTGGGGGGCAGGCCAGAATGGTCCCGAGAGGAATGACCAATCACAATCATGGTCCCGAGAGGAATGACCAATCACAATCATGTTTGAGTGGCCCCGCCCTATCAGGCTCATGCGTCTAGGGAGGGTTGGGGGGGGGGGGGGGGGTTTGTGCTCTTAGTTTGTCTGCTTTCTGCCCTTCCGAGTTTAGTTTGGGGTGGGAGAGGGGAGGGGGGCGGGTGGGGTGAGTGAGGTTTTCTTTTTTCTTTTCTTCCGCTGTGTTTGAGAAAATTGGATATGCAATAAAATTGAACGATTTGTTTGATGTTAGAATGGTCTTCCAGTCAACTTTGGAGTCCGGATGCCACCTGCAACAGACGAGCAGAGAGCAGAACGTACTGGTGAGGACCAAGCTGAAAACACACACACACACACACACACACACACACACACAGCTTTGAAAAAAGGCCAAGAGTCTGGAGAGGGGAGCTGCACTTTTACCGTCAAACAGCAGGGGGCAGCAGAGAGTCAACCACGCTCACATGACATCACTTCCTGTTATGTCATGAAGGAACACTAGCTCTGCTGCTCTAAGTGTGTGTGTTTGTGTGCTATGCTACAGTATGGGGTTGATTTGGAGATGCACTATTTCCAAAATCATTTAGATGACCCTGTGAAGGACTGACCAAGGTTTACTGGCCCGGGGCAAGCAGACGAGCATGTCAGGCCAGTTACTGTGATTTTCTGCCCATCACTAGCACGAGTCATTTCGGCTCATCTGTGATGCGAACTGGTTGGAGCTAAACGTAGCTGCTAACAGAAAGAGGGGCTTTATTCCAATGCCATAAAAACAGTTTTATGTAAGTGACTTTTTCGGGGCCAGAAGGACTATGGGGGCAGTACAAATCCGATATGTTGGCCAGAGGGACCAATGGGAGGACAATCTTATGTTGGACCCTGGACTGATATGCTACCATATAGCTGTGCGCTTTAAGGCCGAACACCTAGCACGCACGCACACACACACACACACACACACACACACACGGGTGTTTGGCTTACCTGCTGGCTTTAATTCCAGATCTTGAGGAAACTGTCCCAGGAGCCTGTGGCCACTGCCATGCCGTCGTCAGTTACGCCCAAGCAGCTAACGCGGTTATCGTGCCCCGCCAGCACTCCTGCACACACACACACACACAGAGAGAGAGAGTGAATTAGAGTTCAGACCGATACAGTGATGCACATAGAAACACATGACCCAGTCGACACCGAAGCACATAAGCACACACACAAACACACGACAAAGCATACACACCAGCACTCATAAAAGCACTTAAAGTACGCACACACTGAGTATGTGACAGGGTCACCTAAACATTAGGCCACTGCTGGCAACTATGCCAGAGTGTGATTGAGTGTGTGTGTGTGACCTGAGTGTGACTGAGTGTGTGTGAGTGTGAGTGTGTGTGTGTGTGTGTGTGTGTGTGCGCGTGTGACCTGAGTGTGATTGAGTGTGTGTGTGTGTGTGTGTGTGTGTGACCTGAGTGTGACCTGAGTGTGACTGAGTGTGTGTGTGAACATGGTACACATGTACAAGTGTGTGTGTGTGTGTGTGTGTCTCACCGGCGCGGTCGGCCTTGAGGGAGTCCCACACGTTGCAGTTGAAGTCGTCGTATCCGGCCAGCAGCAGGCGGCCGCTCTTGGAGAAGGCCACGGAGGTGATGCCGCAGATGATGTTGTCATGGGAGTAGACCATCAGCTCCTGGTCAGCGCGCAGGTCAAACAGCCTGCAGGTGGCGTCGTCCGAGCCCGTTGCAAACGCGTTCCCATTGGGGAAGAACTGAACACACACACAGACACACACACACACACACACAAGGCCTTAACATACAGCAACATACAACCAAGCCCATAATGACAAGTGTGTGGCTGTATATGTGATGGACGCGTGCGTGTGTGTGTGTGTGTGAGACAGAAGACAGAGACAGGGAGAGAGGGAGATACAGAGTGAGAGAGAGAGAGAGAGAGAGAGAGAGAGAGAGAGAGAGAGAGGGAGAGAGGGAGATACAGAGTGAGAGAGAGAGAGAGAGGGAGAGAGGGAGATACAGAGTGAGAGAGAGAGAGAGAGAGAGAGAGAGTGTAAGCGAGTGAGAGAGAGAGAGAGAGAGAGAGAGAGAGAGAGAGTGTAAGCGAGTGAGTGAGCCTTACACAGATGGCGTTGATGTCGGACTCGTGTCCAGTGAAGGTCTGCCGGCACATGCCTTCTCTGACGTCCCACAGCTTGGCTGAGGCGTCGCAGGCCCCCGACACAAAGGAGCGTGTGTCCGGGGCCAGGGAGAGGCTCATCACGTCTCCGCTGTGGCCCGCAAAGGTGGTCGTCTGCTGCCCAGTCTCAATGTCCCACAGAGCACTGAGGGGGGGGAGCGCACACACACACACACACAGTTAAGGAGGCAGACAACAAACACACACAAATGCGTAAGTAAACTGTTTTTTGCAGAGTCGGCAAACTACATTATCTTTAACGGTTAACAGGGTGGCTATTGAGGGCTCTGGCTCCAGTCATTATTGTGGCTACTGGCTATTATTGGCTTGATTTGGTCATGGGCCAACGCTACAATACGTTTAGAGCACTCGCTACTGGATGAGATAGCAAACAATAAAATAAAAAACAAACTAAGACTGTAAAAATGTGCTACACATGGCACTAAAAACCGAATAGTTCATTTATAGTTTGACATTGATATTTCATGTCATGTTCAAATGCATATTCGAATATCGAATAAAAAGTGACAGCCCTAGACTCCACCACACACACCTTTACTGTGTGTGCGTGTGTGTGTTCTGGCTGAAGTGTTCATGTGCTGCAGTACCCAAACTCACCAGCTGGTGTCTCCAGAGCTGGTGACAATCTGATTGTCATCCAGGAAACGACAGCAGGAGAGGTACCCTGAGGGAGAAAGAGAGGGAAAAGGAGAAAGGGAGAAAGAGAGGGAAAAGGAGAAAGGGAGGAGGAAGGGCAAAGGAGAGAGAGAGAGGGGGGGGGGGGGGGGGGGGGGGCAAAAAGAGGTGATAAAGGAGAAGGAGGGAAGGAGAATACATTTATTTCTTTGCCACTCTTCAGTAGTCTTGTAATCTTACACAAAGCCTACAGGTGTGCGCATGAGAGTGTGGAAGTGTGTATTTGTGTGCGCATGAGTGTGTGAGTATTTGTGTAGTCTTGCATGTAATGCATGTTAGTGTGTGCCACACACCTGCCTGTGCAATTGTGTGTGTGTGTGTGCACAGTCTGACGTGTCTTCCATGTCTGACATAAACGTGTGTACGTGCGTACGTGTACTTGTGTGTATCTGTCTTGATTCAGGACATCTACAGGCTGCTACCACTTGTGTGAGGCAGCTTCAGACACCAGTGGGACGATAGTTCTCTGGTGTGTATGTGTGTGTGTGTGTGTGTGTGTGAGGATGGGCTCTCATTTATCACATAGTAATTAAGAGTGAAGAGCAGTCAGCCCCGTAGCTCAGGAAGCTCAGGTCCACACACACACCACACAGTTTAGTTTCACACACAGCTTGGATCCACCGAGTGCTTGGATCCCATCTTACTGCTCCAAGTGTGGTGTGGTTTCGTGTATGTGTGTCGGGTGATGTGGTGTGCTGCAGGTGTGTATGTGTGTATAGTAGTAACATATCTGTGTGAGGTGTCAGGTGTGCTAATGAACTTATGAAGGTGTGTGTGTGTGGTGTGTGTGTGTGTGGCAGTGATACGTGGGGTCCATTCACAGGCAAACCGAACTATACACTGACACAACCAATGCTATATTTCAAGCCAACTGTGACTTCATATTAGAGAGAAAATGATGTGACCTGCTTTTTTTGCATGTTAATTTGTATCCCAAGTTCTAACCCGAACAGATTTGGCCTCTGTGACCGCTTAACCTATCTGAAGCATCCACTACAAATGCAGCACAAACACAACTCTCTCTAGTCTGACAAACGTTTAGTTTAGCCTACAGGAGGGAGAGGGTGAGGGTGTGTGTGTGTGTGTGTGTGTGTGTGTGTGTGTAGCCTACAGGTGTGTGTGTGTGTGTGTGTGTGTGTGTGGGAGGGGGGGGGTTGTGACATACGATGGAAACAATGCAGTAGTGTCAGCATTATTTTACCCGGCCTGTTTATTATCCTGTGTCAAAATTGCATATATCAATTAATAGCCAGTTAAAATACAGTAAGCTTCCATAAGACTACACATAGGCTCCCATTGAATTCCACCCCTGTTAAATTCAGTCTGATCAGAGCCTTATCTCTCTCTAGGGCTCTGAATTCAACATAAAGTTTTAGAACCTTGAATTGTTGCGGAACGGAATCTTACGGAACCTTTAACGGTTTATTACAGAAAGCACAACAAACACTGGTGGTTTGAATTCTGTCCACAACTCTCATCCACTCGCCATTCTCCATTCTCCAATCACACAGCTTGACCAGCTGGGACAACTAACACTCTCTGCATCTTTAGTCAGCCAGTGATGCTTTAGAATAGCCTGACGAGCCAGACCTACATTAAAATGTAGGGTCTGGTGACTCACCGTTGGCAGTGCTCAGTCCGAGGGGCGGGATAATCGGTTTGTCTTTCAAATTCCCTCTGCACACAATAGGACAGCGCTACAACTCATGAGTCCCATGTGTTTTCTCACCAGCGGAGCTAGTTGGCTAGTTCAAACTTTTGCCAACTTAAAAAAAGCTTAACTCGTGTCACGCTGGTTCGCCAACAGCAACATCCATCTTCTTGGTTTTCAAGTAGCAGGGAATTCAAGCCAAACCGTTGCAACTCTGCCATCAATCATTATGTTAAGCCCGCCTAACGTCTCTATACACGATGTGATCGGCCCTATCGAAGTTTTAATTTTTCCAGCTTTGCAAGCCAACGGAGAGTTGCTAGACTAGCCCAGGCAGCAAATTATATTTGCTGATAACTAGGGCCTATTACTTGATTGAAGCCTTTTGGTTAAATTTGTACTGACTGGAACGCAAAGGACCATAATGTCATTAGTTAATTATTAATTCATTAATTAATTACAAATATTTTGTTTGATTCGTACCATGGGTGTCAGCTGATTTTGGACAGGCTGTGCATAACACTGGTGTGTGAGTATGTCACCTTAGTCCTGAATGCGAGTGTGCGCGCGCGCGCAGTGTGTCTGTGTTACCTGTTTACCCTGCCAATTCCTTTGCTGATCTTGAGGTTGTAGATGACTAGTGTGTGTTTGTGTGTGTGATTGTTGTGCATCTAGCTTAATGACATCACAGTGTATACCACTAGCAGCCTTATTAACTGGGTGGAGCAGCCGCCTTCAGTTCATGGCTCAAAGAACCTCTCTGTACTTCACGTTGTAGGTGATGAGTGTGTGTGTGTGTGTGTGTTTGTCAGCGATGGAGATCAAATTTTAAAAATGTGTACATCTATCAGCCACTGGCAAATTCACCAGGCACTCAATATTCAATTGTTACTTTGTGTCTGAAATCTACCAGCCACTTTCATATTTTACCAGCATTTATAGCTGTTGGCTTGTGCCAATTTCCATCCTGTGTGTGTGTGTGTGTGTGTGTGTGTGTGTGTGTGTGTGTGTGTGTGTGTGTGTGTGTGTGTGTGTGTGTGTGTGTGTGTGTGTGTTACCTGTGTGCCCTGCCAGCTCACGGCTGACACGGACGTTGCCTTCACGGGTCTTGAGGTTGTAGATGGAGCAGATGTTGTCCAGACCTCCACAGGCCACGTAGTTACCAGAGGGGGCGTACGCGCACTGTCATGACCCACGAGGAGCGCAGGGGGATGGCATGGACCTGGGAACGGAACACACGGAGTCACCACACGGAGTCACCACACACAAAAACGTCAGGGCTAGCCAACCAATCAGCTCAACTCTTCATGCATGCAGTAGGGGTTTGACCAGAGGCGAAGATCTCTCAGTGCTTTAGTAAAACAAACATCAAAGATCTACCACTGGCTAACGTATGTGTTTGTGTGTGTGTGTGTGTGTGTGTGTGTGTGTGTGTGTGTGTGTGTGTGTGTTACCTTGTTTGTGGTGTAGCTGTCCCAAATAATGAGCTTGCCATCCTGGGATGCACTGACTAGAAGCCTAAAGGGGGAGAAAAAAAAAAATATATATAGAGAAAGAGAGAGAGAGAAAGAAAGAAAGAAAGAAAGGAAAGAAAAGAAAGAAAGAAAGAAGAAAGAGAGAGAAAAAAAGAGACAGAGAGACATAGAGAGAACAGAAAAACAGAAAGGTTAATAATCAAATGGACTTGAGTGGAATTTCCTTGTTGACATGCAAAACAAAATGCAAATATTGCCTCTATGATTCTTTACTGGCTTTTGTCACGTACGTACGTACGTACGTACACACACACACACACACACAGTTACGTGAAGCTGACTCCATATGGAAAGGTGGATTTAACCTGAAGGACTGTTATCAGTACCACGGCCAAACCGGGCCCACATCTCTAGACTCACATACACAAACACACAGTGTCTATGCAGATGCAAACCTCTCTACACACGCACACACACACACAGTGTCCTATTCAGATGCAAACTCCACACACGCATTCCCACACACGCAGCTTGTCTGTAGTGTTTTGAATATGCAAAGCCACTCATCTTCACACTAAACAGGAACATGGCGACAGCAAGAGCAGATCTAGATTTTACTGAGCAACACACAGACACACACACACACCACACCCATCTCCAAAATACACAGACAGACAGATAGACACAGAAACACTCAACAACACTCACACAAACAAACTCAATGTCAAACTACAACCACAATCTCTCTAGGAGCATGTCTCTCACACACACACACACACACACACACACACACTATCTGGTAGCGAGATGCTATACCACAACAACAGTGTCTCTCTGGTAGTAAGATGCTTATGGGAGATTGAGAGCATCAGCCTTACCTTGCATACTCAAGCACTAAGGACAGAGTGGAATTAAACTCACTGTCCATTCCTAGATTACAGCCCGAAACCAACTCTCATACACACTTGGTATACTGATTTAGAACATAGCATGATAATATACACCCTGCATGTTATCCTACATGTTATGGTAGCACCAATATGCGATACCCAATGAGCTTAATTGGGGAAATAATTTGTATTTCCTCAGTTCACATTGGCTGCCAATGCAACAACCAGCTAATTAGCTTCTTACCACCAGAATTTTAGACTACTGTGCTATTACAACAACATTAGCTCCTAACCTCAAACACATTAGCCTACCCTACAACCAGAAATACTACATTACCCTGCTAGAAGCATAAAAACGTTAGCCTCTTACCACCAAAACATTAACCCACCCTGTTGTTAGCCCTAGCTAGCCTGCTGAGGTCCAATGTCATTGCTGCAAAACCCTTGCTAGCCTGATGAGGTGCACAGCTATTGTTGTTAGCCCTATTAAGTCTGATAAGGTGCAAAGCTACTTCTGTTGGCCCTGGCTAGTCTGAGGAGATGCAACGCTACTGCTGTTAGCCCTGGCTAACCTGAGGAGGGTGCGTAGCTATTGCTGTTAGCCCTTGCTAGTCTGATGAGGTATATAGCTTTTGCTATTAGCCCTGGCTAGCCTGAGGAGGTGTATAGCTATTGCTGTTAGCCCTGGCTATCCTGACGAGGTGCAAAGCTATTTTGGTGTTGGCAGACTGGTGTCCTGGTTTCTGTGCTCAAGACTAGGTGCTTCCAACAATTAACTCCCAACATTAGCAACTAAATTTAAACCACACACTCCCACAGCTCAGGGTCCACACTAGTCTCTCTCTGACACACACAAACACACACACCATCCACACATATGACCCTCTCACACACATACAGACCACCATACTCAGAGAGAAAGAAGGAGAATTGGTCTGTGTGGCTATGAGTGTGTGTGTGGATGGTGTGTGTGTGTGTGTGTGTGTGTGTGTGTGACGCAGAGAAGCAACATGACAAAGCAGCTTGGCTCCCTCCGGGAAGGGCCACACCTGCTGGCTAGCAATTAGCTACCCAACATTCAGCTGATGCATGTGCACAGGGGGAAATAAGAGAGAGAGAGTGAGAAGAGAGAGAGATGGAGGGAGAGAGGGAGATGAGAGGACAAGGGGCAGGTAGAGAGGGAGGGGGGAGAGAGAGATGGAAAGAGTTGGAGGGAGAGAGAGTATGGAAAATAACACTGCTCTCCAACAGGATCATGGTTAATCAGAGGATTCAGCCACACCCAAACAATCATCTCTCTCTCTCTGGCTGAAAAACAATGACGGGTAATGATGACACTAAAGACAGCAGGGAACAGATAAGAGAAGAGAAGAAGAGAAAAGAGAAGAGAAGAAAAACAGAAGAGAATAAAAAGACAAGAGAAGAAAAGAGAAGAAAAGAGAAGAAAAAAAAAGTTTGAAGAGATGGAGAGAGGAGGAGAGGACAGAGGGATGAATAGGAACCATGGGTTGTGATGGAGTAGAGAGAGAGAGAGAGAGGGAGGAAGAGAGAGAGAGAGAGAGAGAGAGAGAGAGAGAGAGAGAGAGAGAGAGGGAGAGAAAGAGAGAGAGAGGGAAAGACATGGAGAGGTCTTTCTTTATTTGGCTGATGCCTTCATCCAAAGCGACTTGCAGATGTCATTTAATTGCAGGGCCAGTCTCCCTGGAGCAACTTGCTGGGGGTGAGAAAGAGATGGGGAAGGAGGGAGGACAGAAGGGATGCTGGTGGAGAGAAAAAAAAGAAAGAAAGAGACAGGGAAGGAGGGAGAAAGAGAGGCAGAGAGAGAGAGGGGGGGGGGAGAGAAGAGGGAGGGCGGAGAGGTGCGGTACCTGGAGTCGGTTCCCCAGTGCATGGCGTAGATCTTGGCCAGGTGACCCCTCAGTGTCCTCCTGGTGCGCATCTGAATCCGCCCCACTGGGTCGATGTGGCTGTGATCTGCACACACCCAACACACACTGTAGTCCCTCCATAACACACACACATTCATCGATCACGCAACAGATTAGGTGCTACATTTCTCTCTCTATCTCACACACAATCACACACCCATGCACACAATAGAGAACACTAGTCATTTAGTAGAGTTACATCTCTCCCTCTCACACACACCATCTCACATCCTCATCCTGTGTGTGTGGGTGTGTGTGACGTTAATTTACCTGGGACAGGGTGGCATCGGCGCAAGCTTTTCTGGCATCCTGAGGAAACACACACACACACACACACCATTTTCAGTCAAAACGTAAGCCTCAGGCAACCAGCCTGACTAGACAGTATGTGGGTCCAGGACAAACTGACAAGAGTATAATTGAATGTGTATGCATACGAGTGTATGTATGGGACGGAAAGGAAGGCAGACAGACAGGCAGGGACAGAAAGGCACACAGACAGAAAGATAGAGAGAACACAGATAGACAGACACACACACATAGGTGGTGATGAGAGAGAGGGAAGACTTTTATAGAACATAAACAAAGTCATGGAGTAGAAGGGGAACAAAAAGCACAATGTGTGTATGTGTGTGAGCAGTAAACGTGTGTAGGTGTGTGAGCATGTGTGGATGCGTGTGCGTGTGTGCACGTCTGTGGTGTGTGCACGTCTGTGTCTGTGTGTGAGCATGTGTGTGCGTGTGTTTGACTGACCCGGATCTGGTTCTTGAGCTGCTCAGCCTCCTGGCGTAGCTGGTCCAGTTCGCTCATTTTCCCCTGCTAGTGTGTGTGCTTCTCTCCGACCTCGCTCTGGGAAACGCACTGATCTGAACACACAGAAAGAGAGGGGTAGGGGGAGGGAGGGGAGAGAGAGAGTTACACACATGCACATAGGAAATGTTCGAGGGCTAATAACTAAAACACAATTCAGGTTTTTAAAGACTTGATCTGGGATCATACTGATGCAACAGTGACCTATGAAGGAGAATAGCCACAGCCGACATCTCCTCAGCAACTTGTTGTCAGCACACTTTCTTATGCTGCAGGTTGGTATTTGAGGAAATCCACATGAAACTAGCCTACACTTACACAGCGCAACATTGCCAAACAGAGATCACCCATACAAACACTGCAGCTAGCAAGCTAGCTAACTGTTCCATCCATACAAACAGGCTACTGCAGCTAAGAAGTGCCATCGATACAAAAACTGTCATCCATAGAAATAGGCTACTGCAGCTAGCAAGCTAGTTAACAGCACCATCCATATAAAAAAGGCTACTGCAGCTAGCAAGCTAGTTAACAGCGCCATCCAAAGAAATAGGCTACTGCAGCTAGCAAGATAGCTAATAGTGCCATAAATACAAAAGCTAGCTAACAGATGTATCTAGTACCCAATTGAAGCTAGGAAGCTAGCTAACAGAGCCATCCATACGAATACTGCAGCTAGCAAACTACTGTTGGTTGCAAGACAGCTAGCTGTGCCAACCATCGCTGCAGGTGGTGGGGACAGAAAGGCACATTGTTCTACTTTTAGCAAGTTAGCGCGATAGTTTTAGACAAAAAAATGCAATCTCTATGTTCACACATAGAAGAAATTCCGGTTCTTGGTAAAAAAACAAACAATATCATTCTATTGCTAACGTGCTGGGAGACAACCTGGTTTCCCAATAATAGAATGTCTCAATGTTTTAGACTGGAAAGGCAAAACCTTACCAAAGTTGTTCACTTTTTAAAGTGTTTCCCAAACCACCTCTAAGTAGTTTCCCCCAACCTTCCTAACACAATATTTCTAAGCTCTTAAAAAAATGTTTTTTTATCAGAAAACTGTGTTAAGGTATAGCTGAGAGTCCTCCTGACCAATCTTAAGGAAATATCCCTCACAAAAGGTATCCTTAGCTAAAGACGTTTCAGGAAATACCTCTAAATGTGAAGGTTGAGCTTAAAGTAATACATAGGAATGACGTGGCGCTAAGGCGGCTTTGGAAAACTGAGGCCTGGATAATGAACTGAACGGCTTTGGGGTCGTCTGAGTCAGAGGTCCTCTCTTAGACGAGGAAGAAAACTAATATGAGGGGCCTTCATTTACATGACGGGCAAAGTCACAGAATGAGCCAAGTGATTTGCACATGAACACACAATGTACGAGAGCATGGTGTGCTGACCCACCGATGCTTGTGCTTGGGGTCCATCTCATGGTATTAAAATATCAAGTAGATTTTGCCTTGTTATCAAATCAGCTTTAGCTCGACTTCAGACTTTGAAGTTCCCCAAAGCATTTAAATGGTCCTTTCAGCCAAGGAAGAAAATGAACAGGAGGTGTCCCCCACACTATGGAAATCACCCAAACTGTTGAACTGCCAAAAGTGTCAAAATGTTTATATTTTGAAGCATTAAGTGACTCTCTCTCCAAAGCGTGTGGATCTGTAGGTAGGCTAGCTGGACACTCAGAGAGGTTATGGGAACCAACAGATCTATAAATAAATCACTGAATCTCCTGAGACTCCAGACAGGACAGCACTTCTGCTGGACCTTGACTCCACTAAACAACGGCAGGTGTGGAGCAGCAAAATCAGAGAAATACTCTCAGATCAGCACACATCACACACACACACACACACACACACTACCCCCTCGTGAGCATAACCGTAGCGACAATAGAACAGGCAGCAGCAACGGCCTGTTCCCTTCAGAAAAGAAATCCACTGGTGTCCATGCCAACCAGAAGCTGTTACTAAGCAACAGGATTCTGCTGCGAGTTAGCCTAGTGCTGAAAATCACACCTCTCTCTCTCTATCTCCCTCCTACTCATCTCCCCCCCCCCCCCCCCCCCCCCCCCCACCTTTTCTGCTCTCCAATCCAATGCAGTGTGTTTAAATCACATATTCTGGGTGCCGTCTCCTACAATTTGCACCCTTACCATCCACCCCACCTCTCTCACACACACACACACACTTCCTGAGCATCAAGTATCTCAGTACCTCGTCACACACGTCCAAAATACAATGCCCTCGCCGCTCTCTCTCCCTCACACACAAACACACACACACACACACAGTGATGTCCGCTTTTCATGCCAGAGGCCAGACATAGAATAGATGGAAGGACAAGAATGAAGGACAAGAATGAATGGACATGCACACAGACACACACACACACACGTCCTGGGTCAGGCTGAGACTCTCTCCAATGTCATTGACATAATCCAGGGACACAGTTGATTCAGCTGGACCACGACAATCCGGTTAAGACCCAACCTGCTGATGGTCTAAAGAAGCAGCTCTCCATGACCCCAATCCTCATCCTGCTCAGCTTACACACACCCCCCCCCCCCCACAAACACACACACACACACACACACACAAACACATACTCAAGATCACTCTCACTTTCACCATCACTACTGAACCTAGTCACCACACACTGACTCTTTCTGCACATTGACTGAAAACCCATTCCATTCCCTCCTTACTTCTCTCTTCCTTGCCCTTTCTTGTGCGCGCTCACTCTCTCTCTCTCTCTCTCTCTCTCTCTGGGTCTCTCTCTCTCTCTCTCTCTGGGTCTCTCTCTCTCTCTCTGGGTCTCTCTCTCTCTCTGGGTCTCTCTCTCTCTCTCTCTCTGGGTCTCTCTCTCTCTCTCTCTCTCTCTCTGGGTCTCTCTCTCTCTCTCTCTCTCTGGGTCTCTCTCTCTCTCTCTCTCTTTCTCATCCTCACCAGCCTAAGTTCAGCAAGAATGTGGAGACCATCAGCAGTTCCTCATGAAGTACCTCAGTACCTCACCTTAGAACAGTCATCCGTGTCTGCCTATGTTCTCCAGTCCAGACTCAACGAGGGCAGGCAGAGCACATCCAACCACACTATGCCTGCAGGCCTGCTCACACTCATCCCACCTGTTCCCCACATTCAGCATACACCCAAGGACCCCCCCCCCCCCCCCCCCCCAACACACACACACACACACATCTCCACTACAACAGGTCAAGAAGTAGACACTCAAACATACACACACTCCCTCTTATGCTCCCGGTCCAGGTGTCCAGTCGCTTACCTGCCTCCTGCAGTGACCCCGGCAGTCGTGAGGTGTGAGCTGCTGTGTGTGAGAGTGGGAGCGAGAGTGAGAGTGTGTGTGAGGGTGTGTGTGTGAGTCTGAGAGGGAGCTGAAGACCTGGCTACACAGACGCATTACCTGTTTGGCCCTAACCTGCCGCGCACCCATTGGCTGGTAGGGGGGCACCTGGGCGTGGAAATGTGTCATGGATCTTAAGAAGCCTAATGCTGGGGTCACACACACATAAGTGTGTGTGTGTGTGTGTGTGTGTGTGTGTGTGTGTGTGTGCGTGTGTGCGTGTGTGAGAGTGTGTGCGCGCGCGAGTGAGCGAGCGAGAGACACCCTGTAGCTGTAAGCTAGAGTAACGTGAAGAGCCGTGATCGGTTTCATAGATGTGACTCAATACCTGTTCAGTACATGCTATCCCATTCCCTAGAACCAGCCCACTACCAGTCATCTAGCACCAGCTTAGTCCCCCCATCCAGGGCTCCAAATTAACGTTTTTTTTCCCTCAGTGTCCCGCAGCTGTCCCGAATTCTACTTGGCACTGTCCCGGACATAACCACCAGTGTCCCAAATTCAAGTTCTTGTTTTTTCCCATTCTACATAATAAACAGCATACTAATCAGTAACTTGCATCACTTAATTAACTCATTCTGGTCCACCATGTAAGTTCTGAACACTTAATTTATTAAATACCATTTTATTAACATTAATCATCTGCTGTTTCATACAACACTCATTTTCAGAGGTTGCGCTTATGATTCTTTTTTGAGGTTGCACTAGACGTTCTCATTGTCCGTCTTTTGACAGACAGGGTTGTAAAATATTACGTCAATAATCTATTTTTATGCGTCTTTAATTTCAATGTCAGTTTGGTGTGATGTCATGGCCACAGATCTCAGTGAAAACAATAAGTAGCGTGAGAAATTACCACGAAGCTGTCAGAGAGGCTGCTCTCCGGTATTTGTTTATTTTCTCAAGATAGCCTATAGCTTAGAACTGCCACAGCAAAATGTCAAATACTAACTTAAATAACTGTTTTCATAGTTATAGGCTACCTTGCAACACTATCGTTTTGTCAAATCGCAGTTGCAGTAGGCTATTTAGCTCAGCATGGTATTGGTGACGTTTTGTCTGTCACTGACAGAGAAACACGCAATGTTTTAGTCAGAGGGCTGTCATCTCGTTTTTTTAGAACACCAGTGTAACCGTAGACCTACACGATCAGTCAAAAATTTTCACAATGTCATGTAAACAAATGCCATTTCCTAGCCTACCTTCCTGCTAGTTAGGTAAGTTAACCTAGGAATATCGGAAAATGACCCATTAGGCCTACCGCCCGTGCCCTATTTTTGTGTCAGCCTATGTGTCACTTACTATTCATACAAAACCAAGACGGCGGATTCCTAAGGAAACGCAAGCACCCATCCCATTTGAGTATCTTATACTGTATTTGTACCAAAAATGACATTGTAGCCTACAGTGATTCGAAGAGCAGTAAACAGTGTTGTAGGCTAAGGCTGCGTGTACAAAACTGCTTCTTTACAGATCAGCTGGCTAATGCTGCTTTTGCCAGCTGCCCATTACGCCAGGTCAAATTTTGTATTATTTATTTTATTCAGGCGAGAAAGAGAAGGTTTAGATTCTATTAGATTCAGATCTATTTTGAAATTTGCTTTGCCATTTTTCTACTGTCCCAGAGTTGTCCCAGACATCATTCTATTGTGTCCTGGAAGCATTTTTATGGTCCCCGGGACATTGTTCATTTTGAGCCCTGCCCCCGATCACCTAGAAACCGGGCTCAGTACCAGGCAACTAGAACCAGCTCAGAACCCCATTCTCTAGAGCCAGCTCTGTACCAGATATCTAGGAACCATCTTGGTACCAATCATCTCGAACCAGCTCAGTGCCTGCTGCCCAGTCTAGAACCAAGTCAGTGCCTACTATCCATCACCCTGAGGGGGCCACTGCCACAGTACCATTTGCACTGATGCCACGCTGCTGGTCCATGCCCATCACAGTACCACTGGCACTGATGCCACGCTGCTGGTCCATGCCCATCACAGTACCACTGGCACTGCTGGTGTATGCCCATCACCTCCACCTGAGCACCTGAGTTAGCTAGCTAGTGCTCATAACCCCATTAAGCCTCCTCAGTTAGCGTACACCCTCCATCGTCACCAGACCCATCAGCTATTATAATCCCCCACCTACATTCAGGAGGGTGGACACACACCACACACACACACACAGACAGAGAGAGCCAGGCTCATCAATTACAGAGGGGATATCTGTGTAACTCAATAATTTATCAGTTATCTAGACAGCTAGCTGTAGCTGTGTCTATATTTGACTTGACCAAATCAAATACTTACCTCCTGATCAAATCAAATTCTACTTTCCATATCCAATCTTTCCATTGGGTGGGAGGAGATCCCACCTCTGCCAATCACAGATCAGGGTTCTAAACTGACCACGCCCCCTGCACAGGGGTGTGCCATCTTCAGAAGTATGTCAATGCCCTACCATGACAGTTCTAATGCACGCTATTAAACACACACCAGACCGATACTAATCCAGTCCCTTGTCATAATACGTTTTTAATATCCTCATCCAGAACCGTTCTAATGCATGTTCATCACCTCAGCCAGAACTGTTCTAATGCAGGTTAGTAACCTCAGCCAATCCGGTTCTAATGCATGTTAGTAACCTCAACCAGTACGGTTCTAATGAATGTTAGTAACCTCAACCAGTACGGTTCTAATGAATGTTAGTAACCTCACCAGTACGGTTCTGCTTCAAGCTGTGGGCAGAACAGTCAGGGCTACAAATGTAGAAGTCTACCACGGACCAACTTTAACAGGAAATCAACAAGTACAAAGAACATTTGTTCAAGGAACTGAAGATCAAAATTTGCGAGTCCCAAAACATTTTCAAGATTAGACAACGTTAGTTAAAAAACTGAAACACCACTGGAGCCCATGTCAGGTCAAACTTTCCTGTGAATAGCCACCATGGAAACATATTTCCTTAACAGAGAATGAGTTTGTAGTGAGTGTCTATGGTTTTGTACAGAGCATATATAATCTGAAGACCTCATAAGAGCAAGCGTGTGTCTGATTTGAAGTGAGTTTATGCATCACAGAAGAGTGTAAAGAGAGGGACAGTGGAGAAGTGAGGCTGAGCTGCGTTAAGAGTGTGTGAGGAAGAGCAAGTGTGTGTGTGTGTGTGTGTGTGTGTGTGTGTGTGTGTGTGTGTGTGTGTGCGTGCATGTGCTTGAATGTGAATGTCTCTGTGTGTATCTCTATGTGGGAGAGAGCGAGAGTGTGAGGGTGCGCTGAGGGGAAGGAGAGAGTGTGTGAGTGTGTGTGTGTGAGCGAGGGCTGCATTTATACGCAGTTATTTTTAGAGAGGAGGTGGCAGGGTGCAGGGGAGGAGAGAGGAGGGAGAGCACAGCCCATAGTCTCGACTCGACACACACACACACACAGTAGAGGAAGAGCAAAGCCCATAGTTTTGACTCAACACACACACACACACGGTAGAGGGAGAGCACAGCCCATACACACACACAAACGAGGTAAAGGGAGAGCACAGCCCATAGATTAAAACACACACACGGTAAAAGGAAAGCACAGCCCATAGGCTCAATCACCTCATTCTCCGACACACACACAACCACTCAAACAAAAGGCTATCCCATTGAGTGACTGGGTTTCACTTCCCCTCTGAATAAGTGTGTGTGTGTTTGTGTGTGTGTGTGTGTGTGTGTGTGTGTGTCTGAAAGTGGCCTACATCCTGGGAGGAGGGCAGTTTGAGATAAAAGCATCAGCCATTATACCAACACACACACACACTGTGGCTGAGAGGCTGTGGTGTGTAGGAGGGTGTGTGTGTGTGGATGCACATCCGTACTGTTGGTTGCTGGAGCCTCTGATTTTGCTCCTAGTCTGGCTTTAAAAGCTTCGAATATTCATTATTCATGTGCTGTACCTGCTCCAATGGATCTCTCTCTCACACACACACACATACTCTCTCTCTCTCTCTCTCTCTCTCTCTCTCTCACACACTCCAACGCACATACACACTCACACACACACAGCTCTGAAAAGGATCATTCAAGCCTATGAATGCGTGGAGAGCAGAGGAGAAGAGAGGGAAAAGGAGAGAGAGAGAAATGAAGGGCAGAGAGTTTCAAAAATCACACTTATGTTATATAATTTTATGTTCTAATGTCTTACAAATATGTACTGTGCTTTGGCAACACTGTCTCTTTTTGAATGGGCATGGTAATAAAACATATTGAATTGAGAGAGAGAAATGGAGAGGCAGAGAGAGAGAGATAGAGAAAATTAGTGCCTTTGACCACGCCCATTCTCTGACAGGGGCGTGGTCTTCACATTGCCCCACATGCTGCAAACTCAGTAACCATGACAACAGCTACTTAAACCAGCCTCATGCGCTTAAGCCTTACTCCTACCCCTCACCAAACACACACACACACAGCGCTGAGAGAAGAGAGGCTCTTCTCCAGAACAGTCCTGAGGTGCGTGTGTGTGTGTACGCAATGTGATAAATTCACCCTGATGCTGCTTGGTCCCACACCGTGCCATCTATTAAACATGCTGGCCTGGTTTTGTGTGTGTGTGTTGGGGGTGTTAAATAATGTAGTCCCCTCCTTAAAGCCATGGGGGTTTAACTCCTTCCTGCCTGAGCAGACCCACCTCCAGCCCCCTTCCTGAGACACACACACACACACGGCATGAATCCGCACTTAGTGTGTGTGTGACTGAGCATGTTTGTGTGCGTGCACACCTCAGGAAACGTGTGAAGTGTGATGGCGGCAGGCAGCAATATACGTCTGTGTGTGTGTGTGTGTGTGTGTGTGTGTCAGCGCGCGCATGTGTGTCTGCGTGTGCGCGTGCGTGAGGAAGACATGGCTGTGTGCTGCAGTGTGTGTGTGTTGTTGGAGTGTTGCAAGAGAAAACAGGAAGTGGAAAGAGAGCATCCTCCTGAAACCTGCCCCACCTCTCTCACTCACACACACACACACACACTTCGTTTTACTGACACCTGGCCCACCTCTACCCTGACTTACTGACTCACTCACTGATACACATATAGAACATACTTATTCTCTCAAAGTCCCCAATACACTAAACACACACACACACAGACACGTCATACACGTGACGACAGTGACAGAACGAGAAGGTTGGAATGCAGAATGGAACACCGGAAAGCTCTAGAAGGATCCGGAAGGATCTGAAAGTCTCTGTCCTCTATGGGCACCTCTAAGCCCAGAGTAGAAGTCTGCACTCCCTCAGGAGTGCCGCGGGTTGCGACGAAAAAGAATGCAGCGCGGGACATGTTTTGAAAGCTCCATGCGGAAGCGTGCGGGATGAGAGAGGTGCGTTTGCGGGTGCGGGAGAACCAGATGATTCACTGCACTCCCCCAACTTAAGTTTTTGCATAAAATAACACGGAGGAGGATATTGTGTTAGGCAGCATTAATAAACGGGGTTTAAGCACCCTAACTGTCGTTTAGGCCTACGTGGGTTTAATTCTTTCCTGCTGCTCTGTTGTTGAAACTCGAAATCGAAAGCATGACCGAGGAAGAGGACACTAGGCTGCTTCAGATGTTCGTGCCTTTCTAAAGAACGGATGCCAGCTAGTATAGTTGTGTTACAGTAGCCTACATTCAGGATCAAGAAACTTTAAATCAGACATCTGTCAGTCTTTTCCAGTTGTGTGTGTCAAGTACTCCTTTCGTGAGACAGAAGGTAAAACTGAATATCCCTCCTGCATATCCTGTGGGCTTTCGCGGGACCTAATGTTACAGATGCAAGCGGGGGCGGGACCGAATGTTACAGATGCAGGCGGGGGCGGGACCTAATGTTACAGATGCGGACTGGGCGGGACCTAATGTTACAGATGAGGGCGGGGGCGGGACCTTATGTTATAAGCTTAGATGCGGGCGGGAGCGGGACTAAAAATGGCACATTATTGCGGGAGCAGGACAGAATGTTGCGGGAGCGGGACTGAAGAGTCTGTCCCGCGCAGACCTCTAGACCCAGTGCAACAACACCGACCACGAGGACTTCAAATATAGACAACTGCAGTGCTTTAAAACGTATTTTCCAGCTGTAAATCACTGTTAGTTTACTTTACAGTACATCACATACAGGACTGATTGGGATTAAGCATGTTGTGTTACAGTTGTGTTACAGGAAACAGCCACAGGGGGCTCTTCTGGGGCTTCAAGGCCTGCAATAAAGTCTCTTCTAAACCCCCCCCCCCCCCCATCTGCACAGTCTTCTTCAAAGAGGCTAAGTAGCGTCACAGTTTACTTAAATGGTAGCACACTGGTTGCAGTATAGAGTGAAACAGAGACACTGACTTGCTCAACACAAGGATGGACTCGCAACGTGTGTGTAAAGTAAACATGTGCATTGCAGTGTTTTGGAAGAAGTATATTCTGTCAGTCTATATTCCACTAGCCTCTAACCTAGCTCCTTAAGGGGCCATCACATTGTACACGGTATGCACTGCGCTCGCCGCTAGGTTGCCCTTGGTTGAGGTAACGTCCCAAAGATTTTTGTTGTGCTTGCCGCTGGGGTGAGCGCAAAATACCAATGACTGGTGAATGACTGAACGTCCAAACTGATCGAACTTTGACCGCGGCACGCGCAAGAGCGGCAAAGCGGCAAAATGCCTCGTGCGCTGCACTTTGCTCAACGCAGCGGCAGGCCAGGTCTTGCGCGCACAAGCCATCGACTATAATGCATTTCATAGTGCATGCTGTGTGTAATGTGATGGGTCCTTAACTGTACGTACACACCGCAGCTGACTTGAGCTGAGAGAAGCCGGCTTCCATTGAAAATGAATGACTTTCTGAATCTTTGGAAGCTCAAGTCGGCGGCGGTGTGTACGTACAGTTAGGCTCCAACAAACATTCAACCCTTTAGCAGGGGAGTTTTGAACATTCTAACAGAAGATTCTGTTCCGCAAGAATGTAAGGTTCTAAAATTCCATGAACAATGAACCCAGATATTCTTTAGAATGTTCAATTTCCAACATTCCCATCACACCGGTGGTAACTTTGCTCAGCCTCACAAACTGTGCGGGATCTCCCGCTTGCTCCGGTGCAGGGCTGAAAGTTAACTAGAGAGGAGGACACAGGGTAATATTGCCTACACGTCATTGAAGATGTGACAAATTGGCTTCTCACAACGTGTGTTTACTTATTTATGAAATGTATGAATCAAGACTGCCCGGTCATCCTGCCACTGGAAATGTAGGGCTTGCAAACATAGCAGAGGTTGCGGCTATGCCACCCAATTTGAAACGATTTTTTATTGGCTTTTGCCCAGCAACTGAGTAGAAAGGTGACACAAATGCATAGATGTCTATTAATAGGCCTACTTATTTTGATTGGAGGCACTATGCTAAAGGCACTAAAGTTCAAATTAATGTATGGAGGCACTAAAGTTCAAAATGTTTGTTCAGTCTTTCAATCCAGTCTTCTGTGAATTTGTGTTGTGCACACACAATAACATGTACTGCTGAAAGCAGGCTACATGTGTCTTCATTATTTTCATCATATAATGTAATACAAACACTTAAAGTCCCTTCTATCTTTTTGATCATTATTTGATGATTTTAGAATTGCCCGATTTAGAATGGAAGATAAAAAAAAAAGAGTTACAAAAAATGTTAAGAAATGCATTGCACCTTAGGCCCCATCACATCACACCAAATGGTTCTGTATTATAATGTATCATCTATGAAACGTATCGTAGCTCATGCATCTAGATATTAGATCATCTTAAAGGGAGAGATGCATATCCCTAATGGACGGACAAACAAACTTTCACAGATGGGCACGCCACATACTCCCTTCAACACAAACGGACACACTTACACTCATAAATGGGCATACACTCACACTCATACTCACACACACAGGCTCTCTCGTCATGTACCCGGCTGCTGATCTCAGTTCAGAAAACAAAGAGTGTAGAGAGAAAGCGAGAGAGAGAAGGCTAAATATTCGAGGAATCTTGAGGTCTATTTAACAGCTACCCTTAAGCACAAATCCCAGCTAGAGAGAGTGCTTTCTTGCTTTATCTTTCTCTCTTTCCCTCTTCCACCATCCCTCTCTCACTCCTCTCATTCATCTCCTCCTTTCTCCTGCCCTTTCTTTTAGTCTTTTTGTGGTGTGTATCCTGGAGGTGAGCTTTTGTGTGTGTGTGTGTGTGTGTGTGTGTGTGGCGGGGTATAGGCCTGTTCTTGAGCCCTGAAGCTGGGATAGCTCTTAGTGCTGACCCCCAAACCCACCCCCTACTCCAGCGTACCCATCGGCCCCAGCTTGTGACCCAGAGAAAAGAGAAAAACAGAGGGGAGGGGTATGCAATATTTAAAAGCAATGTACTCAGCTCAATACCTCAAAACACACACACAAACACAAAAGTGGTTGCCTGTCTAGGGCAGGCCATTTCTTTGACTGGGCATATTTTAGAGTGTGTGTGTGTTGCATCTCCGAGGCCTAAGTGCTGGAGGGAAGCCATGCATGTAGACACAGAAACACAAGAAGGTCAGAAATGGCCACAGGAAAAGAAGCTCTGATGCGCACGCACACGCACACGCACACACACAAAGTGGCTGTCTTTTAAAAGCCCCAATTTCTACTATGCCTGTAATATTTCTCTTTTACTTAGGGATGGAGACACAGCTTTGTAGCAGAGATTTGGATAAGCAGGTTTTTCTGCTTTGATTGGACGGGCAGGGTGCTCGCCGCGTTCTAATTGGATAAGTTGGATATTCTGGCTTTTCTGATTGGTTGGGCAGTGTTATGACATTAGAGCTGGAGGATGTGTCCACTGCTGTCGCAGTCACAAACACCCCATCATGCCCCTGCACAAATACCCCTCCATCCACAATTGCCCCTCTATCCAAAAATACCCCTCAATCCACAATTACCCCTCCATCCACAATTACCCCTCCATTGGCAAACCCACCTCCATCCACAATTACCCCCTCCATCCACAATTACCCCCTGCATCTGCAACCCCCTCCATCCACAATTACCCCCTGCATCTACAACCCCCTCCCACAGCTAATGCTTCCTCATACACCCTAGGGGATGACTCTAGAACACTCTAGCTGTGCGTTCTGACGACAAAAGCACATGACCTAATTCAACTGCCAGTCTGCCATCTCGCTCTCTCTCCCTCACACACACACACACATCACTGTTCATGTTTGTGTGTGTGTGCACTCCACATCCAAACAGCAATTCTCATGAATGAGTGCAACAGACATATGTAGACATACAACAGACACAGACATACATAGAATGAGGACCACTCGTGGCTATAGCACGCACGCACGCACGCACGCACGCACGCGCACACACACACACACACACACCCTTACGGTTGTACGCGCATGCGCATAGATAGATAGATATAGATACACACACAACCTTAGGGTTGTATGGGCTCACCACACACACATAGAAAAGAGATGATGGCGGTGGAGAAAAGATAGTGGTGGGACATGTCATCTGTGCGCAGGTGCACGCACGCACGCACGCACACACACACACACACACACACACACACACACACACACACACACACACACACACACACACACACACACCCCCCTCCTGAGCATCATGTGTTGATATGTACCTCTTTGCACCCCCCCCCCATGCTTGTGGCGGACAGCAACACCAAATCCCCAAAGCTGCTCTGCTAAATTAGTGAGTGTGTGTGCTAGGGCTGTAACGATACAAACCAAATCGTGAGGTTGGTGTATCACGATTTTTGACCCACGGATCGATACGAATCTTGATTTTTCTTTTTTTCTTTTTGGGAGGGGGCTAGACATTTTATTAAATAACATTTTAATAGCCTCCCT
>NC_055963.1:14378714-14411214 GCF_018492685.1 Alosa sapidissima
TCACACACACACTCAGGCCAGTTTATTTCACATCCCCTAAAGCACCCCGTTTACGAGATACAGTCAGGACAGCATCTACAAGTAAGTAAACTGAGCACAACACACACTGCCTCCTCCTTCACAACACACTGACCTGAGATCAGTGACACAGCTTATTCTGAGATCACTCCGACTAGGTGTGTGTCACAGGTCCTAACCCCCCCACCCTCAGCAGGGTCCTTTTCACATTACACTGATGGGTGTGAGCTTGCCCAGTTAAATGCCATCAACACAAAGTGCATCTACTTACGGTAGAAAACCACACAATGTCTGGGAGGAGGATGCTCTTCTTCCTCTTTTTAAGTTGGTCCTTCTGGCTTATGGCCCTGTCCTGGATGTGGTGAGCTGCCGGGGCGATACAGCTGGAGACAGGTGGCCTCCACTCCGCCCCACACACCTGTCATCGCTTTATTACATACGTACAGTTATTTACTTTGGGAGAAGATGCTGTAACAGCAATAAACAGCATCTACAGCACCTGCTTTAGTGTTTAGGGTTTCAGGTGAGCTGTGCCCCTGGTGTTCAGGTGAGCTTTTTTACTTGCTTTTATTACAGAATGTAATATTACAGATGTTTTTGGTCTTGTTTTATTTTTCTTATTTATTTGTATTTATCTTTTCTATTTTCTTGACGCTGCTACTAATATTGTCTTGCCACAAATAATCACACTTAGTTTGTGTAGATGTATGGTCTTATTGTTATGACTTATTAGCAACCTTTTCTTTGTTCAGCACTTTGGCTCAACCCCTGTTGTTTTTAAATGTGCTATATAAATAAATGACTTGACTTGAGCTGTGCCCCTGGTGTTCAGGTGAGCATGGCCTGACTGCTATACCTCTGGAGGACTCGGGCGCAATCCTCAGGTGCGATCCTTGAGTGTGCAACTGCGTTTGGAAAACAGTCCTTACATGAACACAGATGAGCTCACAACTCTTGGCTCAGATCCAGGCCCAGATTCAGACTCAGGCCCAGACTCAGGCCCAGATTCAGACTCAGGCCCCCAGATCCCTCTCGGGCCGTGCTGGACCGCACAGAGCCCTCAAGCATCACACGCCTCCCTGCCAGATCTGTGACTGGGAGGTGGCACACTGACCTGAGATCAGAGTAATCACTCTCAGACTCGGGGTCCGCAGAGGCGCGTCCACACAGAACAGCGCAGCCCTTGGCTGAGCTGGGATCAGAGTAATCACTCTCAGCTGGGCCCATAGAGAGACCTGCTCACTCACATCTCACTCAGGCTGTCCTCAGAGGAGTCAGCCCTGACTGGCTCACACAGACCTGCTTACAGTGTGCGTGTGTGTGTGTGTGTGTGTGTGTGTGTGTGTGTGTGTGTGATCCTCATAGAGACGTACAGACTTCTACACACTGCTAGCTACAAATGCAGAATGCAACACCAGCACACACACACACACACACACACACACACAGGAAGAATGGGGTAGTTGGGGGTAGCACAACTGTGCTTTTACCCCAGAGAGGTGAAGCAACCTTCAACCCAACACAGGCCACCATAAATCCAACACACACACGTAAACCAGGGCCATCAAGCCTGAACATGTAAGTTGCTCATGGGAGAGGTAGCATATGGACCAGCTACCACAAGCCCCAAGAGTCATCAGTCCAGTGTGGTTAGCGCCACACACACACACACACACACACCACTTTACGTACAGCTCTGAGTAAGACTCATGAACCGCTGGATGTTTATCTTCCCTCCAGACTATGGTAGATGATAGCCAGTGTGTGTGTGAAATCTTGTGTGTCAAGTGTGAGTTGAAACCCAGGGTGTGTGTGTGTGTGAGACATCTTGTGTGTTGTGTGTGACAACATGTCATTCATCTTACCTGTACCAGGTACCTTGGTATTCTTATAGCACATCACCTACATAATGTACCATGATATTCTTATAGCATGTACCCTATACCAGGAACAGCATGTAACCTATACCAGGAACCATGGCATCCTTATAGCATGTTTTGTGGTGACCATCTTTTCTTTGAGGACTTGAATATACCAGGTTTAAGGTGAGCAGTCTCCCTCAATCAGATAGGCAGGCCATCCCACATTCATCCTAGTGACTAACATCAGCTGGCTTGAACACATAGACAGGCCATCCCAGATTCATCCTAGTGACTCAAACATCAGCTCGAACAGGCTCGCCATACTGACCACACCAGTGGGAAGCAGTCAGATTAACCGGATTATTTTTCCAACTAGTAGAAAAACTATTACAACCTAATCTGGTTGACCAGTCGTCGATTACCGCGCGTTTCATGTCTCCCAAAGCCTTAGAGAGGAGAGGAGCTGTGTTCTGCCCAGTCACAGCCGAAGCGGTGTGGGGAAAAATAAATAAATAAACAGGAGCTCGGCGAGCAGGCAGCGAACGCCATCTTGTTGGCTGCAGCTGCTCGGGCCGTAGAATACAGAAACCCATTCATCCTGGGGGTGGGGAGGGGGGGGAGCTCGCAGGATGAATTCATCTTTGTGAGCTTCTGCTAATTGCAGAAACCGTGGAGCGCGCTATCGTGCGAAGTTGTGGTCAATAAACAACAACAGACAAGATCCCGGCGCAGCGAAATGCACAGATACAAGAGGTGTCTCATTTTCAGGCAATGGTGGGTTTGGAAATCTCGGGATCTCCGATTGGTGAGCGCGGGGCTCACCGTCCGCTGCCATCTCTAAACGCACCCAAAATCTCCAAACCTGCGAGCGCACCGAAAGTGACATCCACGTTAAATACAACCCAATGTAACACTGGTGCCTCTGAAAGTGATCCGCCCAGCAGGATACAACTGGTGGCTAACATTACATGACACACATGCTAGGCCGGACTGTCTTTTCCTGCTGATCAACGAAAAAAATCCCCCGTCTGAGCATTTGATTTTCCCTGTTTCGGTTCACATTGCGAGCTGAATTCGTCTGCTTCCTCATTTCTCCCTGACGTTACTGCGTGAAGTGTGTCTGATTACTGTTAGACTGCAGGGCCGGGCTGTGACACTAACACCAAGATACTTTGAATTAGTGATCGGACGTAAATAATGTGATCCCAGTTAAACAGATTGGCCAAAAATCCAATTACGTCGCTTTGCAGACCATTAAACGCAGGCGATCTCATTAGGATCCAGTCAAAGCTACCCGGAGCATTTAGCATGAAGTCACACAGAGACAAACACACATCCGTGCGCGCCATAAGTTACACCGCTATCATCTTACTGGCAAGCTAACGTTAAACGCCATGAAAAGGCTGAAAACTGAGATACTGTCAAACGGAGGCACAGGTTGCCTAGGCGTCTCCACAGCAGGGCCGTTTCAGCCTGAGTATTTCGCCTGGATTCTCAGGGGTGTTACCAGAGCGCACATCCGCACTGCCGTCATAGAAACCGATATGTGGGATCAAACTGGCAAACACACTGGTAAATTAGCAAGATGGAGGCTAACAGGGGTGATAAACGGAAGAGACATGGCATATTGATCTGTCTCAGAGTATCCATCTGATACACAGCAACGCTAGCTGTCTGTTAATTAGCTTTCTGGTTGATCCGACTTGACTGTAGAACCAACAACACGTTATGTTGTTTAACGATTGATGAATCGTGATATATAGTGGTAAAACTAAGATTTAAAAATAAGCACATCTTTTCGATGATATGGCATGGACGCTGGTTAGTAACTCCGTAGCTTATGTCCACTGACACACGCCCAGAAGGAAACACTGGCTAACCGACTGACGCTAGGTAGCGTTAGCGTAGGCAGGATGGAACATGAAAAAGTGGGGGTGGTGGTAGTTGGCTGTCTCCTTCGCCGATGAAGTGGCCATTTTCGATTATTTTTGATATCACATATTCACATTCCGATCTACCATTTCATTCTTGCACCCAAATAGCAACATCATAGTTTCACATGACTTCCCTAATACCTTGCACCCATTATGAACATAACGCGCAGTTAAATATCATTCCACAGATAAAAGGAAGTAGCTGGTTGGCGGAGTAGCTGCAGCTAGCTTGCCAGTTCCTTTCCATGTAGAATAACCAAGGACTATCAAATGGTCGACATCCATCCATTTTGATCAAGTTTGAGTGCACTGTACCTGAAATCTCTAGAAAGTGCTAAAACACATTCACTACAATATTTCCTTGACCACTGCTACATTATACTGCTGATATTATGCAACACAAATCAAAGCCTTGATAGCAGCTAGCTCGCTAACGCATACCCAGATATGCGTGTTTTTATATTACAGAGGTGGAACATTTACTAGCAAATAATGCTTTCTTTACTTTGCGTTTTCTCCTTTCATTACATGGAAGATGTTTGTATGAAATGTATATAAAACATGACTGGTCGCACCAAATGATATTGTACTGAGAAATTTAGTAGCCAATTAGCCATCGGGTTGTTTAGCTATCTTGGCTAACACCCCCCACCCCCACTCCCGTCGCAATACACCACCTATCGTTAGCTACAAACACAGAAGTCAGTCAGACCATTCAACCCCGTTCTGCAAATTGCGCTTGCTATGGCCACACATTTTTGTCTTGGAAAACTTCTCCACCCTTGCAGCCCCACGCGTCTTACCCGTTCTCAGTCGTGGGTATCCGTTGTTTATATCGCATTGACTGGAAACAGCGAAGCTCGAATCTCCTTCTCTCCAACCAGCTCAGAGATTTAGCCAACAAGCTATCGAGGAGCGGCACTCCCCGAACCCTGCTTTCGATACGCCAAATGGGAACGCACCGGCAGGCGTAGGAATAGGGCAGGGTTCACCGCAGCAAAACACAAATTTGCGAAAATAGGAAGACAACAGAGTCCTCCGGGATTGTATCTCCGACGAGCAGTCTTATCCAGCCCCTTTCAAAGTGATTTGCCTTCTTATCTTTCCCACTCTGTCGTTCTCCTAGGCTTTCTTTCTCTCAGCTCTGTCAGTCGCTTCCTCCGGCCATCAGAGAGCACAGATGGGCGCGGTAACCCTGCTCTCAGCACTGGGAAACCCCACGCTTTGGCTGCGTCACCACGTACAGCCAGGCTCGGCGGCGCAAACCCAAATCTTACCAATTGGCGGCATTCTTGATCTAGTGAGGAACGCACACAACAGATCAAATACAAGGGAAACGTAAAATCACTGATGGCCTACATGTCAAACGCACTAGATTTCCGTTTTTTTAATCAGCGTTATTTTTGTAGAATGCGCTGCGCCTTTGTAAAGTGGTTTAACTCCTTAATTTGACAACTTCATCCAGCAGAAGTTGGCCTATCCCTAAACTCTTAGTCATTTTGCTTTGGCTAAAGGTCTATTGTAGGGTGGCACAGATCATATTTCGACAGGGAGAGGGGGAAGCCATTCTCACATGCATGACGTGCATGCAGGAGAAATATCTGCAAGGTGCAAGGTCAGCAAGGTGATCTGTTTCATCAGGCGCCTTGTTTGACCTGTCAGCAGTGCCCAGATCCACTCCACACGTGATGCTAACGAGTGTGCTGCTAACAGAGCCATCACACATACCCAGAACTAATCCCCATTAAACCTCAACATGAACATTTCACTTATGAAAAGTGATGTTGTGAGTATAGGCAACAAATGATAGAGAAGTGTGACTGCATGATGTTCCCCATAAGGACTATAGACAACGGCCCTTCTCAGAGCACAACAGAGTGTGTGTGTGTGTGTGTGTGAGAGAGAGAGAGAGAGAGAGAGAGAGGGTGTGAATGTGTGTATGTGTCTGAATCTTGGACTCAATGTTTTTTTATGGTCTCAGATTTGTCTTGGACTTTGGTCTCGCCAAATATTAGTTGGTCTTGACCGAGTCCAGCGGGCTTAAAAATATATGTATTCTTTAAAAACAAAATAAACAAATAAAACAAAACCATTGATTAATTGACCATGTTCAGAAAATAAATGTTTCATTTGTTTAAAATCCATCTGACTGGGCATTTACATTGGCCACTCATTAACCTATTGAATGTTTTTGAAACCTTTTTAGTGACTGTTAAGTGAAAATGCTATAATATGACATAATAATGTGAAAAGAAGTACAAGTAGATACAGTGTTTCTAACATCACTATGTTGTAGCCTACATAGCTTGATTCTGTTTCTCTCATTTTGGACTCGGTCTTGGCTTGGACTCGATCCTCTGTTGGACTCGGTCTTGACTTGGTCTCAACAGTCCTGATCTTGGACTTGTCTTGACTCCAGTTCTGGTCTGTGCACATGATATGTTGGATATATCTGTGCTTGAGTGTGGTGAACTGTGTGTTTGTGGTTGTGTGTGTGTTTGTCTATGCATGAGTGTGTGTATTTACCGACGGGACAGAGTCTTCTGCACATGGTGGCCAATTATCCTTCCCAAAGCTGTAAGGAAGAGCCCATGGGAGGGGGCGGGGTCTCCATAGGGGGCTCTGTTTCTTAGAGACCTGGAACACAAGCAGCCCTGCATGGGGGGGGGGGTCTCATCAGGTCTCGCCCCAAAATACCTCATTAAACCAACAGCATCAACCAAACATCAACTGTCGCCCAAAACACCTCACCAAACCAACAGTGTTGACCAAACAGATCTCGCCAAAAACACGTCACCAAACTAACAGCATCACCCAAACACCATCTCTCTCCCAAAACACCTCACCAAACCAACAGTTGTCAGGGAAAACATAAACACAAGAAACTCCACAAGTCACTTCATCATATTTCACAATGAGTGTAGGTGGACCAAAGTGCTCTCAGGATAAACAAAAATAAGCATATGCTGTATATAAAGGAATATGAGATTAAAAACACTGAAAAGGAGGAAGTAAAATGTAGGAGGAAGTAAAGAAGAAAACATGACATAACATTAAAATCAGACCATGATAAATGAACCAAACGTTACGTTACACAGCAGTGTATCAAGCATTACAGAGAGGCTACACTGGTTCCCTTCACAGAGCATCTGCTGCAATATTTTGCTTCCACTATCAATGGAACTGGCTACACCAGATATGATAGTGGTGCCTACCTTCGCTAAATTAGAGCATTCTTCTAAAACTGCTCAAAAAAATTAAGGGAACACTTCAATCATACACTGGATCGGTACTCTGACACTGTTTGGTTCTGAGCACAAGTAAAACTTTTGAGGCGAGTGTTTTATTTTGCAAGAATTGTCAGACATTCTGTGAATGTAGTTTGAGAATGGAGAAAAGGGTGGAAGGTTTCAAAAAATGTGTTTTAACAATTGTGGAAAACTGTAAGTGTTCCCTTAATTTTTTTTGAGCAGTGTATTTTACACTCTGCAGACGGATGTCTGTGTTATGAGCAGGTCTGAGAAACCAGGGAGAAACATACAGTTAACTCGCTGACCCCCAAATCCTGCATCATAGTCCAGACACCTGTTCTGCTCCTCTGGGATAAGGCTGGATCCCAGTGGCTGTGAGGATTGAAGCACACACACATGTAACCTGCGTTGTGTTGAACCTGCGCAATTCAGCCCTGCACGCGACCGGACTCGAACCCGCGAACAGCAGCACCTCGGATCGGTAGGCGAGCACGCTAACAATTGAGCCAATAGCCCAGGCTACTGACTCGCATGCCAGCAGCACTCTTGAGGCGTCGGGGAGTGAGGTTTTACCATCCGTTACACACACATGGCAGGCCCCTGTTCGGCGGTGAGGTGAGGCTGTGCGGTGGGACTGGGCCCCCGTGGCTGTGGCTCACACACATGCTTTGCTGTTGCTTCCTGCCTCTGTTGGTGGCGTCCCTCCGGGCCCCCGACCAGGGACGCACTCATGAAGAAAACAGCAACCACAAACTTAACAAACACAACAGCCACAACGGATTGTGACTGTGTGATCTGATTGGCTGGTTGCAAAGCTTGTGACTATTTGATCTGATTGGCTGGTTGTGATTGTCTGGGCTGATCTGACTGGTGAGTTGTGACTGGGCTGATCTGTTTTGATAGTTGTGAGCCTTGTGACTGTCTTTGGGCTGATTTGATTGGCTGGTTGTGAGCTTTGTGACTGTGTTTGGGACGATCTGATTGGGTGGTGGTGAGCTCTGTAACTGTGTTTGGGACGATCTAATTGGCTGTGGGCCACAGCTGCTCAGGTGAGTCTGTTTCAGGTGGAGCAGGAGGCACAGGAGACTTAGTTGCCATAGACACAGGTGCACGGTGAGCTTCACTGAATTCTCAAGACACACTCCCAAGGGCTCTGATAACTGTAAGAGGCCACACACACACATACAATCATTGTTATAAAATGACACGCTACAAAAGTAATTCTCAGAAGTAAGGAAGAGAGCAGAACCCCCATCAATTTTGTCATGTCGTCTGTTTTGAAGTGTTCCAGTGTGCACTGGACATGCCATAAAACTAGCCTGTTGGAACACCCAACTTACAGTGAAAAACTTCAGTGTCTCTTATCAGAGATGCCCAGAACACACTGAGTTGAGTCCTCTCTGCTCCTCTAACGTGCACACACCTGGTTAGAACAAACTCCATAACCTCCACTCACCCTGAACCAGCCCCTTAAGAACTCAAACCTGCTGTTTTGCTGACAGTGAGGTCAGTTACAGATGTGATTTGTCCCAGTGGGGCCTCCGTAGCACAGCCCCCCCCCCCCCTCCCACACACACACTCCCAAATAGCACTATCATGGAGCATTAGCACAGATCACAGCGGCAGGCCGATTACAGGGGAAAAGGACAAATTGGCAACAGACATATCTGCCTCTCTCTCATCTCCACATTTGTAAAGGGTCGGCCATTCCATTAGGCTAAGCTTGTAATAACCTTGGCTTTTGCACACAGGTTGAGGGGACAGTAATCTGATTGAGCCTAATCTGCTCCAATCTGCCATAAACGCTGACTCCGGGATTCCGAGCCCTGCTGATGCTCTCATTGGCTCACGCCGGGTGATTGACAGCTGCTATGGAGATAAGACACATCTTGTGCCGGCCCACAGTCACATTAGGTGATTTAAAATGTCATTGGAAAAGCCATGGGTGAATGTGTGTCTGACACATGCACATGGAAGCATAATTACTGTATGTATTCCTATTTGTATATCGTTTGATGCTGTGTTATGTGATTAAGGTACACTTCACTTCATCTTCATAGTTAAACAGAATGATCAAGCACTTATTGATTTCATGAGAGCTAATTTACCTGTATTGAAGCTGTGTTCACACACACACAAACACACAAACTATTATACATACACACAGGACCAAACTTTCCCCCAGTCTTCAGATCCGTGATGAGATGAGGATGGTCCAGCCTGTGGTCTCCTGATCATCAGCAGGGCAGGCAGAGGGCACTGGCCCCACATCAGACAAACCCACTCTGGGACAACCTCTGCAGTAGTGTGTGTGTGTCTTTAACATACAGTACACTTTGTACATTTTGTACACACAGGAAACGTACACATCTAGCAGTGCGGCATGTGTGTTAAACAACATCCTGCTTCATGTTTCTAGTGTGGCTTCCATGCCCTGGTCTTTACTATGTCCCTACAGCCAGAGCCATATATGGCTCTGCTTACAGCAGCCTTGCGTCCCCCTCTGGTGGTAGAAACATGAACTGCATCATCAACTGACCTGCAGATCTACCCTACACAGCCTCTACGGGCACTCAGGAAAAAAATGCACATACAAAACTTTCTGGTGTACACCACAAACTTCAAAAGAATCCCCACGTCTCTGGAGTTTCTGCTGGGCACTACTGGTGCAGTAGTATTTTTAACTTAGTTTTAACTTTAACTACCAGTTATGATTACTATGATTTGCTTTTGTTTCTGCAAAGCATATTGAATGACCCCCTTGTTGAAATGTGCTACATAAATAAACTTGACTTGACTTTTGACAGAGGTTAACTTTAAATTAAAGTTTGTGTCCTCAGTTATTTTAATAAAGGAATCCATGTGCACAGTGTGTTAGTGTTTATCTCTGAATGACTGAGTGAATATAGGGAGTGTTGGCTGCATTAGAATGGTTGCACGGAACCCGTGAATGGATTTGTGTTGTTGTGCATGGACAACCCCCACACAATAAGCATTAATATGTTGCCCATGATGCACACCGACTTTGCGTGAGTCTGTAAATGTGCCCGGCTAGCGAGCAACAGTTTGGAAAGGCACAGCTGGCCTTTTCTTAGACAGGTGTGTTATAGTGTATTCGAGTCAGAATTCCGGGCACCTGACGCATTTCCCTACTTCAGCTCTGATGCCGAATGCAAACACAGTAGTGTGGCAATGACTCAGCAGTGCATTCTGCTGATGAATATTCATATATTCATGTTCAACTTTCCTCTTTTTTTTCATTCATCTCCACACATTTATATGTTTTTAAACATTTCTATTATATATTTAGAACAGTTTAAACATTTACATTATATATTTAGAACAGTTTTACAAGCCATTATATGATGTATTTATAACTGTTTTTAAACCTTTATGTTATATTTTTACCTTCTGCTTGCGGTCAGTGTATGACACACTCCCATCTCCTGCAAGAGAAGACCCACTGTGCAAACCATGTGGGAAGAGAGGCAAACACTCTCCCATATCCTGGCTGGTTGCCACACAGATCGCAGTGAGAACTGAAGGTGGTATGTACAAGGTGCTCACAGTGATTGCAGACTTCTTAGAGCAGGCCAGGAAAAGACTACAACAACCATAACACAAGTACCATCTCTGCAGGCTACCCAGGGCAGGGGAACAGCCTCCTCAAAGATTCTATAGTTAACTAAGATGAATCATAAGACGATTCACCAATGGAACGAAATGGCACTAGTTCCGGACTCCTAAATAGGCGTGTCAAAACATAAACGCTGAATGTAGGGCTAAGGGATTGGTCATATTCCGTGAAAATGTTCATTTCTCCCATAGGAATACATAGACACTGGACCTCCCGCTAGACTCCTAAATGGGCGTGACAGCTTCGAACCCCACGTCACAACGTGCCAGAATTTACCCTCTTATGAATCGTCTCGCTTTATCAACCGTCTCTGGCCTCCTACTGCAAGGTGGACCAGAGCCAACAAGGCCCAAGGCCGGGGTGGGGGTGGGGAAGCAAAATTAGGGAGGAAGCTCTATAAGGGTCTGATGAACTGATCAGGTATTCAAGGTTGTGGGGTCAAAGGTCAAAGTTGCACAGGGTCACACACAGAAATGCAGTGTTTGCATATCTTCCATCCAATTTGAAGGATTGTCATCAAACCAAGTATAGTACTCATAGTAATTGTGAAAATGGGCCTTTTCTCCACCACCAACCGCAAAATGCAACAGGCGTACACTCAATTTACCAATATGCAATACAGGATTACATAATGTGCATGGTGAACCAGAACCAAACAGTATGTAGGAGGGTGGGACTTAATTAATCTTAAATCATGCTATTTCACATTTAGGAAGTAGTCTTTTCAAAAATATGCAGTTTAGGTAATTGAATTAGCTTTCCTTTAATGGTCAAGGCCAAATGTATCTGCTGTATGCTTGGTTCACCTATATAGGACTATGTATTCATATGGATGAAGGTGAAGCATGTTTCAACTGATGATTAGAGCGTGTAGGCTTTTAGAAAATATGTATTTTACGCTGTTTATTTCATTTTCCTTAATGTTACAGGCCGAACTATATCAGCCATATACTTGGTTCACTTATACAATATAGGACTATGCATTGAGTATGGTATGGAGGAAGATAAGACATGTTTCAACTGATGTTATCTCACATATAAAGGGTTTAGGCTTTTAGAGAATATAGTTTAGGTGGTTGAATGACCTTTCCCTTAATGATAGAGGACAAAATGCATCTGCCATATACTTTATTCAGTGATGTACAATATAGTACTATGTATTGTGCATGGCATGGAGGAAGGTAGGACATGTTTCAACTCTATCACGTGTGTGAAAAGGAGCCCCCTCCTTTTCACCGGTCTACCGTCCTATATAAACTGTTAAAATACTGCTGTGTGCAATACAGGCTTTGCGACCACACTTTCACCTGCATGCACCTTTTACTTATTTGTTTGAAGGGTGTCTTTTTATTGCTGTGTATGTGTTTGTCTTGTACTATTTGGGATTTTAAGTGTGGGTACTATATTGGTACAGACCGTCACCCCTCTTAAATGGTTTAGCCCAAGACTGGGTAATTGGTGAGGCTATTCAAAGTTGGGTTTATTTCACACTGGAAGGATAAACTGGACACACAGGAGAACCAGGACGACACACAGAAGAGCTAGAAATCAAGAAATCAGGGAAGTTGTAGAGTTTAATGTTTGTTTGTTTAAATGTGAAGTTAACCTTGCTTGCTGTGAGGCAAGGATTAAGTGAGGTCCAAAGTTACAAGGTCGCCTTGTTTGTAGTGATTGGCGAACAAAGCCTTGTGAAGCTTCTTCCTGATTGTATCGCAAAATGATCCAAAGCAAACACAGTGACATCTGGTGGTCAGCAGAAATGACAGCGGCTATAAATTCGACACAGCCGAACGAAGCTTACAACATGAACATAGGAGAGACAGAATGGACACATGCATATGGCATGAGATGACTGAAAACTAGATATACCGCAGAGCGGTACAAAATATGACCGCCGCCCAGTCCAGCACATGTTTTCCTTGTCGAATTGTGTTCATTTCCTACTTTGTTCCTTTTGTGTGTGTTTGTAATTGAGTGTCTGCAGAGTGTGTGGTTGTTTTTGTGTATATGTGTTTTGTGTGTGAGTGTGTGTGTGTGTGTGTTTGTGTATGTAGGTGTGTTTGTATGTGTGGGTGCATGTGTGTGTGTGTATGTTTGTTTATGTGTTTGTGTGCGTGTTTGTGCGTGTCGTGTGTGTGTGTGCATGTATGTGTGTGTGCATGTGTAGTGTGTGTGTGTGTGTTTTTGTGTGTGTGTGTGCACATGTGTGTGTGTCTTTATGTATGTGTACATAAATAAAGCAAATCAGGGAACCACCAACTGCGATAAGTGCAATGGGATCTTGGGAACAACCATGGTGATTCAGGACCTCGATTTAACATTCATGCAAAGGAAAACATCTCCTGCAGTACAGTGTCCCTGTCACTGCAATAGGACATTGGGATTTTCTACAACCCCACCCCCATCTTGCCTGTTCATAATTCTGAGAAATTCTTGAATTGTGTGCATGTGTGTGTGTGTGTGTGCGTGCTTGTGTGTTTGTCTGCGTATGTGTGTTTGTGCATGTGCATCCATGTGTACATATGTCTACTGTGTGAGTATGTGTCATACGTATGATTACTGTGAATGTATGTGTGTGCGTGTGTATCTGTTTATGCACATGTGTGCACATGGAATGGGTTAACATGACCCCTGGAGGCAAACATACAGAAAAAATTGGTCATCCTAGGCCCTACGGTTCTCAAGATATTCACAGAAAACTGGGTCTGCCCTACCCTCCTTTCGGGGGGTCCAGTCCAGCGGGGGGGCTACAGATCAAAACGAAAAACGATGGTTCCATGCTATCCATGTGGGGTTACATGCCCACTAAGTTTCGTGTACCCCGGTCTTTCAGTGTCCCGGGAATCCTTGACGGAAATTTGGACATGCGAAAAAGAAAAAATCTGACTAAACCTATATGACGCGGCGCGGCGGTCATAATTAAATAAATTAATTAGAACTAGGGTATAATGTTTGAAATTAGCCTAGTGTGTTTAGCGTTTGAATTTATGTGTGTTCAGTTGGGTTTAACAAACTACAGCAAGAAATGCAGCCTTCTGCTATGTGGCAATATCAATTTATTTTAAATGAATAAAGTTTAGGCCTTATCCAATAAACTGCCATAGCCTACTCATAACCAAGAGGCATTATTTGGGTAGTCTGTTTTAGAACTAAACAGGCCGTTGAAAAAAAAAAATAGTTCATGAACATCCTTTCTTGCAGTAGGCCTACGATAAAGTAGAGGTAACGATGAGGACGATTAATCTGGTGACGTGGGTGCAATCCCCGTGAGTCTCAATATGAGGGTTTTTTATTAGGCCTATGCAACAACAAAAAATATTTGAAATTTGACTTCAAAACTTTGGAAAGTTCTTTAGCAACAATGATTGCTAAGACACCTAACACAGGTTCTGTTAAATTAAAGCAGTAGGCTACAGAGAATACAGCAGTGTTGCTCCTGTTGGGTATCAGGGAATCGAATCCAGCAAAACCCTTCGGTGACGTTTGAAGCTTCGGACATCATCAGTCACGTGCTTATGCCAATTTGATACAAGCTCCAACACACTGTGTCGAAACAATTTGCTTCGCGGGAGTGATACAAGTTTCGGTGCCTTAGTGTCAAATGTCCCATCACTACTTGTTTGGACAGGGAGCCTGAAAAGAGTAGGTTCCTGGTGCCTAGTTTTATGGCACGGTACATGTTTGTTTGTAGACTGAAGAACCCTGCATTTCATGATTGGACTCCAATTGTGCTTCGTGGATCTGTTGGGCCTGTTTTTGGAAAATAAAGCATATTTTTGTATGGAACTTTCATCTCCTGACACCTCCTTCCCTTAACACCACCTAATCCAGTGGCGCACCTCGCTAAACGTGGGATGGCCACTTCGGTCCCTCACAACGTGTGCGGGCTGCTGTGTGACTTCAGTCTTCTTGGTGGTGGTGCATTTAATTAAACTTGTCATCTCTTCTTTCAGAGAAATCTAGTCTGGAACACCATAGTTCATAAACGTTTCCCTCCGACAAGAAAAATGTCAGGCCAATTAGCGACGAGAGGGGAAGACGACGAAACCGAAACTTATTGTGATAAACAGAAGAAGCAACAACAACAAAAAAATGCAGTTGGAAAAATGCAGAAATTTATTTACAGCAAAGGTAGACCCAAAGATTGTTAAGGCGGATACTTTGTCGTAGTTCATGTCTATGGGCGCGAAATGGGGATCGAATCCTGTCTGCATAAAGAGGCGTGCCGATGACGCATTGATGAGCGTACGTTGCAACCGGCCAACAGCAGCGGCATAAATAACCAGGGGATTTTGACCCCCCCTCGTGCGATCCGCGTTCCCGGAAGTGGCTCCTGATGAAATATCTTGCTCCGCCTTAACAATCTTTGGTAGACCCACTACCAAAGTGGGTCTGACTTTTGGTGCTACTTGAAGTTTAGGCAAAGTAGGAAGTAACGATAGGAATCTCTGTTCAATGTGATTGGTACGGCACTGAATGCAGATTAATTTGTATACTACTATTAGTGAATGAGGAGCAGCTGTGTGTGTGTGTGTGTGTGTGTGTGTGTGTGTGTGTGTCAGTCAGTGGGTAAGGAATATGCAGCCTGCTAGCTCCCTCTGCTGGTTGATCTAGGCCACTACCTGCCTGGCTTATCACCATGGAAACATTGCATAAGCAATGACTAGAGCATTATAGTAACAGATATACGGTCACACCCTCACACACTTATCCCTCTCCCATTTACACACACACACACACAGAGGATTAAAAAAATCTCCCAGATGGGTGAAGGCTCAAATCTGTCATCAGTAATCACCACACAGACACCACACATGCCAGAGTGCATATTGGTACACAACATCCTAGAAGACAAATACACACATGCATGTTTATTTCTGCAATAAGCTAGGAAACACGTATGCACACACGCCAATACACACACACACACACACATATACATTCATTAGATTCATACATAGATGATTATATACAACATAAAATAAATTTGTAAAAAAACTGTTGAGTGTGTGTGTGTGTGTATGTATGGGTGTATGAGTGCGTGTGTATGCGTGTATCAGTGTATGTGTGTGTGTGTGTGTGTGTGTGTGTGTGCGCGTGTGTGTGCGCGCACGTGGGTGTATGAGTATGTGTGAATCTGGATCAGCAGGAGTGTGGTTGAGGGGGTAACGCTTGAAGGGTCACACTGTAAACTTCCGTCTCATTTCCTTTCAGTGTGAGTGAAGTAGTCACTTCCACCACCTCATCCAGCTGCAACACACACACACACACACAGTATTACATATATATATATATATATATATATATATATATATATATATACACACACGACACGGATACACCCACACACACACACACACACTTACCAATACATCTGCACACATCCACAGTAGTGTAACTCACCGTTGTGCCTTTAGGGGGCGCCCACGTGACGGTGAGGGTGCGCCTGGCTCCAGCATCCACGTTGCCCTTGGGGGGTTCCACACTGAACCCCTTCTGCTTCAGCAGCGCAGCGTTCTCCCACACAAACTCCACGCTCTGCAGCCGGGAGGAGGACAACACATGCTCGCACACTGCACACACTGTCATACGTCATGCACTTGTTTTGTGTGTTTGTGTGTGTGTGTGTGTGTGTGTGTGTGTGTGAAGTAAAAGAAGGGGGTGGTCTGAAGAAAACTGAATCTGTTTTTATGCCTAGATTCTCACAAAATGTCACTGGTTTGAAAAGTGCTTTGATATCCCCATTTTTAGTTGTAGTCGTTTTACCTACGTCTATCACCAATGATGGACAGAACTCATAATAGACCTGTCCTCCATGCTACAGCAGTATAGGGCAAATTCTCCCAAGTGCCTTTCAGCCTGCGCATATTCTGCCCTTGACTTAAGTCAGTCATTTACGCGCCATGAAGGCTTTGGGAGGAGCTACTCCAACAATCCGGGCATTTCTTATGCATCTTAGGAGGGCTGTATTAAAGGAGAATTCCGGTGTGATATTGACCTAAAGTGTGTTAAAACATGATACAGAGTGTGAACGTATGTCTCATAGCTCATCAAAAATAATTCAGGGGAAATGCATGGATTCCAGTTGCTGCTACTGGAAACAACTGGAATCCATGCATTTCGACAGAATTGTTTTTGGAATCTGATCCCTTATCATACCTGTTCATTCATACTCGTCGCTCGACTTATCGTGACTAAATTCAAATGGGCGGCGATCGGTAAACTTCATGAAGGTACTGTCTGTATAAATCGTCTTGTAAATAAACTACCAGTGCTTTTTCAAAGTTATCAATGTCTCGTTTAAAATGTCAAGGCCCTTGGAAGTCTACCAATGAAGTATGGAGCTACTTTGAGCCTCGTAAATGGTGTAAAACAGTGATTTATTTGCATGGTTAGGCCGATGCCCGAGGCACCCCCATCAAAAAACTGTTGGTAGCATCGGCTAATTAACACCAGATTTCTAAGTGCAAGGGACAAGCCGAGATGAGCTATGAGACATACGTTCACACTCGGTATCATGTTTCAACACACTTTAGGTCAATATCACACCGGAATTCTCCTTTAAGGTCGAGCGCCTCTACAAGGTGAAACAGCATATTCCTCGATGTCGGCAGTAGGCCTAGGTCTAAATACATGTAGGTTACACAGTATGTTACAAGTTAACATTACAGTTTGGTGCTGATATGGGTTTATGTTTTTTCCTATTACAGTGTCACAAGGTGACATATTTTCCAACATTGCTTTATGAATGAGGCTACATTGTTAAATAGGGAAAAACCTGTTATAATCACCTCGTTTGGATACTGGAGCTTACCACCTGTGCACCTTCAGTTTTAACGTGACGTGAAGTCTTCATCCCATAGCCTACTTTGTTTGAATCTGTCCATATCTGTCCAACTTCACCCAAGTCATCCATAGCCTAAACTTGTGCAGATGCCTGCACTACTCCTGAGTAGCAATAATCATTCATATTCTCCTGTCTCTGATTAGTTTCTAACGGTGGTTGGTATTGTTATGCCAGTCTCTCTACTGTATTCGAAACTGCTTCGTTAGCATAGATAAATTGATATGAGAATCAGCTGTCCTTGAAACGCTCTTTCTCAAGTGAGTTTTAAATTATGAATCTAAACACTTCAAGCACGTCTTGATTCTTTATAACAATTCAATAACAATTCTTTGTTAGGCTATGTAATGAAACATAATTTTACTGTAGGCCATTCACTATTCAGTTCACCTTAATTATGTTTCCCAAATCAAAGACTGGTTTGTGTTCTTTCTGGATTAAAATGCCATTCAGAAGGTCGATGAGAAAGTCCATGTGTTTGTGTTTGTGTATTTGTGTGTGTTGGTGTGTGTGTGTGTGTGTGTGCACACATGTAAATTGTGTACACACACACACACACACACACAAAAAAAAGTGTGTGTGTGGTCATGAGAGTTTGTATGCCCATGTTTGTGCCAGTGTGTGTGTGTGTGTGTGTCTGTGTGTGTTTGTGTGTTTGTATTTGTGCGTGTGTGTATGTGTGTGTGCACACATGTAAATGTGTACACACACACACAAAAAAGTGTGTGTGTGGTTGTGAGCAGGGATGTAATTGGTAAAGGTCAAAAAAGCAGGAAAAATAAACGTAGCGAGTGTTGGCTACTGTATGCATTTACATCACCTACTGTACAATTTATAAAATTCATGAGGCAAATCCTATGCAGAGGTGGCACTAGAAAAGGGCCTTATGAAAGGAAATATTTTTGGGCCAAATACTAGGGCGGTCCGGGGAGCATACCCCCCCAGTAAGAACAATTTGAAAATTAAAAAACGGCCTGATGGTGTTGATAAAAATAACAACTCAACTCATCAACTCTAAAGTCGCACATCAATGAAATAGTGTTGACATTGAGGGGAGTGTTAATTTATTTTCATTGTGTCCCCTAGGTTATATCTGTGGCCTGAAATGCCTTGTATGTGAAAAAACTTCCTCAGCATATTAGGTCATATCATAGATTATTATGGCCTTTATTTGAACAGTGAAAATAATAATAAAAAGAGTTTTTGAACTTTAATGTCACTAATGCTGATTATTCAATGATTCATTTGAATTTAAATATTTAAAATACTTTCACAGCAAAAATTATAAATGCGATTAATGTAGATTAATTAATCACAGAGTATGTAATTAATTCGATTACATTTTTTCAATTGACAGCCCTAAAATATACATATAATGACCGACCCGCCCCCCCACCCCCTTAACAAATACTCAGCAGATCACATCCATACGAATTGCTTGGGTCTCATTTTCAGGCCGGAAAATCCGGAATTCCGGATTAATCCGGAAGAATCACACCCCTGCGTGAGAGTTTGTATGCCTGGATGGGTGTGTGCCTGGATGGGTGAGTGTGTGTGTGTGTGTGTGTGTGAGAGAGAGTTACCTTCTTGGCCCCAGGCTGGCTGGTGCGTATGCAGCCCACCTCCAGTGAGCGAGAGGCAGTGACGCCCCCGTCACTCCTCAGGATCAACAGCACTGGGTTAGGGGCCTTCTCCACGTCTACAACACACACACACAAACACACACACACACACACACTCAGGGCTGTTATCGGTAAGCGCTTTCAGATATAACCTCCGGAGTATATGCGGAGGTTCGTCAAACGGAGGTCCTACCCTTCGGATGATTCAGATATGATGCTAACCTGCGGACCTTATACTGACCTTATACGGACCTATGTGTGAACGACATACACGCACATTACAGAATCTCTGTGTGGTTGTCGAGTGAGGGGTGGGGGCTTGTAGAGTTCACAAGATGCGAGATATGACGCAGAATATATGCGGCCGTCACAGCTGTGCCTGTCACAGCTGCTGTTTGTTTACAAAGTGCATTATGTAGGCTAAAGAAGAAAAATCTATTGTGCGTAGGCTAATACTTGAAGTAGTCACGTAAGTGCGCACTTGAAATTGACCTACAGTATTTGTATGGAGAGAGAGAGAGCATGCATGAACTTTATGGTACCAGCCAATTCAGTAGGCTAACTCAAGACTTCAAGGCCATCATATACAATGTTTTTAAGCAACAGACAAAATACTAACATAACAGTGAAGTGGTTCGTTTTTTCATGGTTTATATTTTCCAAAAGCATCCTCTCCCCATGTGTCTATTGCATTTACGTAAGGAGCTTGGAACAAAGTTGGGTTTTCTTCGTTTTCATTTCTCTAGGCATATTTATGCTCAACAAATATCAGCGAGCTCAGCAGTGAGGTCATGAGAATGCTATCAATGAACAGAAAACCGACCGTGTTGGCTAACAATTTATTAAATACTCCTGTTATTGTTGTCAACGACGTTAGTCTTTTAAATTTGTTTGGCCTTGCCATGCAGTTGTAGGCTACAACGTGTCTCTTGCTGTTCCCTTCATGAGTTCTATCAAAATGTTGTATGCCCTCATGGACAGTAGCTCCGTGATGTCTGCATCTTTCCAGGTCTGAGATTTTCTGGACAGCACTATGCCACTCCATCATAACACTGGCATTTAAGTCAGTTTAAACCCACCGTTTAACATCCGCAGAACCTCCGGTCTTACACGTATGTCTGAAAGCGCTTGGTGTGTGTGTGTGTGTGCGTGTGTGTGTGTGTGTTAGAGGGTGATACGGGAATCAATTTTCACTCCCGTCCCATCCCGAGCCCGCACAAATACTCCCGTCATATCCCGATCACGTGACAGCCCCCCCCAAAAAATTCTGTCCCGCAAAATCCCGAGAGAAAGACTCCTACATATTTTACAGGACTTTGCTGTAGGCTATGCTTAAATCATTTCATAGTCAGAATTGTAGATCTCATCCCATCAGTTAAGTTTGCACCGTTCTCATCACGTTAAACCAGCGAAGCATAGCAACGTTGTTGCTATGGGTAAACAAAACTATTTTTTGAGTTCCGCCAGGGTTATGCGATAAATATATTGAGGAATGCGATCGTAGAGGTGCCATGCCCCAACATTGCATGACACATTAAACTCAACAAGAATCGCTTTCCCGGACAGCTCGTGCAATTGAATAGAGCTGTCCTTTGCTGACACTTTCGCCTGTAGCCTAACTGTTTCTTTGCATCCATTTTGCCTTAGGGCCTAGTCGCTGAAGCTGATTGATTGTGAAAAGAGCAGCTGCTTTGTCTTGCTCTGATAGGCTACCAATCAACAACAAACGTATTGTGGGTTGTAATTGGTTCTCTTTTCTAAAACGAAATGCCTCACGTCTTTGGGCACACTCACTGCATTGCAGCGTCATTTTTTTAAGTTAATGTCTGGCTTCCCGCCAGCTCCCATTTATTATTTCCTGTCCCGTCCCAATCACGTTACCAACAGTGAAATTTACTCCCGTACTGCGGGAAACCCGCGGGAATCCCGAAAAATTGTCACCCTCTAGTGTGTGTGTTATGTGCGAGTGTGTGTCTGTGTGCATGTGTGTCTGTGTGTGTCTGTGCATTTCTCTCTCTCTCTCTCTCTGTTTGTGTGTGCATGTCTGTGTGTGTTAATGTGTGTCTGTGCATTTCTCTGTGTGTGTGTATGTGTGTGTTAATGTGTGTGTCTGTGCATTTCTGTGTGTGTGTGTGTGTGTGTGTGTGTGTGTGTGTGTGCGTGTGTGTGTATAATGTGCGTGTGTGTGTCTGTGTGCATGTGTGTCTGTGTGTGTTAATGTGTGTGTCTGTGCATTTATCTTTGTGTGTGTGTGTGTGTACCTTGGGTTGGGTCTGTCAGATTGTCCTTCAGAGGGTCTCCTCCACACAGGTACATGATGTTGTGGCGAGATGCTCCTTTCAAGTCTACTGCACACACCGTTTGCTAACAAACAAACACACACACACACACACACACACACACACACACACACACACACACAGTAAAACATAATAGCTATCCTAACTTAAAATGTTTAGTAAGTATAACTCAGTTTTTGACTTTTGTTGAGATTACTTGCCTAAAATGAGTGTCATTTAATTTTGAGGTGGAAAAGTATAACATGCTCATTTAAATCAAGTAAACTATACTTGAATTGTTTAAGTTTGTGCTATAAGGCCATGAGTCATGTTGGTGAGTTACTTCTAGGGATGTTTTGTGAGTGTTTGTGTGTGTGGGTGTGTTGATAAGAGACTTGGTTGTGTGAGTGTGTGAGTATAAGAGTCACCTGAGACTCACCTCCTGTGTGTGTGTAAGAGAGCGAATGAGAAGCATGTCTTTATGTGTGTTTATGTATGTGTATGTGTGTGTGTGTGTTTGGGTGTACCTTGTTGGAGAGCTGAATGGTCACTGTGTCGGAGTGTGTGAGGCTCTCGTGGTCAGGCTGGAAGGTGACGGTGACATCCATAGATTTACCCGGAGGAATAGCGCCCTCTGCAGGAGACACGAGAAACGCACACCGACCACCACAGCTTTGGCCATCTACTGTGAGATGGAGGAAGGCAGGGAGGGAGAGAAAGATGGAGAAAGGAAGGGAGAGGGAGAAAGTTTTCTTCAATTTATTTTCTTTTTCTTTTACTCATGTTGTTTTTGTTCCTGTAACTACTTTGCCAAAACAGTGCTTGAGTTGTCATGTCAATAACAACAATAACATCTGAGTTGAATTGGGAAGTGAGATGAGGAGGAAGATGGTGTGAGAAAGAGGGAGAGAGAAAGAGGGAGTGAAAAAAGGAGAGTGAAAGAGAGAGAAAAAGGGAGAGAAAGAGGGAGAGTGTAAGAGGGAGAGTGAAAGAGAGAGAAAGGAGAGAACGAGGGAGAGTGAAAAAGGGAGTGAAAGAGAAAGAAAGAGGGAGAGAGAAAGAAAGGAGAGAAAGAGGGAGAAGGAAAGAGGGAGAGTGAAAGAGAAAGAAAGAGGGAGAGTGAACGAGTGAGAAAGAGGGAGAAAGAGGGAGAGAGAAAGAGGGAGTGAGTGAGAAATAAATAAAAGGGAGAGTGCTAAGAATAAATCATGGGGTTTGTTTGTAAGCTGCTACTTGCTACCACTGACATTTTGGAATATCAGCCATTCATTTAGAAACAGAAAAAAGCATCTGAATGTGAATGAGGCCTTCCAGCTGAGCGTGTGTGTTGTGTGTGTGTTGTGTCTGTGTTGTGTTCCAGCTGAGCGTGTGTGTTGTGTGTGTGCTGTGTGTGTGTGTTGTGCAGGAGTTATCCAGTGTATTTTAAGCACCCTAACACCCGAGTCATCTTCTGAGTGTGAGTGTCTTACCTACACTGGGTGATGTCAGTTATCTTTGTGTGTGTGTGTGTGTGTGTGTCTTACTTGTAGTGGAAGATGCATTTTGTGCTTGTTCAATGTCATCTGATTGGTCGACAGACAGCTGCTGTGTGTGTGTGGGTGGCGGACTGGCCAGAGATGCTGTGAACTTTACTGACAAGACTGAGCCATTATGCAACTGTATGATTACACACACACACACACACACACACACACACACACACACACACACACACACACACACACACACACACACAGGGAGAGAAAAAGAGAAAACCAAATGCATAAGTGTAATTAAACTAATTAAACTCATTAATAGTCACACACACAAGCAAGAAACACACACACACACACACACACACTCACACACACACAGACAGAAACAATTGCATAAATATAATTAAACTCATAAATATAATTAAATTGTCAGCTTTGATTAAATATAATATACTCTATCCATACATTGTAACAAATGTCAGACCTCATTAGCAATACCAATGTAATTATTTTGCTAATAATTAATTGCTTATAAGCAGGGTAGGAATTTCACGGCGGCCACGGTGACCACGACGGCCATGGCCCTTTGAAAATCAGAGGTTTACAGGCCACGGTGGCCTTGGTGCCCCTTTCTTTTAATATTCTGCTTTGCGTCCTTCTAATAGCTTCTAATTTTTATTTAGCCTATGGCCTGTCAAAATAATCTTAGCATTCACAGTGCAAATTCATTTAGTCTTTTACGCAGTGGAGAAAGTGACAGCGCAAGAAAGAAAGTGCATCCAAATTCACCCATTCTTCTCAGTTGAACTACTCACGAAGTAGCCTACTCATCACTCACCTTGGATTTTTGACTGAACCTTGCCTGTACTGCTGCCTGTGTTTCTGCCTGCCTACCTGTGTACCGAACTCTGCCTGTCTTTGCCACCTTGGATTTTTGACTGAACCTTGCCTGTACTGCTGCCTGTTTTTTTGCCTGCCAACCTGTGTACCGAACTCTGCCTGTCTTGCCACTTTGGATTTTGACAAACCTGCCTGTACCTCTGCCGTTTTTGGATTTTGAGTTTGAACTGTTTTGTCAAATCACTCTGCCTGGCTGCCAACCTGTGTTCTCTGTCATTAAAACCCACTAAATATACTCTCTGCTTCCTGAGTTCTGCTTTTGGTTCCACAGTAACTCACCTGGCCTCACCGGCCCTGACAGAAAGAGCTTTTAAACGATGTTAGCTGCTAATTGCTGTGGTGAACCGGTTCGCGAGAAAAGTAAATGAGAATTAAATTTAACCATAAATTCTACTGAAGGTTTTGCGTCCATCTCCCTACCCATCATCTTGGTGGAATACTTCACGAACCCTTCGTTTAACACATGACAAACCATATATCAGAATTTGCAGTAATTTTCGACATGCATGGATGTCTCCAAATTTGAGCTTTAAGTTTTACAACGTGTTTAAATTGTTCCACATGATTTCACAAGAGTTTGTGAAGGTAGCCTTAATGATCACAAAATGCTAAGCATGCATCTAGGTTATTTGAGTTTCTTAAAGCTGAGCTGTGCTTAAATTGTTCAATACATGATTTCATAACAGGGCAAATATAAAATAAATGTTAAATATAGCCTAGATATCTGTAAATATTAGATTTACAGTTCTATGTAATATGTTTCATGTTTTTGTAATGTTTCATACAGTGATGCAGGTCTACTGCAGTGAATAGGCTAAATACAACTTTGATCATTTTTATAGCCTACTACTGTATAGTTAACTTTAGCCTTGGTGCCCTGTCATGTGGCCTTTGTGCCTCCCACCAAATATGCCCAACTGAAGGCCAAGTGGCCTTGCCCCCAGAATAGTGAAATTCCAAGCCTGCTTATAAGTAACAATGATAAGTGCACCGGCAAAACCACTTTAAAATAGATATTTATGGACTAATTTCCACAAATTGCCTATACATTAATGACACCACTTTGTGATTAAGAGTGAATGGACTGTGAAAGTGCATGTTTCACAGGGCTAAGGAGACTGCACTGCTTTTAGGAGCACTAGACTACAGCAGGTATAAGGAGACTGCTTTTAGGAGCACTAGACTATAGCAGGAATAAGGAGACTGTTTTTAGGAGCACTAGACTACAGCAGGGCTAAGGAGACTGCACTGCTTTTAGGAGCACTAGACTACAGCAGAGCTAAGGAGACTGCACTGTTTTTAGGAGCACTAGACCACAGCAGGGCTAAGGAGACTGCTTTTAGGAGCACTAGACTACAGCAGGGCTAAGGAGACCGCTTTTAGGAGCACTAGACTACAGCAGGGCTAAGGAGACTGCACTGTTTTTAGGAGCACTAGACCACAGCAGGGCTAAGGAAACTGCTTTTAGGAGCACTAGACTACAGCAGGGCTAAGGACTAGACTACAGCAGGGCTAAGGAGACTGCTTTTAGGAGCACTAGACTACAGCAGGGCTAATAAGTGCTTTTTAGGAGCACTAGACTACAGCAGGGCTAAGGAGACTGCTTTTAGGAGCACTAGACTATAGCAGGGCTTAGGAGAATGTTTTTAGGAGCAATAGCAGGGCTAAGGATAATGATTTTAGGAGCACTAGACTATAGCAGGACTAAGGAGACTGCACTGCTTTTAGGAGCACTAGACTACAGCAGGTATAAGGAGACTGCACTGTTTTTAGGAGCACTAGACTACAGCAGGGCTAAGGAGATTGCACTGTTTTTAGGAGCACTAGTCTCCTTAGCCCTGCTGTAGTCTAGTGCTCCTAAAAAGCACTCATTTACACTAGACAGTTTTTTGTGCTACCTAAACACTGTGTGTGTGTGTGTGATACTGACTTTGATGATTTGAGATGCACTGTCGTTCTCCAGCACGTATCCAAAGTCCATGACTGCACTGCTTTTAGGAGCACTAGACTACAGCAGGTATAAGGAGACTGCTTTTAGGAGCACTAGACTATAGCAGGAATAAGGAGACTGTTTTTAGGAGCACTAGACTACAGCAGGGCTAAGGAGACTGCACTGCTTTTAGGAGCACTAGACTACAGCAGAGCTAAGGAGACTGCACTGTTTTTAGGAGCACTAGACCACAGCAGGGCTAAGGAGACTGCTTTTAGGAGCACTAGACTACAGCAGGGCTAAGGAGACCGCTTTTAGGAGCACTAGACTACAGCAGGGCTAAGGAGACTGCTTTTAGGAGCACTAAACTACAGCAGGGCTAAGGAGACTGCACTGTTTTTAGGAACACTAGACCACAGCAGGGCTAAGGAGACTGCTTTTAGGAGCACTAGACTACAGCAGGGCTAATGAGTGCTTTTTAGGAGCACTAGACTACAGCAGGGCTAAGGAGACTGCTTTTAGGAGCACTAGACTACAGCAGGGCTAAGGAGACCGCTTTTAGGAGCACTAGACTACAGCAGGGCTAAGGAGACTGCTTTTAGGAGCACTAAACTACAGCAGGGCTAAGGAGACTGCACTGTTTTTAGGAGCACTAGACCACAGCAGGGCTAAGGAGACTGCTTTTAGGAGCACTAGACTACAGCAGGGCTAATGAGTGCTTTTTAGGAGCACTAGACTACAGCAGGGCTAAGGAGACTGCTTTTAGGAGCACTAGACTATAGCAGGGCTAAGGAGAATGTTTTTAGGAGCAATAGCAGGGCTAAGGATAATGATTTTAGGAGCACTAGACTATAGCAGGACTAAGGAGACTGCACTGCTTTTAGGAGCACTAGACTACAGCAGGGCTAAGTAGACTGCACTGGTTTTATGAGCACTAGATTACAGCAGAGCTAAGGAGACTGCTTTTAGGAGCACTAGACTACAGCAGGGCTAAGGAGACCGCTTTTAGGATTACTAGACTATAGCAGGGCTAAGGAGACTGCTTTTTCCAAAGTTAAGGTTCAAAAGAGTGCTGTGATTTGCTGGCTTGGCACCCAGAGGTCGGGCCCTACCAACCGGGCTGTAGCTAGTCTACTTTAGTGATCAAAGCAGGGAAGGTCTGTGAGTGGGATAATGGGCTTCATGGCCTCGACAAACATAATTTTATGCTAATACGACAAAACCCCTGTGCACTGGCCGTTTTCGGATTCCATTTTTTTGTGCTACCTAAACACTGTGTGTGTGTGTGTGATACTGACTTTGATGATTTGAGATGCACTGTCGTTCTCCAGCACGTATCCAAAGTCCATGACTGGTCCTTTGAGTGTACATGTGACCAGCGGCTTCACACCCTCTCCACACAGAGTGAGCTCCAGATTCATCCTACTGCAGCGCACCTCCAGAACTTCCCGGTACTGCACACACACACACACACACTAGTAGCATTAAGTTGCTTAGGTGTGTATATGTACTGCAGCGTGTGTGATAGTATTGAACAATAAGCAAGACAAGAATTCATCTTATGTGGCAGAGGCCCACATGAGGAGGACATGGCCTCAAATCATCTGGAAAGGGGACAGGACTACACACACACACACACACACACGGACATGCATACGGGGGAAATCTGAGACTGAGCATGAATGCAGACAAACACACAAACATATGTATGTGTGTGTGCAGGGGTGGGTAGTAACGTTTTACAAGTAACGCACATGAGTAAATGTTTTTTTTTTTCGAGGAATGGCAACTTTCCGTATTCCTTTTTCAAAACGGTACTTCTACTCTTACTCATGTACATTTGAGCCAGTAATCTACTCTTCACTCAGCTACATTTCCAATTGCCTTTTGTTACAAGTACAAGTAGAAGAAAGTATCTCGAGGGAGAAAAGCGCACCTCTCCCTCGGTGCACAATGGCGTGGGAGAAAAGAAACAGGGCTTCAGAATGCATTGCTACGTTTCCCCGTGATGTAGCCTACTACACGGAAGTACATGTTCTATATATCTAACAGCTCAGTTAATGCAATGACGTCCTGCCAGCTACTACATCTTCTGGTGAGACTGCCAGAGTAGCAATGAGACGAGAGGTAGAACATGACACGGAAACTTTCGTCTATATTAATTTCTGGCCAGCATCGTTCAACAATCACATTGGACAAGGAAAGAAGGCCTACAACTTAATTTACAAGCAAAGCACTAAAAATCGAGCACACAAGTTAGAAAAAACCTAGCATTCGTTTATGTAGCCTCAATGTTGCAGCGACAGAGCAGGCTATCTGTTTTCTCAGCCGACCGTCTCATGTCATGTCCTGCAACATTGAGGCTACATATAGTATAGTATGTACTATACTATACTATACTATATGCAGCCTAAATATAGGTCTACCATAATATAGCCATTGTTTTTAGGTTACATTGGCTATGACAAGAGAGCCTACAAAAGTACGTCAAATAATATTAAAGTAGCCTATATTAAATAAAATATATTTGAATTGGGCTGATGAAATATGTTTGCCTATATGACTAGCCTACAGAGGAAGAGAAAAGCAAACAGGTGTAAAGAATTTGTTTGTATCCCTTTAAAGGGCCATCACAAATATAAAAAAGTAACTTGTTACTTGAGTAATTTATTAACAAAGTACTTTTTTTACTTTTACTTGAGTAGATTTCTCAGTTGGGAATATGTACTTTTACTGAAGTAATTTTTGAAGGGAGTAATTGTACTTTTTTTTTAGATTTTTAGTACTCTGTGTGTGTGTGTGAGCAGGAGTGTGTGTGTGTGTGTGTGTGTGTGTGTGTGTGTGTGTGTGTGTGTGTGTGACAGCACCTTCTTCTCCTCAGTGGGTGTGAAGGCCAGCAGCAGTGTGTATGTGTCTCCTGGTCTGAGCGACCTGAGGGCGTTGAGCAAAAGGAAGGGGCCGCTCAGGTCCAGCACTGAAGATGTCAGCTGCAGCAGTCAGAGGTCAAGGCCAGTTTCCACTCGACACATCAGCTATAACATTATTATAACACACACTACACATCAGCTATAACATTATTATAACACACACTACACATCAGCTATAACATTATTATAACACACACTACACATCAGCTATAACATCAACACACACACTACACATCAGCTATAACATCATTATAACACACATAGGGTTGGGCACCGAAACACGGTTCTAATATGGCACCGGTGCCGACGCAAACGGTAGTAACTGCATCGAATAACAACGTGGATTTCGGTGCCTCATTTCGGTGCTTAAATAGCGTTTTTTTAATTAATTTTTATACGAGGCATCACTGCATGTCATGCGCCATCTCTAATGTCTTGCTCTGATAGCAACACATCCAGACCCAGTTATAGATAGCTAACATAAACACTGGATGTATAAACTAGAGGGGTGCACCACATAGGCCAGTGGACAGTGTTTGACAGCTTGCGTGAGCCCAAGTAGCTTACTTTAAAGCGATATCGCGAGATCCTGTCAAAATCTAGCAGTGGGCCTAACTACACACAATATCCTTGCTAATGCGCTAACTGGAATTTATTTGAAATGTTGTCAGCAAAGTTGTAAGGTGAAAACTTTATTTCACGGTGTGTTCTAACAACATAATGGCATGATATTAGTCTTATTAAATGTGCATGAGGCCCATATAGCATCAACATGAGTATGAAGATCATGCTAAAAGTTCGGTGGCAGGTTACATACCTGATGTCACTGAGCTGTCAAAGAGGCTACGAAACCATCTCCGTACGTTATCGCTAATTAAACTTAGCTGACTGGTGTTAGCGCATAGCCATAGTTGCTGTTAAAATGCCTACTAGGCTAGCGCTGGGAATCTAAACACTTCAACAGCGACATGTAGCCTAACATGTTCAAAACTATTGCGTGTTATGGATTAAGACATGAAATTTCTTTAAGTATTTGGGAACACACTGAATTAACTGTTAGTCCCTGTTCCCTGTTAGATTAACTTGCTTGCAAATGCCGTTGTCCATAACCTGGCAGTTCTATGGCAAGTGGTTTTAACATACCTTATGGCAAACCGCCTACACTGGGTAAACTTGAAAGCAAAGCTTACCATTGTGTGTGCATGCATGGCAAGCTGTTTTAACATTTAAATGTATTATTCGTAGGAGCAATGAGATATTGATAGTAAATTGAATATAACAGTTCAATTTCATGTTCAAATTTGTCTTATCAATAAAAAAAGCAATTCATGCTTTAGACCATTTTAATTTAAAACATTTTAATAACAAAGTACCGGTTCAGGCACCGTTTTGGCACCGGCACCGTTTTAAAAGTATCGATTTAGCACCGGTATCGGATAAAACCCAAACGATACCCAACCCTAAACACACACTACACACCAGCTATAACATCATTATAATCCACACTACACATCGGCTATAACACCATTGTAACACACACTACGCATCAGCTATAACATCATTGTAACACACAGCTCACTGCCCAAGGTAAGGATACATCCAGACTCTCCTCACAGATGTTCTGCACAGTGACTTTCTTCACCACTTTCTCATCTGTGGGAGTTTTACACACACACACACACACACACACACACACAGTATCCAAATATGATGACACACACAATCACATCAACACACACACACACTTGTGTACTGACCCAGTACCATCTGCTGATAGTTGAGTGTGTGGTCTCTGTTGCTGTGGTTGAGTAGCACACACACACACACACACACACTTGTGTACTGACCCAGAAGCACCTGCTGGTAGTTGATTGTGTGGTATCCGCTGCTGTGGTTGAGGAGCAGCAGGGCGGGTCGCACCACTGGGCACCTCAGCTCCAGGTACAGGATGTTATGGGGACTGTGGGGGAGGACAGCGGGAGTGAGTATGTGTGCGTGTGTAGGATCAAGATGGGGGCAGCAATGCAACGGTAAGAATGTTGGCTGCAGCAAAACAACAAAGAACACTGTGTGGGTGTGTGTGTGTGTGTGTGTGTGTGTGTGTTATGGCCACTTTGGCCTCTCGGCTGTTTTCTACTTATTTTGTCTGCCTCTCCTCTCGTAGGTCTGACCCCGCATGTCCCGGGATAAGGGGTGTGCCAGCGTACGGGGCGTGACCCACCTTACCGGATAAATTTGGCCTGGCCTTCCAGAGAAGCTTTGCTTTGTGTTTTGTTCTGTTGTTGTTAAAGTCCTTTTGATTAGATATGTTTTCACGTAATTAAACCCTAAACGTGAATTGTCGCACTGTCTCCTGCCCCATTTCTTTGTTACTTTTGAGCTGGGTAACAGTGTGTGTGTGTGTGTGTGTGTGTGTGTGTGTGTGTGAGTGATCAGACCTGTAGGTGCAGTCCTGTTCAGGTTCGGTGGCGTCTCCATCAGAAACGAAGCAGGGGACAATGAAGCGCTGGTGTGTGTCTTTGAAGGATCGCAGCAGACCTTCCACAGCAGGGCCCAACTCCTCACCACTACACAACAACAACAACACATAAATAATAATAATAATAATAATAACTAGAAAAGCATTTCCTGAAGGAAATACAGTGCATGAAAATGCAAAAAATATGATGTAAAATATCATACAGAATAAAAACAAACTATATTGGTTGCTAGGTAGATGAGGTTTAATATAGTTGGACTGACTGAACAGTTAAATAAGTGGATAGTTGAAATGGTTAAATTATTTAGGTAGATAGTTGACGATAACTGACACTTGGAATGGCTCTAATGTTTGCTAGCAGTTATGCTAACTATGTTAACAAAGATAATAATGTTAACCAAGTTACTATGCTAACTAGCATGCTAACAATGTTAAAATGCTAACTATGCTAACCATGTGACTTAGCTGACTTAGCTAATCATTTTAAGCAGTTTTGCTAAAAATGCTAACTAGCATGCTAACATGCTAGCATGCTAACTGTGCTAACCATGTGACTTAGTTAACTTAGCTAATCATTTTAAGCAGTTTTGCTAAAAATGCTAATTAGCATGCTAACATGCTAGCATGCTAACTATGCTAACCATGTTACTTAGCTAACTTAGCTAACTAGCTACAGTGGGTAGGAATCATAGTTGATGACAAGTAACAGTTACAATGGCTGAACAGTTAAAAAGTTCAGTAGTTTAAAGGGTTGAATTGTTTAACAGTGAAATATTGTAGTGAGGACTTTTATTTTGAAACAGTTTTTGGCAGAGGAAGCAGTTGAACAGGATGTGTAGTCTTAATAGGGCCAGTTTGTATGCTTAAAGCCTGAGACTGGCAGTTGGTCCAGGTGGCCCGAACACCTGCCATAGGATTCTAATTGCTTAACGGCTCTATTGTGATGTCATCAGCCCATGTTAAGTCTATGGGGAAATTTTGACTAGTTTTTAATTAATAGTTTAAAAAGTATAAAAGTTACAAAGCTGAAAAATACATAGCACCCATGTCCCAAGTAAGACCTACGTAACATAGTTTGAATGAAGTTTCTACGTTAAACGGTTGAAGCTGCATTAAATGCGTTAGAAGAAGAATAAGAATAAGAAGCCTAGGAAGAACAGTACAGTGCATTTTCATGCACTGTAATAAGCTTTTTTTGTATAGCACCTTTCATACACAGAATGCAGCTCAAAGTGCTTTACATTTGGAGCATGTAACACAATAATAGTCAGTCAGTCATTATCAGTCACTTTCACTTTTCTTCATTGCTGTGGCCGTTTATGATCCAATCAGCAACATATCA
>NC_055963.1:14416214-14418714 GCF_018492685.1 Alosa sapidissima
ATGAAAGTGCAAATTACATAGACTAATGATTTTAAAAAATCCACTAGGCGTGTTTGGTTGTATATATAAGGTCTACAGTTTGCCTCAATACTTTTCAGTGTGTATACAGTAATAATCTACTGTGAAAACTTCACACTATTTTGCTTTCTTAAAAAAAACAAAAAAAAACGAAATCGCTCCTTTCGTTTCATAAACGGACTACACCTAGAAGTCATGTGACGTGACTTTACCCATCGACGTACTCATCATAGCATGGTTTGTTTATTAGTCTAGTTAGCATTGCATTATTTATTTATGACAAATAAATTCTTGAATCTTGAAAATTGACACTTACTGCCAGCTCTTCATGTGAGAGCACAACACAAGTCACCCTAACATAAAGGTAATCGCCACACGGTTTACACTGCTTTCCGTCATTGCAAAATGATTTTAAGTCATAGGTTCTGGCCTTATTTGTATGTGTATCTAAAGGCTGGTGAAGCACTGTAGGGAGAAGTTTTTTGTCTTGTTTCAGTGATTGGTGGACCTACATCTGAAACAACGCCGACACACAGTCTTATCCACCACTCTCTTGCCTGTACTACTGTAACTGATCGGGAAACCGAAGTTTTTCCAAACTTGCGATCTTAAAGAGACCTCTAACTCTTGTTGGTCGCCACCACACGCCATACCGTCCTTAGTGCTGCTATCTCTGACTGACTCACTTGACCGTCAACCTGACAAAAAACTGTAGGCGGACCTCAGCTATCTAGACGCCAGAGCTAAGGCGGAACTACAGATTACCGTTAGGTGTCCCTAAAGAACTTGCATATCTAACAGTAGTTCCGCATTACATTAATTAATTGGCGCACAAGTTTTATTTATTTTTATACTGTGTATTCTCCTTGTAAATTCATGCACCGAACCGTGACGCCCGTACCGTTTCGCTTCAATACGAATACATGTACTGTTCCACCCCTAGTGTGTGTGTGTGTGTGTGTGTGTGTGTGTGTGTGTGAGTGTTTGTGTTACCTTAGGTACCCCCAGGAAGCCAAAGTCCTGTGGCAGCAGTGAGCGGTTGGTGAGGCGCAGGCTGAGCTTGACGGACTCTCGGACGGAGCAGTGGCCGAAGTCCAGCTCTGTGTGTTCAAACTCCAGGTCAGAGGTTGTGACCACTGCGTGCACCATGATGGGGATGGGCCGCACCTACACCACCACATTAACATTGTGTGAGGTTTCTTTGTGTGCGTGTGTTTGTGTGAGTGTGTGTTTTTGTATGTGTGTGTGTGTGTGTGTGTGTGTGTATACTAGAGGAAGAGAGAGAGAGGAAGAGAGACAAAAATAGAGAATTGCTGAAAGAGCATATGTGTGTGTGTGTGTGTGTGTGTGTGTGTGTTGGAATTGTCTGCACCCTGCTGGTGTATTGGCCCTGAGGGTCAAGTGTGTTTATGTGTGAAACAGTGTATGCTTTATGCATATGTCTGTTTGTGCTGAGCAAAACTGTTGTGTGTGTGTGTGTGTGTGTGTGTGTGTGACTGTGTGTGTGTGAGAGAGAGAAAGAGAGAGGAGAGAATGTGTGTGTGTGTGTGTGTGTGTGTGTGTGTGTGTGTGTGTGTGTGTGTGTGTGTGTGTGTGTGTGTGTATGTGTAGAGCCCAGATTTACACTCTGTTGGAGTCTTGGCCTGTTTCATTGTGTTGTCTATATGTGTGTGTGTGTGTGTGTGTGTGTGTGTGTGTGTGTGTGTGTGCACACGTGTGTTTGTGTGTGTGATGCAGAAAGACTGTGAGCCCTAGAGGTGTAGGTTGAACTGAGTCCAAGACAAGAGCTCATCTTCTCCATCTCCACACAACAATGACCACTGCACAACGGCCCTCTGTGTGTGTGTGTGTGTGTGTGTGTGTGTGCACGTGTGTTTGCGTGTGTGATGCAGAAAGACTGTGAGCCCTAGAGGTGTAGGTTGAACTGAGTCCAAGATAAGAGCTCATCTTCTCCATCGCCACACAACAATGACCACTGCAAACGGCCCTCTGTGTGTGTGCGTGTGTGTTGACTCTGACAGCCCACTGAAACAGGACTGGGCTGTTCTGCCTTGCTGGTTTCTGTCCATCTCTACAGCACACCTGAGTCCATCTCTACAGCACACCTGAGTCCATCTCTACAGCACACCTGTGCCCATCTCTACAGAAACACCTGAGTCCATCTCTACAGCACACCTAAGCACAACCACCTGTATCCACAAAATCCCAGCCCGGTGGGACCACAGACACCAACGTGTGTATAATCCCAGCTAGGTGCGACCAAAGACACCAACGTGTGTATAATCCCAGCTAGGCGCGACCAAAGACACCAACGTGTGTATAATCCCAGCTAGGTGCGACCAAAGACACCAACGTGTGTATAATCCCAGCTAGACACGGCCAGAGGGAGAGACATCATCATACCTGAGCCCCCACATCCCATCACCACACAGGTAGAACTCAACAGACATCATCACACAGGTAGAACTCAACAGACATCATC
>NC_055963.1:14426214-14433714 GCF_018492685.1 Alosa sapidissima
CCAAAACTTTTCTCACCTGTTGTTCCCCGTTGGTCGAATGTGCTACCAGCTCCTACCAGAGTAGGGGCATCCCTCTCTACCTTCAAAACACTCCTGAAGACCCAACTCACCGTGGCAGGGTGTCGACCAGCCTATCTGTCATTGTGTGTGTGTGTGTGTGTGTGTGTGTGTGTGTAGGTGTAGGTGAGTGTGTGTGTGTGTGTAGGTGAGTGTGTGTGTGTGTGCGTGTGTGTGTAGGTGAGTGTGTGTGTGCGTATGTGTGTGTAGGTGAGTGAGTGTGTGTGTGTGTGTCTCTTTGTGTGTAGGTGTGTGTGTGTGTGTGTACATGTATGTGTGTGTCCTTGTCATACAGACCTATATTAGAGCAAATGAAGCCTACAGATGGGCTGCATTTCCTCCTCTCTCAGCACTACCAACAACTGGACATGCTATATCTAGCACTTACCACTACCTTCTTCCCTATCTTGACTATTCCTCTCCTACCTCCTTTGACTTCGCCTAATCTGTTATCCTACTCTATGGCCCTCATTTATCAACCGAGCGTAGAAACCAGCGTAGATCTGAACGCAGAAATCATCTTACGTCAGGGCTCACGTGTGATTCATGAAACTTTCGTATCACTCCAATTCCAGCGCAAGAATGAACGTGTGTTGTTAAATGTGGCGGCTGGAAACAAGCATAATTTAAATATCATGCCCCTATACAGTATATGCTCGTTTTAAAGGCCTCGCCCCTAGAATTTAAGACATGGGGGTGCATTATATGTCAAAAAGAGAGACATTTGTGACTCGAGATAGCCACAGTGACGTTGCCAGTCCAGCTGAACCTTGTTCATTTTGACAGCTAGAAAAGTGTCATCAAGAAAGCCGGTAAAGCATAGCGGTTTAAGTGCAACAGACTTTATTTTCGCAGAGAGAGTGCATCATACTACAAATACATTCATTACAAAACCATACGACACTGCTATTTGCCCTTTGAAAATAATAATAATAAAAAATAGTTTATGACTATTGCGTTTTCGAAAGAGAAAGTAATTCTCATAGTCTATGGCTATCCTAAGCCATCAAATGTGTCAACATACAGTCTACATTATGGCAAGTAGGCTACAAATGTGCAGCAAAAGTCTTAGGTCCAAGATATTCCATGAATTCAACTCTCCTTTCCAATCCTCCGCCGATTTACTGCTGCCATGCTATGCCTCCTCAAAAACTTGCTGTATGTGTAAGTGTGTGTGTGTGAGTGTGTCCAGTGGTTATGTCTGATTAATCTGCATTTTAAAGCTCCCGATTCACTAAAGCAGATTAAACAGCTTTACCTCCTCTCTCTCCCTAACACACACACACACACGCGCACACACACACACACACACACACACATCTATCTATTAATGACAAGAACCTCTGTCTGTGCGTGCGTGTGTGTATTATCTCTCGAACTGTTTGCCCGACTGTTTTCAAATTAGTCCGGTGTCTTGCTAAGGGCACAAGTGACTGCCGTGTTAACTTTGACGTTGTTTGGATAAGAAATGCAAAAAATATTGTTAAATGTTGTTAAAACAAGCACACAATGACTAGGTTTCCTTGCACACCATATTTCGATTTCATTTGGAACTAGATGTACCGCATAGCGGTACAAAATATGACCGCCGCTCAGTCCTGTACATCCATTCCGCGAAAATAAATCACACTTCAATTTGTCTCCATCTTTTACTCCATCCCCCACTCTTGAAACTTTTGTGTATGCTTGTTTGGCATGCCTGAGTGTGTGTGTGCGGCTGCACAGAAAGTAGCCTACTTGTGCTGAAAAGGTGAATAGATTGTAGAATAGCCAAAGAAGATGTAGCATTATTATAAAACCTTTAAAATCTCTAAACAATCACAAGTAGGGCAGGTCATCACAGTTCATCCATTGCAACTGGATTGATGAAAGGTCACTTACACCTGTAGGCTACATTGTATTTGGGAAAAGCAAAAGGTATCAGCATAATGTTATTTATTTATTTATTTATTTTTTATGTATTTATAAACAAAAACATCTCTGTCAGTTCCATGCCGTTTTCAACAGCTATCAAAAACAAAGGTCATTTTTGGATGGATGGATTTTTTGTGAATATTTCTTCTTCTACATAAGATTTTAGTCATCTTTAGTTCATGTAATACTTTATTGTCAATGCACAAATTAAGTAACAGTAGTCTGAAACGTTATTGTTAATGCACAAATTAAGTAACAGTAGTCTGAAACGAAATGCTGTTTTACATCTAACCAGTGGTGCAAATAACTGACATGTCCAAATGGGCCTTGATGAAATGCGTCGCTAGACTGTTCATAAACATTTTAACGGGCCAAAGTTGAAGAGCTTTTGTCCGTTATTGTTCGTGCAAATATAGGCTGATTCATGTTCCCTTGCATTGTGTAACTGAGGTCCATGGCTAGTCTGGCTTTCATCAGACCAAGCTCAATCTTTTAAGAAATCAAAAAATAAATAGCGGGCAGATCAGGCTGGGTTCACCCAGCCTAGTCCATAGGCACCCGATATTGTTTAATTTTCAGATTGAGATATACACGCTCTGGCTATTCTAAATGCAAAAATGCATTAGGGAGTTATGACAAAACTGTAACTAACAAACTAGATCCTAATAGAAAGCTGTTAGCTTCCCTAAGCTACAGGTAGGATTATAAGGTAGGCCTATTTACAACATAAATTGTCAATAGGCTATGCTGGCGACACAAATAAAATCTCCTTTGGAAACCAATGGCTTACGACTTACAGTATCAAGCGGACTTAAACTGCCATATCGTGGCGAAAAGTTGTAATAACATTCACGCAGTTCCATGAGTCAAGGAAAGCGCGAATGAAGTAGCCACTTCTAAATGGGACCCACTACACAGTAGCTTAAGGTGTGTTGCTAAAGCAGCCATAATGAAATGAAGGTGTCATTGTTTGGATACTTCACACACACGTGCTTTTTAATTTCACAGACTACAACTATCAAGCTGGAATCAAAGCACATCGATTCCCCTCTCACACCCTGCACGCACTTAAAACAAAATAAACAGGCGTCTCAGTCTCACGCATGTATAGGCAAAACTGTATCAGACCGGTGTAACGTTGGTAAATCTTCCATTGCACAGAATGATTTTGTAGCACGTGCAATAAATGACAGTCGAAAGATACAAACAGTGCTGCTATCAATTTGCTTGGTATAACCGCATTTATAGTTTTCTACAAATGCAATCAATCAAATGGGCCTCCATCACTCAACCAACGCTAACGGTAACATTACCTAGGTCCTTATTGATATTACAAGATTAACGTACCTGCAGTAAAAACCAAGCATGTCCGATAAACATCCTCACTTCATCCTCACTTACACTTCATGTGAACATCGTCCTGTCCTTATTAGATGTTCGCTGCGGTAAATTACAGTCCTTGTAGGAAGTGTCCATTATTTTTTCAACCCACTTTTAACTTCCAACAAAATTACGTCTCACTGCAACGATGCGCCATCTAGTGGACAAACGACTACTTATCGCCAATACTGAAAATGCAGCCATGATGATGATGATGAATATTTTGGCTTTCTTTTGATCCTATTGAATTTGTAATTATGTATCGGCCGTTCTAATACCGATAGTATGTGGGTGCCTGTGTGTGTGCATGTTTATATGTGTGCACCGCCATTTACAGGCCAATGAGTGTACAGTCACTAAATGTACACATAACCTAATTTTTTTAGCCCCCCCCATGGATGAAATTCTATGAAACTTGGCATACCCCCAGACCCCCAGAGAATGCCAGGTCAATCATACACATACAATTTGGTGCAGTTCTGAACATCTTAACTGAAGATAGGGGCGATTAAAGCAGAATAATATTGCATTTTCATTTTTGACCGGGGCGGGGGGGGGCAAATCACAAATGAGTGATTATGAGCCAGGTTGATGTGAGCCCTTGAGACCAACATACCATAAAAGATTCACAGAGAACTGTGTCTGCCCTACCCTCCTTTCGGGGGGTCCAGTCCAGCGGGGGGGGCTGCAGATGAAAACGAAAAATGACGGTTCCATGCTATCCATGTGGGGGTACATGCCCACCAAGTTTTGTGTACCCCGGTCTTTCAGTGTCCCGGGAATCCTTGTTGGTGTACGTCACTAAATGTACACATAAATTATTTTATTGTAAGGCCCCCCATGAACGAAAGTACACAAAACTTGGCATGCATTCAGAGGGTGTCATAATGATCCTACACTTTTAATTTCGTGCAGTTTTGACCTTGTCAGCCAGAGATATTGAGATGAAAACACCTAATTTTTTGCTTTTTAATTTTTAACTAGGTGGCGCTATACATGAAATAAGTGGTAATGGGATGGGTTGACATGCCCCCTTAAGACCAACATACAAAAAAAAGGTGGACCTCCTAGGCCCTACGGTTCTCGAGATATTCACAGAAAACTGTCTCCGGCCACCTACAGGCCAGTTGGTGTATAGTAACATAAATTAATTTATTGTGTGGCCCCCCATGAACGGAATTCCACAAAACTTGGTGTGCATACAGAGGGTGTCATAATGATCCTACACTTCCAATTTCGTGCAGTTTTGACTATGTTAGGTCACAGATACCTTCAATTACACCACCTCATTTTTACTTTTTTGTGTTTAACTAGGTGGCGCTATACATGAAATGAGTGGTTATGGAATGGGTTGACATGGCCCCTTGAGATCAACATACAAAAAAAAAATGGTCCTCCTAAACCCTACGGTTTTCGAGATATTCACAGAAAACTGTGTCTGCCCTACCCTCCTTTCGGGGGGTCCAATTCAGCGGGGGGGCTACAGATCAAAACGAAAAACGATGGTTCCATGCTATCCATGTGGGGTTACATGTCCACCAAGTTTCGTGTACCCCGGTCTTTCAGTGTCCCGGGAATCATTGACGGAAATTTGGGCATGCGAAAAAAAATAAATAAATAAATAAATAAATAAATAAATAAATAAATCTGACTAAACCTATATGACCGCCGCTTCGCTGCGCGGCGGTCATAATAATAACAATATTCTGATTGCACATGAGTCATGTAAACACATTATTCCAGCTACCATAACCTGATTGAGCATATTCTCAATACTAAAAACCGAGAATAATACCCCTAGCATATGCCTCTTTTAACCGGAATATTGTGACATGTAAACACATTAGTTGGAAAATGCCCGTTTCGGAATATTACATTCCGTCTGCGCATGTTCATGCAAGGAATTTTCGAAGCATGGTTGGATCGGGTTTCATGCCCTGACACTTGGCAAACATAGTGAAAAGTGTGGCAAAATGTTAGCACTTCTAACATGAAGATGAGGTCAATTTCAATTTAAAATCTTTAAATGTCATGGTGGAATTTATTGATGGATGAAAGCATCGTAATACTCAAAGACGCAGGTTTTGCGTGCTCTGCTGACAAATGAAGAATTGGTAAAAAGCCCTCAAACTGGCCTATAGGCGAAAATGCCAGACAATAGCGGCTCTAATCTGACCAAATTCACCTATTTTGCAGTGAAATTCAGGGACAGCACTAAGACGTCATGACACAGACCATAGACACTACATCTACTGCACGTCACTGCTTTATTCAGGATATGCTGGTTAACATTTAAACAGGGATATTCTGTTTCTGCTACACATAGAAAAATCTCATTCTGAATATTGGCATAACCAGAATATGGTCCTTAATCGGAATATGGTGTGCATGGAAACACAGTCTGCTGGTTTCAAATGGCAATATATCATTCCTCAAAATGGTGTTCGTCTTCTCTATCATCAGGTTCCTAAAATAGGCTAAACATAGCTTTAACTCAAAACAGCTGTTATTGTTAGGCCTATGTCATTTTGATCTATAAAAAATATGAAATGCAGTGAGGTTGCCAAGCAACGTCGAGACGCAGCTACTTTAACTTTTGTATCAAGTTGTGGTAGCGCAGTAATATAGAACGAAATGTGGTCAAGGTGTATGTTTATGCTGGATGTTACAACGGCATCGAACGCGATTCACCCAATCACAATCAAAGACCGGAACAATCAGATAGAGGAAATATATTTCTTGGCGGAAGAATGATTGTCTAGGAATATCTCGTTATATTTCTAGTTGCTGTACCTTTACTTTATGAAACGTTGTATTTATAGTAACAGTTTTAGAAAAGCAATAGGCCACTCCAGTCCATAGGTTACACTGATCAGTCCTCTCGGCCTCTCTGGGCTTATTACTTAATTACAGCATGTTTTTTGTAAGCATTACTGAATGCTGAGCTGGAAGGATGTTTTTCCTTACGATCATCATACTTCTAACAAGGGCCTACCTACAGGTTTTCTATAGGAATAGGCAAGTTTTGAATGGGTACACTGTAAGTACACTGAAATACACCAACACAAACACACACCTACACACCCATACTCTCTCTTTCACTCTCTCACTCTCTCTCTCTCTCTCTCTTACACACACACACACACACACATCTACACACCAATACTCTCTCTCTCTCTCTCACACACACACAAAGAACAACGTGCACAGGTGTGTGTGTGTGTGTGTGTGTTACCTGGGCAGGAACTTGAACTGGGCCTGAAAGGTGGAGCGGGCCTGGACATAGGCGGTCTTGGGCAGAATCTCCATGTGGTTCCTGAGCTCCTTACACACATTAAACACCAAATGCAGAGCTCTGTTTGCCCTAAAACACGCACGCATCACACGCACGCATGCACACACACACACACACACACACACACAGAGAAAAAGGGAATTTAGCAGTGTGTGCTTGTGAGAGCAATGCTCCTGAGATCTGAGCAAAGTCACTTTTCCTTCCCCCACAGACTCACTTCCATTGTCACCAGGAGGGCAAACAATCCATTCAGCCCTCTCAGCAAAATACTAAAATACCTCACTCTGTCTCTCTCCCTCTCTCTCTCTCTCTGTCCCTCTCTCCCTCTCTCTCTCTCTCTGTCCCTCTCTTTTCTGTCCCTCTCTCCCTCTCTCTCTCTACCCCTCTGCAAGGGCATAGGCAGGATGGAGGGGGGGGGGGGCAGAGGAGAGAGGGAGGGTGACACATTTTAATTGCTTTGTACCTTTTTGCTCTTTCTCTTTCTCTCCTCCCCTCCCTCCCTTTCTTTTCATAGTGACCCACTTTCAGGGGATTCACTGCATGGAGTTTCCACTGCGTTTCTTAACAATAGCTCCCCACACTAGGACACCTCCACACACACACACACACACACACAGGATCAGTGAGACGGGCACACACACAGAGCTATGAGGAGGTAGTGAAGGTTGTTCCAGCAGATGGGTTGTGGCTGTGGGCAAGGACAGTGCGGGATGGAGGTCAGAGCCAGAGCCGCAGTGGCGTCCTGCTCCCCTCAAAGCCAATCACCCTTCACACTCTCACTCACACATGCACACACTCACTCACTCACACACACACACACATTCATACACTCACACACACACACACACTCACAC
>NC_055963.1:14438714-14451214 GCF_018492685.1 Alosa sapidissima
CCCAACACTTACAGCAAAACTAGCACTCCTAAATATCAGATCTCTTTCAAACAAATCATTCTTAATTAATGATCTAATTTGCACACACAACCTTGATTTTTTCAGATACTTTTAACTGAGACATGGTTAGATCAAGCAAACAGTGCTGCTACTCTCATCGAATCAGCTCCCCCAAATTCAGTTTTTTGAGTGCTACCAGAGCAAATAAAAGAGGTGGGGGGATAGCCACAATTTTCAAGACGTCTTTTCGGTGCAATCAGTCGTCATTCGGTGACTTTACTTCATTTGAATATGTGTGCACGCATTAAGTCTTCTCCTCAGATTTTATTACTGACAATTTACAGGCCTCCAAAACATTCAGCTAAAGTTTTTCTTGAAGAGCTAGGTGAACTGCTATCAGTCATTTGCATAGAGTTTGGCTGTCTTATTATCAGGGGATCTAAACTTGCATGTGGATAATCCTGAAAACAATTATGCCAAGGAATTCATTGCACTAATCGATACTTTCTCCCTAACACAGCATGTACAGGGGCCAACACACTCTCTCGGCCATACCCTCGACCTTGTTATCACAAAGGGTCTCGATGTCTCTACAGCTGTTAAAGACCTGGCCTTATCTGATCATTTCTGCGTGTTCTTTGATGTGTCTATGTCCCCACACACTCAAAACACAGCTATGATGGTAAAAGGAGAATCATAAATGATCAGACAAGTGCTCTCTTTGAGCAAGCACTTTCACTAAAGTCAAGTCAACTGTCAGACTCTGTAGAAGACTTATTTGATCACTTTAATGCAAAAATGGCAAACATTATGGATGAAATTGCTCCATTACAATTCAAGAAAGTTAAGGACAAACAGAAAGCACCATGGAGGCAAAATCCAGCAGTTAAACTTCTAAAAAGAGAGTGTAGGAAGACTGAAAGAAAATGGCGTAAATACAAACTTCAGATCCACTATGAAATCCATAAAGAGATGCTCCGCACATATAACTCTGAAATATGCAAAGCAAGACAATTTTTCTTTTCTAATATTATCAATAGAAGTTCAAATAACACTCGTATTCTATTTTCAACTGTTGATAAGTTAACAAATCCCCCCTCACAATTAGCGCATGAACTTCTCTCAACTAATAAATGCAATGAGTTTTCATCTTTTTTTAAAGGTAAATTTACAAAATCAGACTCAACATATCTGCTCAATTACCAGTGTTTGGAATAACGCCGTTTAAAAGAACGGCGTTAGGTAACGACGTTATTTTTTCACTAACGGGGTAATCTAACTAATTACTTTTCCCGTCGTTACAATGCCGTTAACGTTACTGGACGTTAAATGCGGTGCGTTACTATGCATTGATTGAATAAACTGTGTAATCCGAACGCACCCTGGCTCACAGCTAGTGAGGTGGTGGGTTAATAACGACATAAGCGATTATGATTGGTTAAGGCAGAGTCATGTTTCATGATAGCCAATCAGAGCCAGTGTTTTTACAAACTTGCCAGCACAAGTGCCACACACACACACGCAACAGCTAAAATAGAGATTCGACGAAACAACAGAGGGCAGGAGCAATCCGAAAAGTTGGCATTTTCAAGGTGGAGATATAAGCACTACTTCAAATTCATCAAGGCAAGAACGTGCATGTAATGTGTACATTATGTCCAGGAGCGAAGACTTTGTCAACATCCGTTGTAAGCAACTCTAATTTAATGAAGCATCTCACACGCATCTAAAGCTAGTGGCCAAAAACACCGATACCTCCACCACAGATGATAGCTCGCCATCCACTAGCAAAGAAGGACTCGGAGCAAAGTCCTCCAAGCAGCAAAAGCTAGATATTTCTGCCTCACAACAAATGACACAGGCTATGACACAGGCTGAAGTCAACCGTAGGTCTGTCGATGTGCAATATCTTTAATTTCCCCTTGGGGATCAATAAAGTATCTATCTATCTATCTATCTATCTATCTAATAAATATCAAAAGTTATGTAGCCTACAAACGCCTGTCTGTTCTACTCATTTCAACTGGCTGCTCAAAAAATCCAAATTCTTTGACATATAGCAACTTTTGTTATAGCAACAGTAACGCAAATAGTTACTTTCCCTGGTAACGAGTTACTCTTATCATAGAGTAATTCACTTACTAACTCAGTTACTTTTTGGAACAAGTAGTGAGTAACTATAACTAATTACTTTTTTAAAGTAACGTTCCCAACACTGTCAATTACTAATTCCACAACCTGAACTTCCAGCAACAAACAGAGGGAAACTTAACTTGATGTCAGAGTTCAGCTTGATAGACTACGAAACACTTGAAAAAACGGTACAGAATCTCAGCTCTTCCACATGTGTCTTAGACACTCTGCCTACCAATTTCTTCAAAACTGTTTTTCACTTCATAGCGGCGGATGTCCTTCAAATTGTAAATGTATTACTGCTGTCTGGCACTTTTCCTAAGTCACTGAAAACAGCTGTTGTAAAGCCACTTCTCAAGAAGAATAACCTGGATGCCTCCATGCTAAACAATTACAGGCCCATATCCAATCTACCTTTTATTGGCAAAATTATTGAAAAAGTAGTCTTTAATCAATTAACCACCTTCCCAACATCAAATGGGTATTTTGATTACTTTCAGTCTGGTTTTCGGGCAAATCACAGCACTGAAACAGCTCTCATTAAAGTTTCCAATGACAAACGCCTCAACACCGATTCAGGTAAAACATCAGTCCTAGTGCTACTGGACCTTAGTGCAGCATTTGACACTGTTGATCACAATATTTTACTACACAGACTAGAACACTGGGTTGGATTTACAGGTATAGTTATTAGCTGGCTAAAATCTACAAGAAAGGAGCTTCTTTGTTGCCATCGGAAACTGTATCTCAACACCAACGTCCTTGACCTGTGGTGTTCCCCAGAGCTCGATCTTGGGGCCACTATTATTCAACCTCTATATGCTCCCACTTGGACAAATCATCCAAAATAATTTGATTTCATATCATAGCTATGCAGATGACACACAAATTTACTTAGCTCTGTTACCAAACGACTATGGTCCTCTTGAATTTATGTGTCAGTGTATAGAACAAATCAACACCTGGATGTCTCAACATTTTCTTCAGCTGAACAAAGAAAAAACTGAAGTAATTATATTTGGTAAAAAGGAGGAAAGACTTAGGGTTGCCACTCTCCTTGACACAAAAGGGTTGAAGGCAAAGGATACTGTTAAAAATCTTGGTGTATTAATTGACAGTGATCTAAATTTCAACAGCCACATGAAAGCGATAACTACATGTAAATCAGCTTTTTACCACCTCAAAAATATTGCCAAACTCAAGAGGGCTGATGTCAAAACATGACTTAGAAAAACTCATTCATGCATTTATCTCCAGCAGGGTTGATTACTGCAATGGACTGTTCACAGGCCTTCCTAAAAAGACTATTAAACAGCTTCAGGTGATACAAAATGGAGCAGCTAGGATTCTAACAAAAACTAAAAGAACTGACCACATTACTCCAATTCTTAAGTCCTTGCACTGGCTTCCAGTAAGTCACAGAATTGACTTTAAAGCACTATTGCTTGTTTATAAATCAGTAAATGGAGCAGGACCTAAATACCTGTCAGACATGATTCAGCAGTACACACCTTCTCGTCCTCTCAGGTCCCAGGTGAAAAACCTGTTAGTAAAACCTAGTTAGAACTAAACATGGTGAAGCAGCTTTTAGCTACTATGCGGCTCAGCTCTGGAATCAACTTTCGGATGACACCAAAAAGGCCCCAACTGTAGCCAGTTTTGAATCTAGACTTGAGACCAAACTGTTCTCAGATGCTTTCTGCTAACTGCGCCGAGTTACAAATTCTGAATCTGCCTTGATAATTATTCTACCTTGTCTTTTATTACTTTGTTACTACTTTTGCCTTTGTTTTTGCTTACTAATTATTCTTTATTTTTAAATGATTTTACCTTGTGTTTTATGTTTTCTTTTTATTATGATATTTACCTTTTAACTATTCTTTGACTATATTGCCCTTCTATGCTTTTATTTGTTATTATTGTTTGGTTTTGTTTATGTAAAGCACATTGAATGACCTCTGTGTATGAAATGCGCTATATAAATAAACTTGACTTGACTTGACGTGTGTGCGTGTGTGTGTGTGTGTGTGTGTCTCTCTCTCCCCTGATAAGGGAGGGTCCCAGTCTTCATCTTTCTGAGGAGGTTTGTGGGATTGTTAAGTCTGAGAGGCTGCATGTGGATATGAGCCTATTGTGTGTGTGTGCGCGCATGTGTGTGTGTGTGTGTCTGCATGTGTGTGTATGTGTGTGCACGTGCATTTGTGTGTGTGTGTGTGTTGCTGGGTTTGTTAAGTCTGAGAGGCTGCATGTGGATATGAGCCTACTGTGTGTGTGTGCACGCATGTGTGCGTGTGTGTGTGTGTCTGGGTGTGTGCACGCGTGGGGGTGTGTGTGTGTATTTGCCGTGCGTGTGTGTGTTGCTGGGGTTGTTACGTCTGAGAGGCTGCACATGGATACGAGCCCACTGTTTCACACACCTCCAAGCCAGTGAGGAGTCACTGACTCTCTGAAGGTGAAGCAGGAGAATGACTCCATGCCAGTGACTCTATGCCTATTCTGATTCGCTGTCTGAGGGTCTAGCAGAAGAGAGATTCTGATTGGCTGTCTGAGGGTCTAGCAGAAGAGAGATACTGATTGGCTGTCTGAGGGTCTGACAGAAGAGAGATACTGATTGGCTGTCTGAGGGTCTGACAGAAGAGAGATACTGAATGGCTGTCTGAGCATCTATGGGCCAGATGTACTAACGCTTTTGCGCCCACTTCAGGTGTATTTGTTTCGCAACGTGCGCATAAAATCATGGCGAGGTATGTAAACAGGCTAGCCTAGAAATCTAGACGCACCCTAGCGGCAGCAAATTTAATTTGCTGCCCGGGTTAGTCTAGCAACTCTCCGTTGGCTTGCGAGCTGGAAAAATGAAACTTCGATAGGGCCAATCACATCGTGTATAGAGTCGTTAGGCGGGCTTAACATAATGATTGATGGCAGAGTTGAAACGGTTCTGCGTGAATTCCCTCCCTCCCTCTTTCCCCCTCTTTCTCTCTTAACTCACTCTTTTACTTCCTCCCTCTATCCCCCTTTCTCTCGTAACTCTCTCTCTTTCTCTCCCTACCTCTATCCCCCTCTTTCTTTCTTAACTCTTTCTCTCACTGCCTCCCTCTATCCCCCTCTTTCTTTGTAGTAGGAAGTTAAGTTGGGGAATTTTGGAAATATTCCAAATTGGAAACTTTCATGGAATTAAAGGAAATTATGGGAATTAATGGGAATGTACGGGAATTAACTGGGAATTTTGGGTAATTCATACAAACTGTATCGTATACAAACATTAACATTTTGTTTCGTAATAAGAAATATGATTTGTATGTTGGTATTTTCGCTTAGCTTAGCATACAAAGCTAGCTAGCATGCTAGCGGGAATCCCATTCTCTGCCTATGGTTTACTAGCGTGCTAAACTAGCAACACTGAACTGCCCAAGATACACCACACCACTCAACAACAAAATCTGATTGGTTGGAACATTTTTTCCCCATGCATATGAACGCACCATAGGTTTCCTTTATGTCTAGCAGCCTATGCCGATTGCTGGGTGCATGTGATTGACATATGTGCAGGGTAGAAATTTGAATGAAATTGTATTAAATCAGGTTGTTTTAACTAATATTAGACTGCAAGATGGGGTTTTGTCCACTACATTTAAGTTCCCTGTTATAGACTAACTTGCCATATTAAAAATTCCCAGTTTATTCCCATTAATTCCCGTTTATTCCTGTTAATTCCCATATATTCCCGTTAATTCCCATGGAAAGTTTCCAACTTTGAAGATTCCCGGAATTTTGCAACCCTATCATCAGCGAAACAACATATGCGTGAACACAACCACACACACAAACACACACACACACACATTGAGTTCCAGATGGCCAGTGCTGCAAGTCCTCCTTCTGTGATGTCCTACACATAGAAATCAGATGCACACACACACATACACACAAATTCTCTCTCTTCTCCCTCTCTATCTCTCTCTTCTCCCTCTCTATCTCTCTCTTTTACTCCCTTTCTTCTCTCTTACTCTCTCTAACACAAAGAAACACTCACCCTCACTCACATGCAAATTCTCTCTCTCTCTGTCTTGCTCTCTCTAACACACACACACACACACACACACACACACACAGAGGGGGTAAAACCTTGTCCTGCCACACACACCCACACACACATCAGCTAACCTATTACAACACACACACACACACCACAGCTAACTCACTACAACACACACACAAACACAGTATCTGATGAGCCTCACAGGTTACCATACACACCACAGCTATCGTAAAAAAGCACCAATTACCGCCCCTTTCGTTCGAAAATTCTAAAACAATGATGTTTTTTGATACTTCAGTATAACATTTGATAAATGAACCTTACATTTTTCAGTAGCCATAGGTGTGTATATTTGAACAAAATCTGGTTTGGTTCTTACCGGGGCTTTTACCGCCTGAATCCGATTTTGTTTACCACGCTCTGGGCCAGATGTACGTACATTTGCGAAAGTACAGTAGTGTCATCAGCGCCATGGACAAACCGCAGATTGCGAACGCTGTCAGACCCAAGTTTCCATCGTATTTATCAAACTTCCAATCCATAGTGCAACTTGAACACCGCGGAATACATAATTAGGCGCTCTTTACGCTTCCCCTTCCACCCTTGACCCTCCCATGAATGCATATGAACGCATGAATACGCCTGAAGTGGGCGCAAAAGCGTTAGTACATCTGGCCTATAGTGTCTCTTTTCACACACACACACACACGCACACACACACGCACTCCCACACGCACATGCACACACACACACACGCACACACACACGCACTCCCACACGCACATGCACACACACACACACACATACACACCATGGGTGTGGTGGTAAAATAAGAGATGGGTAAACTATGAATTCTGTGATCCCGGTAAGGTGGACTGCGCCATGCGGTATCGGATTTTTAAAAATGACATTCAGAACATGTTTGATGACGGTGGAGGTTATTGTCCAATGTTTATAACAATACCAGTGTTAAATTGTTCTAGAGTGTTGATAAGTGCACATATTGTGAATGTGGATTGTACAGTGTGATCTTTGAATGTTAAAAGTTGCAATTGGTGAATAAACTCTTTTGAGAGGTGGACAAACTCTAATAAGAGGTGGATAAACTCTATTTCTGAAATTCCAGAGGTGGATAAAGCGTGTTTACTTGCATTTTGCCTCCAATAAATCCCTGACACACACATTTACATATCTATTCAAGACCACCTAGATACCTTCTACGCACAGCTGTCCATTCCAATCAATCTCTTAAGCATCCTTTCTGCTCTGCTTAAGACACTTTTTGTATATTGTGTGTCAGCCTATTTTCCTGTGGATCGTGTATGTGAAGCTTGTATGCTAATATGCTTTAAAGGTGTATGTATGGTGATGTGGTGTTGAACTGAAAGATGCCGTGCACACACACACACACACACACACACACACACACACACACACACACACACACACACACACACACACACACACACACACACACACACACACACACACACACACACACACACCTGCTCTGTACGGTAATGCTCTGCTGGTAGAGGCGGCCGTAGCTGCAGATCTTCAGGTCCAGGTCGGGCTGCGTCACACACACTGGTGCGGTCACCGCCGTCCCGCTCACACTCACACTGATCTAGAGGACAAAGGGCACCACTGCAGCTCAACACAAAATCCCCAATGAGTGTGTGTCTGTTTGTGTGTGTGTGTGTGTGTGTGTGCGTGTGTTATGTACATGTGTGGGAAAATCTGCTGAGATGGTGCTAAAGGAGCAGGAGACACTACACCGCCTGGCAGTCTGGTTTTCATGTGTTCAAGTGTATGTGTATGTGTGGTGTGTGTGTGTTTTCATGTGTGTGTGTGTGTGTGTGTGTGTGTGTGTGTTATGTATGTATATATGTGGTGCGTGTGTGTGTGTGTTATGTAAGTGTGCGTGTATGTGTGTACGTGTGTATGTGTGTTTTCATGTGTGTCTGTGTGTGTGTGTGTTATATATGTATATATGTGGTGTGTGTGTGTGTGCAAGAAGAGCAAGGGGCACTGTACCGCCTGGCAGTCTGGCTCTGAGAAGCTGATCTGGAAGTCCAGGTGGGCATCGCCGGGGATTGTGGGATTGAAGGTGATGTGGATCTTGGTGCTGCCGAAGGGGCCCACCTCACCCTCTCTGACCTGGAACAGGAAGTGAGGTCATTTTGTGGGGGCGGGATGGTAAGCGCCTCCAGAGAGGGTTCAAGCGGAGCGAGAGGCGCAAACGTTCGACAATTTCCGCGTTCGATTATTGCAAGGGGGAGGGGGGGAAATCCCCCTTTATGCAGACCAGAGTAAACCCTTGCACTAATGTCAATGGAGACTTGTGGAATTTTACCAATAAATTGGTCATTATGTCTAAAGTGTAATTTTTTAGTGTTTGGATTTGTAATTAAAACTTAATATCAGACCATGCTGCTGCCAGTTACTGTCCGGTTGTTAGCATGCTAGCTAGCCTCTTAGCTAAGGTAAGATTTTAAACGGAGAAGTGTAATTACTTTGAAATGACAACTAGCTGAATAACATTACTGAAATTAGTTAAATTGAATAGTTTATACTCAAGTGAATTTGCAACAGTATATTAAGTTTAAACGAAGTCCTTCAACTACTAGTCACTTGTTAGCGCATAGCTGTATTGCCATAGCTACTCCCATCCACTTGTATAGCGTTTTAAGCTAGCGTTAGCTAGCTAGCTAGCTCAGTTCACATGACTAATTAAATTAAATTAAATTCATATCATGTCCTAAAGAATGATTCATTGGTATCATACGTGATTATAGACAATAATACTGTGAACACAATTATGTTTTCTGCTTGTTAAGAGAGAAAGTTTATTTAGTGACGTAAGGTGCACTTATGCAGACCGGAACTGTCCCGTTTTGCTCCCATAGTAACGAATTACGTTGCTCTATCTTGCTAGTAATCAAGGATCTTTGGCGCCTCCTTCTGCTGCCTTGGGCATGCAGTGCACACACTAACACAAAGGTTGTTACTTGGCATTAGACAGGACAGAATAGGTGTGCTACCTCTGTGAGTGTAGATGTGTTAGCTGAGTGAGATAAGGTATGCAGCTTTCCTCTGTGAGCACAGGTGTCTCCTGTGCAGGTGTGTTACAGTAGCTGAGCGAGTGCAGGTGTGTTACCTGTGGCAGCTGAATCTCTGTGCTGGTGTCGGTGGCGGTGTCGCTGCTGGGCTCGGTGCTGTCTGGAGTGGGGAAGTGTGGGCTTGGCTCTGGCTCCGGCTGCTGGTTCTGCTGGTGCTGCTGGTGCTGGTCTGACAGCTGGTCCAGCTCTGACTGGGTCAGAACAATGGGGGAGTCCACACACACTGCCTCCTCACCACACACACTTACACATAACGTTGCTGGGGAACCCCCTTCAAACACACACACACACAAACACACACACACTTTTAAAATCACCTTTGTAAAACCACCTTTACATGTTTTCAGCACTTATTCCAAAACAAATTGACTTCCAATGTATATTTAGAAGCTCTTTAAACATTAAAAGCCCATCCCATGACTTCTCTTCCTGATGGCTGTGGAAAACTTAAATGTTATGGAATATTTTTTGTTTGGAAAGCATTAAAATGTATCATTATCAATATACAGTATATGTCACCAATAACAGTGTAGCCTACAAGTGAAATGTTTGTAACTGCATGACCTTTTATCATTTCGGTTGCAGTAGGCCAAATTAATGAACTGGCCTACATGAACTACACTAGTGCTATGTGCAAAAAAGTTAACATATAGCCTTGGTGTGTGTGTGCGCTTGTGTGTGTGTGTGTGTGTGTGTGTGTGTGTGTGTGTGTGCGCCAGGGATGGAAATTAACCACCCGCCCCCCGCCAAATGCGGGTAGTTTTGTGCGCTGGCGGGTGAATTTGGTCAACTTACCAGCCACTGTGGCGGGTAGAGCTAGCGTACCACAAATAGTCAGATCCGGTCTAATTTTCATACTTATTGACGGTTAAAAAGAAGAAAGTGTCTGTAAGGATCATGTAGCCTAACGTTACCAGCCTATAAGGGTAAATTGTGCTGATTTGAAGTTCTACAACTTGTAGTGAGCCGCCACCGCAGCATAGCCTATAGGCACTGGTGCAACGCTTCACTTTCACTTCACTACCATTAAGAAACTGTCACTATGCTTTCATGTGCCACTGCTAGATTATTTCAGGATGACTGCATAGACATAAATCTAGTGAGATCTGTGGATCTGCGTTATATCTTCACAGGCTAATATTCTCACGTAGGCCTAGTTATCTTTTGAATTGGCCCGTAGGCCTAGGTATTTTAATCCGGCCCGCGACACGCTGCTATTTAGAGGCAGACAGACGGACATCTCCACACCCATTCGTCGTGATGGAATATCTCACAAACGTTTCATTCAAAGAAATTACAAACCGTATCAGAATAAACAGCAGAACTTACCGAACGCAAAGGTGTAAAGCATTCCCTTATACAAGTTATAGCCGTTCCCGAGTAATCCGGTTTTGAAATTGAAGCAAATGTCTACACGGTCTCCAGCGTTGGGCTTTTGTCATATATGATATGGCCAAATACAAAATAAATGTTAACAATATCGCCTAGATAACTGTACAACCAGAGTTTTTCCAATGTAGTTTCACAAAATGCTAAGCATGCATATTACGTTTCTTAAAGCTGAGCTGTGCTTAAAATGTTCAGTGCATGATTTCATTACGGGCCAAATAGAAAATAAATGCTAAATGTTAAATATAGCCTTGATACCTGTAAATATTTAAATCAGATGATGTATACTATAGTTAGATCAAGTAGAGAGTTGGATTATAGGATGCTCCAGAACTCACACAAACGGAGTCTTAAAGGAGCCACACCACTTTTATGACAAGACACTATAGCATATGAATGTGGTTCTGTTGACCTTTAGTTTTGTTGCTACTGTGCTTGGAGGACAGGTTTAGGGCAAAACTCAGCACATTTTAGTCATATCGCAATAATGCCGATTACCGTGATCATTTTGGGTAGCCTACTATAATCATGATATCACATTTTCATGCCGTTTCTCTAGTGGCTGGTAAAAAAGTTGAGTGGCTGGTAGATTTTTGAATCCACCAGCCACAGTGGCAGGTAGAAAAAATATTTAATTTCCATCCCTGGTGTGCGCCTGTGAAAAGGTAGTCCCTCCTTTTCCCCAACCTATCTGACCCTTACCGCAACATTTAAACTGACTATTAATTTAAACTGACTATTTCTCCTACACACACACAAACACTGAAACACCCTCACATGCAAACTTTCACTTCCTGGTCCCGCATCAATTTGTTTCCACAAAGAACACCAGCCCCATGGCAATGGCTATTTTATTCTCTGTTTGGGACAGGGGAAAGTGTTGATTTGAGAAAGGGGAAGGCTAAAATGGGTGGAGAGTCTTGACAGTGCCAGCTTGCTGATAGGGTTGTACATGGTGAATTGTGCTATTGTTTTCAATAACCTGTTGGTTGATTTTTGTTTGTTTTTTTGTCGGCACTATTTTTGCACTGTAAATAAATCTGCACTCTCCACCAAAATTCCACGATTGCTTGCTGTGTCTTAACCCCATCACCACTTCACCTCAGTGAGTCCTAGCCGCTCATCCTGCATGTGGGTATGGACCGCAAGGGCCGTATTTTCAATGTACCTGAGTGTTTAGCTGGGCTGTCTGGACTCTGGTGCGCTCCTCTGCTCTCCCCCAAAATCTGTTCTACAGACTCCTCTCTGCTGACAGGCATCTACACACACACACACACACACACACACAGGAACATGTCAGGGGAAGCTGTGGTAAGAACGGTAGCATCATGCCATACTTTCATTGTGGAGGATTTCATTGTGGAAGATCACATGCATGAGTGTTTGTATGAGAGAGTGTGTGTGTGTGTGTGTGTGTGTGTGTGTGTGTGTGCGTGTCTGTGCACATGTGTATGTGTGTGTGTGTGTGCATGCAAGTGCATGAGTGTTTATGTGTGTGTATGTGTGTGTGTGTGTGTGTGTTTCTGTCTGCGTGTGTGTGTGATAAGAGGAAGAGATCTCTGAGGCAGCTCACCTTAGTGCTGGGGGAAGAGGCGTGGCTTGGTGTGTGAAGGCGCGTGTGATTGGAGGACGCGGAGGGAAGCAGGAAGTAACGAGTGCCGCGGGCCCCCCTGTTGCTAAGGGTGATGACGCGTGAAATTGTCTGGCCCACCACATGGCTCCCAAACTCAATGAGGCTACTATCTACCACCATCTGGGACAGCGTATGCACACACACACACACACACACACACACACACACACACACACAAGCACAT
>NC_055963.1:14456214-14491214 GCF_018492685.1 Alosa sapidissima
CCTCCTCACCCTCCCACCTCCTCACCATCCCATTCCTCACTCTCTTACTCCCTCAGTCTCTAACTCCTCACCCTTTCTCTCATCACTCTCTCACTCCTCACCCTCTCACCCAAACTCTTTTACCCCCTAGCTCCTCTCACCCTCACCCTTTCACCCCCTCACTCTCACTCCCTAGCTCCTCACCTCCTCACTCTATCACCCTCACACTCTCCCACCCTCACTCCCTCACTCTCACCGTCGCTCCCTCACTCTCACTCGTCACTCCTCACTTTCACCCTTTCCCCCCCCTCACACTCTCTCTCCCTCACTCCTCACCCTCTCACCCTCACTCCGGACCCTCTAACTTCTCATTTTCACGCCTCACTCCTCACTCTCTCACCCCCCCCACTCTCCCACCCTCACTCTCTCACTCCCTCACCAGAGGCCTCAGGGTTCTAGCTCTGCCTTTGCAAAGTGCTGTTCTTTGTTGCATAGCAACTGCTGCTTGTCTGCCTTGTTGTTGGACTTGTGTAATTGTGGTGGAGGCACTTTGGTGATGGTACAAAGCAGTTCAGAGAAGCTATTATTTCTCTTCTCACTATTAGCTGGTGCACACTGAGGAAAGATCTCTCTTTAGCAAACACATATCAGAACGGAAAAAACGTTCAGCCAAACATGACAAATAGACAAATAGATAGACAAATAGATATTTATACTTGAAAAGGAAAGCAATCCAGGCACTCCAGGAAAGGTGACGGAGGAAGGTGTATTTAAAAAGCCTTTATTTGTTACTGGCTAATCCATAGGAAAAAACGGCAACATGTTTCGACCACACTTGGTCTTCATCAGGGCATGTAAGAGCACATGTTTTTTCCAATGGATTAGCCAGTAACACATTTTTAAATATACCTTCCTCCGTCACCTTTCCTGGAGTGCCTGGATTGCTTTCCTTTTCATGAACTGATCCCATTTTCCAAGAGCACCCGATACGTGGATAAAAACTATGCTTTACAACCAAGAGCTACCAGCCTCTTTTGATGAAGAGATAGTTATACTCAACTGAACTAGATGTACCACAGAGCGGTACAAAATATGACCGCCGCCCAGTCCAGCACATTTTTTCCACAAAAATAAATCACGCTGAAAGGCCTATATGATTCTAACTGTCTCACTAAATTGCATTATCCACACTCAATTCTCACTGGTATCTGCTAGACAACAAGTACCAAAACATGATTAGTTCATAGATTTCACATGTAAAATTCATTTTATACATCCCCACCCCCATCTTGCCTGTTCATAATTCTTAGAAATTCTTGAATTGTGTGCATGTGTGCGTGTGTGTGTGTGTGTGTGTGTGCGTGCTTGTGTGTTTGTCTGCGTACAGTATGTGTGTTTGTGCATGTGCATGCATGCGTACATATGTCTACTGTGTGAGTATGTGTCATACGTATGATTACTGTGAATGTATGTGTGTGCGTGTGTATCTGTTTATGCACATGTGTGCACATGGAATGGGTTAACATGACCCCTGGAGGCAAACATACAAAAAAAATGGTCCTCCTAAACCCTACGGTTCTCGAGATATTCACAGAAAACTATGTCTGCCCTACCCTCCTTTCGGGGGGTCCAGTCCAGCGGGGGGGGGGGAATACAGATCAAAACGAAAAATGATGGTTCCATGCTATCCATCTGACTAAACCTATATGACCGCTGCTTCGCTGCGCGGCGGTCATAATAAATAGCTTAGGGAGATGCTACAAATGATGTATATAGGTTTAAACGTTTGAAATTAATGCAGATAAATTGTAATGAAAATGTATCTGACTTTATAAAATGTCAACATTAAAACCTTTTTTTGTTTTTTGTTTGCTTAATGTTGTTTTCTGTACCACTGGAAATGCCTTGCATGTTTATTTTTGCAGATGAAAGGGTCTATAGACATGTGAGGGTTGTATGGACCCTTTCAAGAGAGTTCCATTCTCAGCATCATAGTTGGCCCCACAAGACCGTTTTAACATTCCATATGTTATCTTAATGCAGAGGAAGTAGATTGGGGCCCAAATAGAACGTTCAAGCATTGTTTTTGTTTTTATTGTTGAAAGGGTCTATAGTCATGGCAGATGGCCAGGTCAGGTTTAGGAATTAGCAGGGGGAAAGGTCAAAGGAGAGGTAAAGATCACGGCTATACTTATGTCCTAAATATGATTGGGTAAGAGCCATTCCATAGGAGTTATGAGGAGTGCCATTTAATATTACATAGCATGGTCATTACATAGCATCATGACGTCATAAGCAGCTTTGCTGACAGAGTTGCTGCAGTATAAAACCAATATCACACCTGAGATTGTGCCATTATAGAGAATATCTGTATGGCTGCATGAACACACAGGATAGACAGACAGATAGACTGACAGACAGACTGACACACACACACACACACACACACTGAGTATTGAAATCAGATTTCATATCTTATATCATACAGTATATCATATCTTTTTTATATTACATACATAAGTAGGTAATGTTCTGATGTTTCTTATCTATGTTTCTTATTACATTTACATGTATTCATTTAGCAGAGGCTTCTATCCAAAGCACCTCACATATGTCTGTTATATTAGCCATTGTCCCCGGAACAACTTGGGGTTAAGTGCCTTGCTCAAGGACACAACGGCGGAAGCTGGGAATTCAATTTTTCCCTACACACACGCACACGCACAGGGCAAAGCAGAGCTGTGTATAGGCAGGGCTACCTGAGAGATATGAAGTCCATCAGGTGAGTGCTGATGCCCAGCAGCTTGCAGTAGTTGGTGGAGTAAGTCACATTAGTCAGGGTGATCCTCTTCCTGTACACCCTGCCAATGTCAAAGTCCTGCAAGAAACAGGTGGAGTTGGTCTGTGTTTGTGTGAGTCTGTGTGAGCATGATGATGGTGCAGTTGGGCTGTGTGTGTGTGTGTGTGTGTGTGTGTGCGTGTGTAAGAGCCAGATAAGGGTGGAGTTGTGTATGTGTGTGTTTGTGTGTGTAAGAGCATGATGATGGTGGAGTTGACTATGACTGTGTGTGTGTGTGTGTGTGTGTGTGTGTGTGTGTGTGTGTGTGTGTGTGTGTGTGTGTGTGTGTGTGTGTGCGTAAGAGCATGATGATGGTGTTGTTGTGACCGTGTACCTTGAAATGAATGGCAGCTGGCTTGCTGATGAAGGGGGGGCCTTTAAATCCTCTCCCAGCCTTCTTCCTCATCAGGGGAGCCTGCGCTCTACATGCCACCACAGGGTGGCGCTCTTTCACTGGGGGCCTCGCAGCCAGCTCCTCCAGCGAGCACTAAAACCAAATTAAAAACAATTACAATCAGGCACAAAACAATCACCTCATACACACACACAAGAACATTACTTGAGCAAGCTGTTATGGGACACACCTGAATACATTTGTGGAGACAATCAGAACACGCAGCCATCTCACTACCTAACGCAGGCTCAATCAGAACACGCCGCCATCTCATTAACTAACACAGGCTCAATCAGAACATGACGCTATCTCATTAACTAACGCAGGCTCAATCAGAACATGACGCTATCTCATTAACTAACGTAGGCTCAATCAGAACACCTCGCTATCTCACTAACTTAAGGCCCATTCACACCAAAAACGATAACAATAACGATAACTATAAATAAATATCATTCTCGTTAATATGAATGACGACGTTCACACATAAACTATAACGATAACGACATGAAGAACGATATCGTTGGGGATCACTTTCAGAGCGATTTTCACAACGATAAAATGCTAATAGCCAATCAGAACCCATCGAATTTTAGCCCTCACATTTATTAACACAATGAGATACTTTGTTTATTGTTGTTCAGTGTGAACGCTTTTATCGTTATGGTTATAGTTATAGTTATCGTTATCGTTCTTGGTGTGAATGGGCCTTAACGCAGGCTCAATCAGGGCCAGATGTACGTACATTTGCGAACGTAGCGTTATCAGCGTCATGGACAAACCGCAGATTGCGAACGCTGTCAGGCCCAAGTTTCCGTTGTATTTATCAAACTAGTGTAAACTGCGCCTTTCTCTGCCTTTCTCCGCCCATAAACGCAATTTACGAACGTCCACAACTGAACGGCAGAGCTACAAGCGCATTTGAATGAAGTTAACTGATGACAACATTAAAAAGAATCAAACGTTTAGCGATCATGAAATAATACCATACATGATAAGATGTCAACAAGCAGGGAGATAATGAAGATCAGTAGTTGAGCTCAAACTACTTGTGCACGTAGGCTATGGAAAATTGGTCAAATCTAGCAAGTAGGAAAGTTTAAGTGAATGACGTGAAAGTGAAAGTAAGACATTCGAAAGGCCAACGAAAGTTAAGGTTGCTTTTGATAGTACAAATACTTACAAAATTGGTGCTCTAAACAGCGATTCTATTATCTTTGAAAGGTTCTCTTATTGATGCATTGAACTGCAATTTGGATTAACACCTGCTTTTACAAGGCGGAAGTATTTAGGCGCAGAATAGAAGTGCGCTTTCAGGAGCAGTCTTTATACATACCGCGGAATACATAACTAGGCGCTCTTTACGCTTCCCACTCCCACTTCCCCCTGGATCCTCCCATGAATGCATATACATGACACGAATAACGCAATTAGCCATTTTCAGCTCCCGCGACAGGCAGTTTGTGCTTTTACATCATTGCGGCCTGTTTGTACATACGTTGCAATGATTTTGCACGCACGTTGCGAAACAAATACGCCTGAAGTGGGCGCAAAAGCGTTCTGGCCCTCAGAATACACCGCCATTTCACTAACTAACAACAATATATTTTTTTCCGAAGTGTTTTCAACTTAGTATTAACTAATAATTGTTGCAAACTGGTACAACGAACAAAATATTAGTGCATTCCTGGATCTACATCCTTATACATGCTTCCTGCCAGGACTTTTACAGGCTTTTCCCAAATCACAGAAGTAACGTCGACGCAGCAGTTTAGTAGCAGATAATAGCATCCATCAGGCAAGTGTTATTTAAATAAACTCCTGGTGTACTTACAAACTTTTCAATGCCTCATTTTATGAGTAAAGAACATACTGTAGAAGTTTCGTACCATTCAGGGCATTATTAGTGGGGTAATTTACGAGATAAAAGTTGGTTCCATTACGCCTGCAGAAACTCATTAGTTTCTGACAAGGCTACTCGACCAGGGTTCAACCAAGGGAAAACAAGTTCTGGGAGGGTGTTTGGCTCGGGGTCATGGTGCAAAGGACCCTAGGGTGAAATTACTCCGAACCATCGCTTTAAGTGTTCTTAACAGTCTTCTGTAATAAACTCCGGGTTTGCTAACTACGTTGTTGGTGCTTCATTTTATGTGTAGGGACCCTGAGCAAGTTACTGACAATGTTTGATGCTGTTTTGAACAATAATACTGGTTAAAAAATGCTATTTGGGAAGCGTTTAGCTCATGGCCCTTAGCTAATCCACTGTTTGCGATTTGGGGCTATAGCGTACAGCGGAGCAAACTTTGTAGTGGTTGATCAACAAAAAATACTCCACGGCTTAATGTGTTTTAATGCAGAAAAACACCCTGGGGTCAATTTTCGCTGGAGCTACACTTTAAATGTGCTGTATGTTAGGCTATCTATGATAATTTGGCTTTTCATTATTTTGATTTTATTTTAGGTAACAATGTGGTGTATATCAGGCTGCATTAGGCAGATACACAGTGTTGTGTGTTAAGTTAGCATTGGGCTGCATTAGGCAGATATATAGTGTTGTGTGTCAGGTTAGCTCTGGGCTGCATTAGGCAGATACACAGTGTTGTGTGATAGGTTAGCACTGGGCTGCATTAGGCAGATATACAGTGTTGTGTGTCAGGTTAGCACTGGGCTGCATTAGGCTGATACATAGTGTCGTGTGTTAAGTTAGCATTGGGCTGCATTAGGCAGATATATAGTGTTGTGTGTCAGGTTAGCACTGGGCTGCATTAGGCAGATATTTACTGTAGTGTTGTGTGATAGGTTAGCATTGGGCTGCAGATGTGTTGTGCTAGCCCTCAGAAAGGACTATGACTTCAGATGCATTTGATGTCCATGTGAATTGAAAGGACCAGCAGCTGTGGCAGTGTGAGTGTTCAGTAAGGTGACATCAGGGGGGCCTGTGCCCATAATAACTAATTCTCCCGACAGCCACCAGCACCAGCCACCTCCACAGGCAATCACTAGCACAGTTGTCTGCATACAGCTCTGAGTCCCTGACATTCAGATAACACATGCAGATACAGCCCATTCCCCTGCAAACCACACACTTCCTTTGCATAAAACATCACTGCCTGACATTAGCACACAAACACAATGCAGAGAGAGAGAGAGAGAGAGGGGAGCTCATGTCTCCCCACTGATAGAATATCACCACGTCACAATCAATTAGCAGAAGTAAGGGGGGAGGCACGAGCTCCAGTCCCCATAAATAAGACGGAGGCGCAGTTTCAGCGCAGCAGAAACAGTGATAAGCAGCTTCCAATAATCACTTTTTTATTCTATCTGAATGTGCATCCTCTGTGCAGTCCTATTTTTCCCATTAGCTCAAATGAGAAGCTAAACAGCGCTGTGGTGGTGGTGGTGGTGGGTGAGGGGTGGGGGGTGGTGGTAGTGGTGGTGGTGGTGGGGGCGTTCTCATAACTGTGACTGTGAACACTGCAGAGAACATCAACACGCCACACAACAAGGAATAAAGCACACGAAACAGTGAGCAGTGAAGGTAGCAGACTACCTTTAGAACACTTACACTGGTCCACACAGCTCCCACCACCACTTATTGTCCTCTGAGTGTCTGTGTGTGTGTGTGTGTGTGTGTGTGTGTGTGTGAGAGAGAGAGAGAGAGAAAGAGAGAGAATGAAAAAAAAGAGAGAGAGAGAGTGAGAGAGTGTGTGTGTGTGTGTTTTGTGAGTGTGTGTGTGTGTGTGTGTGTGTTTGCGAGAAAGAGAGAGTGTGTGTATGCATGTGTGTGTGTGTGAGAAAGAGAGAACAGAAAAAGAAAGAGTCTACTGTATGTGTGTGTGACAGAGTGTAAGAGAGAGAGACAGAAAGAGTGTGTGTATGTGTGTGTGAGAGAAAGAGAGAGAGAAAGAGAGAGAGTATGACCTGAGTTACCATGGTGATTTATTTCTCTAATCATCTCGAGTATGGGGATGTGCTCCAACTTGGACTACTTGGACTGCTGAAAGTTTGCTGGAAGAGATGCATTGTCTGTGTGTGTGTGTGTGTGTGTGTGTGTGTATGTGTGTGTGTGTGCGTGTGTCTGTCTCTTGTGGTCCGAGCTCCTCGGCTCGTTTGTCACTTCCTGTGTGGATCTCCTGCCCAACTGCATGAGCTTCACGGAACTAACTGGGCCTGAGGATGATTAGATGTGATATGGGTGCAAGTGTGAGTGTGTGTGTGTGTGTGTGTGTGTGTGTGTGTGTGTGTGTGTGTGTGTGAGTCTGTGTGTATCTGTGTACGTGTATGTGTGTGTGTGTGTGTGTATGCGTTAAAATTGAACAAGCTAATTTTTCTGTAAACGTGAACTGAATATAATATAGTTGCAGTAGTTGTTGTATTTGTTGTCACTGGTGACTCGCTGCTTCCTCCTAACCTATGCGGTTACTTCCTGGACTACACTACCCACGATACCTTGTACATCTCACACAAACCCACCAGCAACAGGCTACTTCACTGCAACTATTTTCATAGTAAGCTAATCATGCGCATCAATATGATTTATTGCTAATTTTCTGAAATACAGTTCTTTGTTTGCTTTTTCAAGAGGAGCAGCAACCGTTCAGCTCCTTTGACGATGATAAATATAGGCCTAAAAGGAAAGAAAATATTTATTTACCTTTCTTTGCATTTTTTAGGCATATGCAGTAGGCAAAAACATTTTATTCAGTATTCTAATCACCTCTTAAAGTGACTGAATTCCTATAGCTAGCTGTTTTGCTGTTTTGTTGCAAGGAAATGCATGTAGTTATTGCTTTTGTTTGGAGGGTATTATCTTTGTAAGTGAGTAGTCAGTAACCCACTTAAAACACATGCATGCACATGAGAAACAAGGAAATTTACTTTGTGCACTTTTTACTATTATTTTACACTTCCTAGTAACCTACATCACTGTGTACATGTCCATGACTAGTTGGAAGTGCAAGTGATGGGGAGGGGGAGAATAGGAACTAGGAGCTTCAACTGGAAATCGCAAACTATAATGCAAACTTGTTCATTTCAATCTGTATGAACCAGGCACTAGCTCTTGTGAAGTGTGAACTTGCACAACACTGTGTGTGTGTGTGTGTGTGTGTGTGTGTTTGTGTGTGTGTGTGTGTGCGTGTGTATGTGTGTGTGTGTGTGTGCACTGTGCACATTTGTACATTTTATAGTGTGCGTGTGTGTTTGTGCCCTCTGGTCCTGCTGTAGTTACCCCAGTCTCTGGCAGACTCTCATCTGACCCACTTTCCTCTTCCTCATCTTCCTCTTCTTCTCCAGCAGAGTCCGCCCCTTCCTCCTCTGAGGATTCGTCTGAGGAGGTGTCACTCATCCCTCGAAGCTGCTCCCTCTGTGGCTGTGTGGGAAGCGTCATCTGTCACCATTACGGAGAGAAGAGAGAGCTGCAGTTAGAGCTCAACCACACACACTCAACCACACACTCAACCACACACACTTAACCACACTCTCAACCACACACACTCAACCACACACTCAACCACACACACTCAACCACACACACTCAACCACACACACTCAACCATACATGCAACCACACACTCATCCATAAACACTCAACCACACACACTCAACCACACACACACTCAACCACAAACTCTAAACCACACACTCAACCACTCACACTCAACCACACACACTCAACCACACACACTCAACCACACACTATCAACCACACATTCTCAACCACACACATTTAACCACACAGCATCCTGAAGATAGGTTGATCTTACAGGTATGTGTGCATCCTGAAGATACTGTAGGTTGTTCTTACAGGTGTGTGTGCATCCTGAAGATAGGTTGATCTTACAGGTGTGTGTGCATCCTGAAGATAGGTTGATCTTACAGGTGTGTGTGTATCCTGAAGATAGGTTGATCTGACAGGTGTGTGTGCAATCTGTGCATCCTGAAGATAAGTTGATCTTACAGGTATGTGTGCATCCTGATTATAGGTTGATCTTACAGGTGTGTGTGCATCCTGAAGATAGGTTGATCTTACAGGTGTGTGTGTATCCTGAAGATAGGTTGATCTTACAGGTGTGTGTTCCACAGCTTCTGAGATCACTGGCTCCAGCTTCTGCAGGATCTTCTCAAAGGTCTTCCTGTTTGCCATGGTCCTGTGTGCTCCTTTGGGCAGGGCCGCTGGGAGGGGTGGGGCCTGTTGTTGTTTGCGTTTCTCCATAACCTCCTCCTCCTGCAATAGTTTGGAGACAATCTCCATTCTCCGAGCCCTCTGCCTGTCCTCCAACTCCCTGCCCATGTCACAAACACACACACACACACACACACACACACACACACACACACACACACACACACATACACTGCTGTTTACACACAATTATCAAAGAGCCATATATAGAGCTGTCTATAGAGAAGCTGGGGGTAGAGCTGCATGTATAGAGTAAAGGGGGTAGAGTTGTATAGGGGGCATATAGGGGGGGGGCATATGTACAGTATAGGGGGTATATGTTTAGGGGGCATATGTACAGGGGGCATATGTAAAGGGGGCATATGTATAGGGGGTATATGTTTAGAGGGCATATGTATAGGGGGTATATGTTTAGGGGGCATATGTACAGGGGGTATATGTATTTGGGGCATATGTATAGGGGGGATATGTATATGGGGTATATGTATAGGGGGCATATGCATAGGGGGCATATGTATAGAGGGGATATGTATATGGGGCATATGTATAAGGGGGCATATGCATAGGGGCATATGCATAGGGGTATATGTATAGGGGGCATATGTACAGGGGGCATATGCATAGGGGGCATATGTATAGAGGGGATATGTATATGGGGCATATGTATAAGGGGGATATGTATAGGGGGCAAATGTATAGGGGGCATATGTATAGGGGGCATATGCATAGGGGGCATATGTATAGGGGGCATATGCATAGGGGTATATGCATAGGGGGCAAATGTATAGAGGGCATATGCATAGGGGTATATGTTTAGGGGGCATATGCATAGGGGTATATGTTTAGGGGGTATATGCATAGGGGTATATGCATAGGGGGTATGTGTATAGACGGTGGCAGTTCAAGGGGGACCCACTCCTTCCTGCGCTGCTGGTCGTTGAGCACGCGCTGCTGGTGCAGCTCCCGGGTGGTGTTGCCGCCCTCAATCTGCAGAGCCTCCGTCTGCAGGTCCTGCTGACGGCTACGCCTCTGGGCCTGGGAATGGGCACGCGCCCTCTGCACACGCAAGGCCTCCTACACACACACCACACACACACACACACACACAGATATATCATATACACACATGCACACACCACATACACACACACCGATATATCTGATACACACACACACCACGTACACACACACACACATCAGATACACACACATATACCAGATATACACACACACACACACACACAAAAACATCAGATATACACACATTCCAGATACAAACACACACACACACACACACACACACACACAGATCATATCAGATTCACACAGAGACATGTCAGATACATACACACAAATATATCAGATACGCCCACATAAACGCATCAGACATATACACACACATACATATACATCATATACACACATATAAATACATCAGATACACACACACACAGACCAGTTACACAAACACACACATCAAACACACACACACACGTCTTTCTCTCCCTCTCGCCCTCTCTCTGTGTGTAGGTGTGTATTACCTGTGAGGCTGCGATGCTGTTCTTCAGTGAGAGCACAGCGTCTGTGTGTGTGTGTGTATTACCTGAGAGCACAGTGTCTGTGTGTGGGTGTATATTACCTGTGAGGCTGCGATGCTGTTCTTCAGTGAGAGCACAGTGTCTTTGTGTGGGTGGGTGTGTATTACCTGAGAGCACAGTGTCTTTGTGTGGGTGTGTATTACCTGAGAGCACAGCATCTGTGTGTGGGTGTATATTACCTGTGAGGCTGCAATGTTGTTCTTCAGTGAGAGCACAGTGTCTGTGTGTGCTGTAGGTGTGTATTACCTGAGAGCACAGCGTCTGTGTGTACATGTAGGTGTGTATTACCTGTGAGGCTGCAATGTTGTTCTTCAGTGAGAGCACAGTGTCTGTGTGTGCTGTAGGTGTGTATTACCTGAGAACACAGTGTCTGTGTGTACATGTAGGTGTATATTACCTGTGAGGCTGCAATGTTGTTCTTCAGTGAGAGCACAGTGTCTGTGTGTGCTGTAGGTGTGTATTACCTGAGAACACAGTGTCTGTGTGTACATGTAGGTGTATATTACCTGTGAGGCTGCAATGTTGTTCTTCAGTGAGAGCACAGCGTCTGTGTGTACATGTAGGTGTATATTACCTGTGAGGCTGCAATGTTGTTCTTCAGTGAGAGCACAGTGTCTGTGTGTGCTGTAGGTGTGTATTACCTGAGAACACAGTGTCTGTGTGTACATGTAGGTGTATATTACCTGTGAGGCTGCAATGTTGTTCTTCAGTGAGAGCACAGTGTCTGTGTGTGCTGTAGGTGTGTATTACCTGAGAACACAGTGTCTGTGTGTACATGTAGGTGTATATTACCTGTGAGGCTGCAATGTTGTTCTTCAGTGAGAACACAGTGTCTGTGTGTACATGTAGGTGTATATTACCTGTGAGGCTGCAATGTTGTTCTTCAGTGAGAGCACAGCGTCTGTGTGTACATGTAGGTGTATATTACCTGTGAGGCTGCAATGTTGTTCTTCAGTGAGAGCACAGTGTCTGTGTGTGCTGTAGGTGTGTATTACCTGAGAACACAGTGTCTGTGTGTACATGTAGGTGTGTATTACCTGAGAACACAGTGTCTGTGTGTACATGTAGGTGTGTATTACCTGTGAGGCTGCAATGTTGTTCTTCAGTGAGAGCACAGCGTCTGTTCTTCTCTTCACCTCCTCTCTGCTCCTCTCCTCTTTCTCAGACTCCATGCGCTGAATTCTAATCAACAGTCAACAGATCAAAAATGTAGTACACACACATGCACACACACACACACACACACACACACACAGACACGCATACACACACACACACACTCACACACACACTCAAACATGCACACTCACACTCACACAAACTCACACTTTCACACACACACACACACTCTTAATTTCACCCTAGAGTCCTTTGCACCATGACCCCGAGCCAAACACCCTCCCAGAACCTGTTTTCCCTTGGTTGAACCCTGGTCGAGTAGCCCTGTCAGAAACTAATGAGTTTCTGCAGGCATAAGGAACCTACTTTTATCTCGTAAATTACCCCACTAATAATGCCCTGAATGGTACGAAACTTCTACAGTATGTTCTTTACTCATAAAATGAGGCATTGAAAAGTTTGAAGGTACACAGGAGTTTATTTAAATAACACTTGCCTGATGGATGCTAGTATCTGCTACTATACCGCTGCGTCAACGTTACTTCCGTGATTTGGGAAAAGCCGTAACTTTTCACAGGTTTTACAGGTTTTTACGGGTTATAGTAATGTTGTCAAATAAGCCATTACTTCAATTCATCGTGTTTTCTTACCCTCTGACGATATATGGTGATCATTTTTGGAATGGTTACAATTTATTTTCCATTATTTCCTACATACTTGTACATTAATATATTAAATGTGAGTATATTGCTCCCAACAGGCTTATGCTATGTTGAAGCATTTCTAATAAGGTATGGTCACGTAACAGTGACCAAATGTCTGTGAGTTCATGTGCTGCATGAAACAGCAGTAGGCCCACATGCTTTGGGTGTGTGTGTGTGTGTGTGTGTGTGTGTGTGTGTGTGTGTGTGTGTGTGTGTGTGTGTGTGTGTGTGTTTGTGTGTGTGTGTGTTTGTGTGTGTTTGCTGTAACCTGTTGATGGTCTCCCGTATGTATTGCGAGGCCTTGCGTTGGCTGGTCTTGCTCTGTTCTTGAGCATGGAGTTGTGCAGCCCGCTCCTGTTCATCCTCAGCCTTCTTCTTACTGAACACACACACACACCACACACACACACACACACACACACACACACACAGACACAGACACACACACACCACACACACACACACACACACACACATTATCTGTCAATTGCCAGTGAATACATGTATATGGGTGTGTCGTACGCTCTGTCCTGCTGTGTGTGTGTGTGTGTGTGTGTGTGTGTGTGTGTGTGTGTCGTACGCTCTGTCCTGCTGTATCCTCTTATGGTGTGCCCTGGCCTTGGTCTTCTCCAGGTGGAGGCGTCTCTCCTGTTTCTTCTGCTCTTGATCATTCTGCTCCTCATGCAGATCACACACACCAGCCATCTTCACTTCCACCTGATACAGCTCCAGCCTAGAAACACACACACACACACACACACACACACACACACACACACACACACACACACACACACACACACACACACACAAATGTATGTACACACATAGACACACACAGACACACATAATCACACAAGCACACACACCAGGGCTGAGACATGCCTGGGGAACGCTGCACTAACTGGGGCACTCCAACTCACTGCTGTCCAAGAGGAAACCTACACAGTGGCAGTGTGTGTGTGTGTGGTTGTGTATGTGTGTGTATGTGTGTGTATGTGTGCGTGTGTGAGTGTGTGTCTGTATGTCCGTCTGTGTATATGTGTGTATAAGTAGTGCAGTGTGAGCTGCTCACTCATATTCCCCTAAGGGTGCATGAATGAGTGTGTGAGTGTGTGTGTGAGCGTGTGTGTGAATGAGCGTGTGTGTGTGTGAATGTGCGTGTGCGTGTGTGTGTGTGTGTGTGAGATCTACTCACTCGTGTTCCCTTAAGGCCATGGAGATGAGAGCCTGCAGTTCCTCCTCTCTGTGGAGCTCCTCACACACTCGCTTGTGCTGGGCTCGCATTCGGAACACCCCAACACTGATACGAACGATGGTAGAGAGAGATAGAGAGAGAGAGAGAGAGAGAGAGAGGGAGGGAGAGAGGGAGAAGGGGAGGAAAGGAGAGAGAAAAAGAGAGGGAGAGTGAGAGAAAGAGAAAGATATGAAGGAAGAGAGGGAGAGTGAGAGAAAGATATGAAGGGAGAGAAGGGGGAGGGAAAGTGAGAGAAAGAGATGGGGGGAAAGGGGGGTAATGAGAGAGAAAAAGAGTCGGATAATTACACTGCTTTGTGCTTTACTGAGGTGCGTTTGTGTGTGTGTGTGTGTGTGTGTGTGTGTGTGTGTATGTGTGTATGTGTGTGCGTGTGTGTGTATGTGTGTGCGTGTGTGTGTATGTGTGTGTATGTGTGTGTGTGTCCACCTGTTTTCCTCCTGTTTCTCTCTGTCAATGAGTTCCTCCAACGCCTCTCTTTCCCCCTGAAGCTCAGCAAGATGCAGGCAACACACTCTCAGCTCCTCTCTAAAACACACACACACAACCAGATATCAGACCATACACACACACACACACACGCACACAGATATCGTTGCCCTGCCATCTCTATAGCAATAGCGTTATCACGCTTAGGCCTTTAAAGGCCTTGAACACCTCTGTATGGTGCAATGGCTCTGCTCAGCAGGTGTGGAGGCTGGGGAGGAGATTAATTAGTCCCCTACAGGCAGGCAGCTGCTCTAATGGCCTGCTGCCGCTGAATGGGCTCCACAGACTGCTGTTCTAATGGGTTCCACAGACTGATGTTCTAATAGATTCCATAGACTGCTGTTCTGATGGGTTCCACAGACTGCTGTTCTGATGGGCTCCACAGACTGCTGTTCCAATGGGTCCCACAGACTGCTGTTCTAATGGGTTCCACAGTCTGCTGTTCTAATGGGCTCCATAGACTGCTGTTCTAATGGGCTCCATAGACTGCTGTTCCAATGGGTTCCACAGACTGCTGTTCTAATGGGCTTCATAGACTGCTATTCTAAAGGGCTCCACAGACTGCAGTTCTAATGGGCTTCATAGACTGCTGTTCTAATGGGTTCCACAAACTGCTGTTCTAATGGACTCTGTAACTGTAACAGGCCTGAGCTCATCTCCTCTCTGCCCTCCTCCTACCTGTGTAGGCGAAGGTGAAGTAAAAGCTGCATTAATGCCCTAGGCCCTACCACTCATGCTTGCCAATATGGGTTGCTAAAATTGATATTAACACAGGATTAATTTCCTATAGTGTCATGCACATTACTACAAAAGACACCTGAATACTGTGCCACCATGCTGTTCTGTCCAATCCCGTCTGTGTGTGTGTGTGTGTGTGTGTGTACACGTATTTGTTTGATGCCTTTTCTGTCTCTTGGCTAATGAGCCGTTCCATGCCAGTCTGTGCCTGATCCTTTCTCCTGAGGGGGTGGGTGAAAGGAGACACTCACTCTCTTTTTTTCTATCTCTCTTTCTTTCTCTCACACACATGTACTCTCTCTCTCTCTGTCCCTGTATCTCTCTCTCTCATAGAAAACAAGCACTACTGGTTCCATTCTCTTCAATCTTGACATGTCAGCTATTTTAGCACACTGAACAACATATCAGACCGTTGCCATAGGCAACAGTGTGTGATGCACTACTACAAGAAAAGTTTTGTGGATTTCCCTGGGCAGTATTAGTGTCCTTTGCAATATGTGTTCTGGGCAGTATTAGTGTCCTTTGCAATATGTGTCCTGGGTATATTTGTGTCCTGGGCGTATTTGTGTCCTGGGCGTATTTGTGCCCTGGCATCCTTGTGAGCAGTCACTACTAAGCAGCTTCTCTGTGGAGTGATAATGCCTCCACAGACCGGAGTCCAGTGGTGCACCATGGAGACGTGCATCATGGAGACGTGCACTGCAGAGCCAGTCCTCTGACACTGGCCTTCTTTAGCTTGCTGCAAACCCACATTCAGCTGCAAATGAATGAGAAACTGATCTGACAAAGACCCAAATGCAACTCTCTGTGGTTACAGCAGCATGTGGTGAGGGTGTGTGCACTGGTGGGGCTGCAGTCTTAAACAGAGAGAATCAGCATGACCCAAAATAATCAGCTAAGCGGCGCTGCCAAGTATACTCTTCAGTGGAATTCCAAAACAGCCGGGCTCTAAGAACCGAGGCAGCTCCACAGCAGAGAGGAAATGGGGATCAATCGGGCTTCTTCAAACCATAGATACAGCAGAGAGCAGTCAGTCGAACCTTCCAAGGCTCTTCTGTGGCTTTAGAATATTTTTTTTTATCAATTAGAGAAGAATTCAGTCTAGACCAGGACTCAGATACCTCATTTAACAATAAATATGTGTGTTTGTGTCTGTTTGCATGTGCATGAATGTGCATGGGTATGTGAAAGAGGTTGTGTTTTGGCATCTTGAGTGTGCCAAGAAATGGAGGTGTGTGTGTGTGTGTGTGTGCGTGTGTGTGCATTCACGTGCGTTCATGCGTGTGTGCGTGTGTGTGTGTGTGTGTGTGTGTGTGTGTCTAGGACCTGGCCTTCAGCACACGGAGCTCCTTCTGTGCGTAGAGGCTGTCCAGCTGGTGTAAGTTCCTCCTCAGCTTGAGCATCCGTCCCTCTCCACCACTCCCCATCAGTGCCCCGTCCTGCTCGTCCACACACTCATCATCCCTAACACACACGGACAGAGGGAGAAAGAGAGGGAAGCAGGGGGGGGGGGAGAGGGAGGAAAAGAAAGATAGAGAGAGGGAGGAAAAGAGTGATAGAGAGGGATGGGGGAGTGAGAGCGGGAAAGAAAAAGGGAGGCAGGGAGGGAGGGAGAGAGGGAGGGAGAGGGAGGAAAAGAGAGATAGAGAGAGAGAGGGAAAGAGAGATGGTAAGGGAGAGAGAGGGAGGGAGGGAGAGAGAGGAACAAAGAGAGGGATGGGGGAGTGAGAGAGGGAAAGAGGGAGGAAGGGAGTGGGGGAGAGTGAGAGAGAAAATGGTAGGAAGGAGGGGGTGGGGGACATAGAGAGGGAAGGAGAGGGAGGGAGAGAGGGAGAGAGGGAGGGAGGGAGAGGGAGGAAGAGGGATGAGGGAGTGGGGGAGAGAGAGGGAAGAGTGAAGGGTGAGGAGGCAGACAGACAGGATGAATGAAAGAAAAAAAAAACTGAAAGAACGAATAAAAATTAAAGAAATGGCAGTCGATGTGTGCTGTGGTGTCCCACAGTAGGCTTTACTTAGACAGGCAGCCCAGGTATATCAGCTGACTCATTTTCACCGTTTTTAACATTCCATTTCCTCTGAGAATACACCGCCATCTGCTCATCACTAAACTATATCTAACCAGGATTTCGGCACTAGGAGAGAGTACTTCTGCTGATACCATACTGTGGCTCACGCCTGCCCAGCTTAGCAGGGAGACTGAACTATATAATCAGGATTTCTGCACTGGGAGAGCACCTTTACTGATACCATACCCCACCTCCCTTTCTTGGCACACTGAAGCATTAAGATCACTAACCACAGGTGACCAATGGTTAAAAAACAACCATTACACCACTATCCCTCCACCAGCATGACATGGCAGTGCACAAAGCCATGTTGAAGTGATTTTGGTATGGAAAGAACATGACTGGCTTGCAAAGAACAGGGTTCTCTACATCATCTAACACCTTTGGGATGAAGTAGAACAGACTTTGTGAGCCAGGTCTTCTTGTCCAAGATCATTGCCTGACCACACAAATACTCTTCTAAATGAATGGGCAAAACATTCCATAGACACTCTTATGGAAATTCTTGCCAAAAGAGTGGAAGCTGTCCCAGCTGGAACAGGGGGGAACAACTCCATATCAATACCTGGAATGGGATGTCATTGAAGTTCCTGTGGGTGTGATGGCAGACATCCCAATACTTTTGTCTATATAGTCTACTTCACTCTCACAGCAGAGTGCGGGTCAAATCAGGCCGTGTGTGTTGGTGAGCTCAGCTTTAATCACTAGTGGTGCTGGATGTCCTCCTACTCAGTAATGTGACAAGAGAGGGGATACACACAGCACAGACAGGGTGGAAGAGCAGGCCAACATGGTCAACAAGAGAGCGCAGAGAAACATCACCAGGACTACCATTAGAATCCTGATGCTGAATTAAAACTCTGCAGATATCCATGGAAATACTACCATTAGAATCCTGATGCTGAATTAAAACTCTGCAGATATCCACGGAAATACTACCATTGGAATCCTGATGCTGAATTAAAACTCAGCAAATATCCAGGGAGCAGACAGAGCTTAGAGGCAGCAAATGATGTACAGACTGTTGGTATTTTACTGTTCACTGTTATCTAACATATCATCCAACCCTGCGTCTGTTTCTCTGCCTGTGCAGTACTTTACTGTTCACTGTTATTTAAGATATCAGACAACCCCGTATCTCTTTTTCTGCCTGTGCAGGCTGCTAGTACTTAACTGTTTACTGTTACCTAACATATCATCCAACACTCAGGCTGTTTCTCTGCAGACTGCATAATCTGCAAGTACTGTTCTGCAAAAACCAAATAAATCTCTTTGCACAGACTCTGCAAGAAACAAATAATGGATTTTTAAAAAAGAAACACAGTGCTTCAAAAAAATACTTATTTTTTTGCCTGCATTTCAGTTTGATGAAAGCGTTTATTACTGTGCTAAAAGCTAAATTTCTCCTAAAAGCGTGCAAATACAAGGTTAATCTAAGACTTAAGTCACTGCTGGTGGACCTACGTTAGCAGGCGGCTGGGGCACTGACTGGGTAAGGGGGCATGAAGGACATCCACACATTGTGCACCTACCAGTTTGAAGATCTATCGGACTGTGGAGACAGTCTCCCCTCTGTCCCCTCTACGAAGGCTCCGTTGTCTTTGCTGGTCTCCTCCTCTGGAAAAGAAACTGTGCTGTAAGACCACCTTCATTAGGGCTGGTGCATATTACAGTACTTTGATAACTAGAAATATTAACGTTACCTTCCTAAATGGTAATGTCTCAGTCACTTCACTCCCTGATAAACTCACCGTCTGTCTCCTCGTCTGTCCAGGTGTGAGTAAACGGGTCCTCATTTTCGAACGGGTTCTCCTCCACAGTCAAGTCCATAACGCTGCTCTAACTCACAAGTGAACGCAGTTGATGAGCATTGCACGCACCTGTCAAGGTTAGCCAGAGATGTAGCGTTAAGTTTGCTTGTTAACGTCAGTGAAACAGACTACGTTTAAGTTACCATTACAATGCGTCATGTAACATTGCTTGCGTCTTGAAATGTTAACCGAATACAAACTTGGAAAAACACATTGCCGTTAAACACATAGTGCTAGCCTAAATTAGCTATCGTTAGCATAATGATTTTAACCCTGAATTGAAGTTTCTGAATTGTACGTTCATTAATCCACTGAAGAAAAAAGTGGTTGAAGCTCAGTTAAAGCGACAGGTTAAAGGAAATCATACTAAACATTGAAATGTATGATACAAAACATATCAGAAAAGTTGAACTAGATGTTAGGGTTCTTCCTGTTTTCACCTTTGCCGTCTATGGGTTTCACGCGCCACTGTTTCATGCGTTGCCATGGCTACCAGTTGGGAGTTTGAGAAGGTGGGAGGGAAGGGGCGCTGCCTCTTCCGCGCCTGCATGACTGCGCCTAACTAATTGGCAACATTTCACATTGGGCTATACAGTTAAAATGTAACCACACAAAATTCTCTTTTTGGTAGGCCTACCTCAGGATCTTTTTGTTATCATTTTACTAGGCCAAGCTTTATGTTAGTTAGCTTATAGTTGACATGAGCTTTTAAGGCTTCTTGACTTCAACACTTGGCTACTCCATCTTTGGTCTGTTAATTTGGAAAAAGATGTGTGATTTGCACAGTTCATGTAGGCTAGGCAGCCTATAACCATCATTTTTACCAGTTGTAAAAACTGCTTTAAAATAATAATGAAATGCTTGAAAAGTGCTAGGCTATATAAATTAAAAAAATATTATAGCCTAATAATAATAATGGTGTAGGCCTATGTGGACAGGTGAAACCACAGCCTACAGTCATTGGATGGAACAGATAGGTTAGCATTTAAACTGAAAAAGAATTGAATGATGAGTGAGTGCTCTAATGCTTTTTTCACTGTATTGGCCCTAGGTAAGCTAGCGTTGAAAAGAGCACCATGATTAAATCTGGTTAGGATGTTTTGCATTTTACCAACCTCCACTTTGAATTCACTTAAAATAAAACATTTGAAAAACATTTGCAATTAGGCCCATGCTTGAATTCTATAGCCTAGACCTATGCCTTAACATTTCCAGGACAGTTTATTTCATTTCAGCCATTAAATATACCTTTTCATACCTCTCATTCAACCGCATTTGGTGCATTTTTCAGCGCTGCTCAGGTAGGCTAATGTTTGAATCTGAGCTTAATGCGTAATAGCCTGTGAGCATTTTTATGCTCTAGCTTTGCTCATTCCGAAATGTTAACATTGTAGATAAGAGTCCGCAGGACAGATATTTTAAGTTTGATATAGTAGCCGACTGGCACATTGTGACCTGTACCTAGTCCTGGAATAGTAGCCTAATTATTTTTTCGCATACTTCCTCTCTCTCTCTCTTTCTCTCTCTCGGCCAAGCTGATTAAAATCTGATGTGCTGTTTCTCCACATTTGCAAGAAATATAAAGATAGAATCTCACTATGCGTCAGTCTCCTCCCCAAATGAAAACTGCAATCCTCAATCCTGTTTGTAGACTATTCCTAGGTCATTTACAAATCACTGCATTGTGCATACAATAGCCTACCCCTATGAGAGGGCATTATTCATCAAGAAAACAAATAAAGAGCCATTATTGTGTGTTTTGCACATGCCGCATTAAATAATTTGCTTTAAAAGAAGTGCGCCGGGCCATTAGACTGCGGTGCGTGTGGGCGACTCGAGCTCTGCTCTCTGGAGCTACTCGAATAAAATAAATAAATACATAAATAAATGAATAAAAACAGCCACTCCGCGAGAGTTGTCATACCACGGGCGAAGCGGGACGGGTGGCTATCTCGCGGAGCGCTGAACACTCAGTCCTGAGCTTAACGCGAGGAGACTCCGCACCAACCCAACTGGAAACACCCTTGGGAAGGAAAATAGCAGTTCTCTATAGTGAACCTCATCTGGCCGGTTTGGGACACAGAGACGATACCAGGCCAGGTGAACTCGCAACAGGGATTCCCTCACGTTTTACAATAGTTCTACTAGCGAAAATAACTGATATAGGCTATAAACCAAAAATAACTGCAATTTTTTCGAAGTACAGTACAGTTATAGGCTAGGCTACTACAGTCTACAGTACAGTAGTATTTTCATGTCCAAATACTGCAGTAAAGTATATACTATGCAGTAGCCTACAGTACAATGCAGTTTATTCGTGTCCAAACTACTGCATTTCCTGCATAAGAACGGTAAATATTTACCCCAAAACTGCTGAGTTTTGATACTCAGAAAACTGCAGTATTGACACTTGAAGTAGTTATTTTGTGTGAGGGATAGGACCGTGCCAACATGATAGCCTAAATGTAAAGGCTAACTTTTCAATGCACAATGTGCTTCACCTCGGTAAAGAGATTTGTGATAAACTCAAATGTATTTCTCCTTTCAGCATTCTCAGTGCTAGAAATGATTGAATGATTTACCCTCAAAACACATTCGTCCAGTGACAGTGACTAGATCATCCATAATGTGTTAAGACTCATGTTCTTTCCCTCTTAAGACTGTCTATATGAGCACTTAACCCCCCTCCCCCATTTATAACCCACTTTAACGCGTTTTAATGTCATTACTAGTTAGGCTACTAGTTTATGGATAGGCCTATAAGCTACCAAAACAATCGGCTACCCAGGTTTAATTCTATACAATCTGAATCTGTAAAGCCTACACGCATACATTTCCACATGCGCGCTTCTGTGGCTGTCCAGTTAGTCCCTTTAATGCAATACTACACACCAACTGCGATAACACACAAAGTTTACACAAGTGCGTCGTATAGCACATTGCATAACATGACCAATACATTCTCTCCATCTCTCTCTCCTCCTCATCCTCTCTCTCCTCTAATGCGTGCCAAAACCGCTCTGTGATGCAAGCGCTCTCCATGCGTGCACGATTTAATCTGACGTTGTTCACAGGACAGGCAGCGCGCACAGTGAGGGATTACTCAGAATCAGAGCGTTTCGAAGGTTTTTTAGAACGAGAGCATCTCCCTCTCTCTCTCTCTCTCTCTCTCTCTCTCTCCATCCCTCGCTCTTGCTCGCTTGTTCGCTCGCTCAGCATCATCTCCTCTCTGGCTCGGGATAGGAACGTAGCCTGTAGCGCACAGGAGCATGGGTCAGCCTACCTATCTACTTTATTTTCATTTTTTTCATCAGTATGGAACAATAGCCGCCTTGTCGTTCTAACTGTCCATCGTATTTCAACCAATTCTGGAGAAAGTTTTCAGTCTGAAGATATGGAGACTGTCACTTTTTTCTTTGCGACCTTAGCGCTTCTGTTCGTCGGAGGAAACAGAGTCGCCAGGTAATGCCGGACGTCCTGTAATTCTACTCACCTGTGTGGACGACACAGAACCATCTCCACTACCTGTGATCAATCATTCTGATAATGTTTTTAAATAATGTGGTTTTGTCGTGTTTTGCCGTCGGGTTCACCGTCTGTTACTTGTGCATAAATGGTAGCTCGGTACTATTTACTCTGCTTTGGTATCGTTTATAGGTCAGGTGCTGCAACGTTCTCATTTATTCCCATCCCAGCATTACACACATTATAGTATCTAAGCCTTTCAAATCTTATAAGCTTCTGTTTTAAATCAAGCTGTGAATATGAATGTGACCATGTTCTGTATAATTGTGTTGTGAGAACACATTCTGTAGGCTACCATTAAGTATGCAGCAAAAGATAACCCAGATCCGTCTACATCATATCTGTGTAATCTGTGACAAAAACACATGAGAGTCCAGTCCTATAAGAGTTGAAGTATAGAATGTCAATTCCACACTCATCTCTCTTCCATTAAAGAGAGAGACCCTGCTTCCTGTCCCAGCCTACAGACTGCATCTGTTCATAAGAGGACAAATAGAGTCTTGAATTAGAATATGCGGGCACTGAAAGGTTACTTCCAGAGTGTGTGGAGGTTAATGCATGCTGAAGCATACTGTATTTGCTGCATCTGTTAGCTGCTAGAGACACAGGCATCACGGCCCACAGGAGTAGGCAACCTTCCATACGCACGGTTGGGGCTGGATTAGGATCTCAGTGGTGTGTGTGTGTGTTTGCTTATTTGTGTGTGTGTGTGAAGTGTGTGTGACTGGGAGAGAGAGAGAGAGAGATATTGTGTGTGTGCGTGTTTGTGTGAGGTGTGTGTGTGTGTGACTGGGAGAGAGAGAGAGAAAGACTTTGTGTGTGTGCGTGTTTGTGTGAGGTGTGTGTGTGTGTGATGGGAGAGAGAGAGTGTGTTCTTTATCTGTGTGCATAAGACCTAGTTTGTATTTCCATGGCCGACCCATGAGCTGGCTGCGGAAGAGTTGTGTGTGCTCTTCTGTCTGCTGGAGTAGTCAGAGCCTTGCATTGCCTGGGGCTCTTGTCTCTACAGGGGCAGGTGTCAGGGGCATCACAAACAGCCTCCACTCACTGACATCATGTAAACACTGGCACAGACTGTGGGAGGAGGTGGCGGATGCAGCAGGAAGTGTGTGTGTGTGGAATGAATGTAGGTCTCTGCCTACCTGCACGGAGCAGACAGATGACCACCAGGGACTTCCTCATGAAGGTGGCCAATTAAAGCAACTAAGCCTATTTGGGGGACGGGCTGGGTGATAGTTGGAGATGATGGATCACTGGCTCGGTATTAGTAATAGGCAGCTTCCTGTGGTGCATTGCCTGCTGGGCAACATGCCTGCAGCCCTTATGGGCAGTGTAAGAGTTAACAGTTGTTATGGACAACGAGAAGTCTTGCAGTCCTTATGTACAGCCTTGTGCAGCCGTGGCCTCGGACTTGTAACCGGAGGGTTGCCGGTTCGAACCCCGACCAGTAGGCACAGCTGAAGTGCCCTTGAGCAAGGCACCTAACCCCTCACTGCTCCCTGAGCGCCGCTGTTGCAGGCAACTCACTGCTCCGGGATTAGTGTGTGCTTCACCTCACTGTGTGTCACTGTGTGCTGAGTGTGTTTCACTAATTCACGGATTGGGATAAATGCAGAGACCAAATTTCCCTCACGGGATCAAAAGAGTATATATACTTATACTTATACAGTGTGAGAGTCCTGCAGTGGTTATGGGCAGTGTATGAGTCCTGTAGTGGTTATGGGCAGTGTGAGCGTCTGTCCATATGGACATGAAAGTCTTGTAGTCCCTATGGACAGTGAGTGAGTCCTGCAATCGTTATCGGCAGCGTATGTGTCCTGCAGTCACGGCACCCCAGGACAGACACTCATGTTGCCAATGGAGGCCCATCACTACCCACAATCCATCTGTACTTCATGCAGTGTTAATATCTCAATTCCAATTCCGATTTGAATGTTAAAGCACATATTATCAAAATGTGCAGTTTTTATGACGTTTCTTTGGTGTTTTTTCAGCCAGATGCCTGGCTTGAAAGCTGGAGATGGACCTGCAATCTCTTCCCAGGTTTCCACACTGCATAAAGCCATGGCCCCCTGTTGCCTAGTGATGTTACTGTTGATACCGAGGCTCCGAAGCGTGTGTCGAGAACGTCAAGCCATTCCCAGCAAAGCCCCGTATCGAGGCTTGAGTTGTATTGGTAATTTGACGTCAGGCGTGACGTTCGAGGCCTCGTTTGGCTCCACTGCTTCGAGTTGTGGTTCACTTAAGGCAGGACGCTTCGACTAAGATGCCCCATACTCGAATATGTAGCCTACTCGCGGGTAGGTGTCATTCGTTGGTTGGTTGTAGGCCTATATTTCACTGCTCTCTGTTCATTTAAAATACTACCCAGTTACCAAAGCACTTTCACTGCCCTCTGTTCTTCAAACATACACATTGGTAAGACATTGGACTAGAAATCGCGCGTCCTGGGTTCAATCCTTCCTCGAGATTATATATTCTCGCGGATCACCTTCTACTTCATTTGTTACAAAAAGAGAAAATATTTCACTACAAAGTCACTCTTTGGGACACTGGGCAAGGCGTTAGGTTAGGGATCTTGCAACTTGGGTTCGATCCTTGTCTCGATTTTCATGAACTTTCAGATATCGCCTATAGCTACTACTTTAATTGTTAGGCTACAAAGAGAGGAAATATTTCAACATGGGAATCAGTGGCGTCATGCCCATTGAAATAAAGGGGGCACGTGCCCCCTCAGATTTTTTCTCCCTGATCATTTTTTTGATCATAACTTTGTTCCTATTATGCTCCATAATAAGCCAGAGCCTGTAACGACTCAAATGTATTCTTCTGGATGTGTAATAAACCGTAGCTGAAGACCGGTCAACATCAGCCCTTTTTCTAAAAATGGTGTCTGTGTATGTTCCCGTAACAACTCACACGCGCATTGAGCTCGCAATGTTTTGCTTGTGTTGAACTTACAGTTAACTTTAGGCTACAGTTTGAACAGTTGAACTGTTACAGTTACAGTTTAAACAGATACAGTCAATGGTGTTGAAGTGGTAAGTAGTTTCATAGAAACGAGGGTGTTAAATTAGCAGTGACTACAAAATCCAACCTAATAACATTAGGCCTACTGTACCAAGGCATCGCGTTGGATGTTTCTCCACTTCTTCTATTCACGTATCTGGCAGCTAGGCTAGTCCATGTAGTGAAAAGGGATAGGCTACCCGTTCAAAAGGAGGCCTAGTTGTTTTATATAGCCTAAATAGGATCGCTATGACCGTGATGTAGAGGGCAAGAAAGTATAATAGTCTCTCTCATGTGCTCATAACTTAGGTTATTATCAGGTCACTTGCTCATGATTTGCAGGTAGCAACTTGTGAGGAACACATGAGGTAGCCTATTGCTTGCCATAATGGTAATGAAAAATATATTACTAGTAGTAAAATATTCAAATATTTAGTGTTAACCTTATTCAGCACTGAAACCTGTCAAACTTCTTTCAAAGTCCTTCATCACATGAATTAAGATTAAAATAATTTAATTTCTGAGCACCACAAAGTCAGACCTCAGCACCTTTTTTAATGTAAGATTGTTCTTAGGTCACATATCAATCAAATCATAACAACTGCAATGGTAGGCCTACTGTTTTTAAAATCATGTGTAGTAGGCACATAAGTGTAAATGTGTGTGTCTAAACATGCTTTAATGAGCTTATACTTTAATGAGCTGAATTTGAGCTTACAGTTGTCGTCGTTCCCCCCGAGAAAAAAAATGCCTGATTGTGCCCCCTCTGAATTTTGGCTTGCATGACGCCCCTGATGGGAATCGGTTGTATTCCCCAATGCCTGTACTTATGAATGTATCAAGCATTTGCAGACCAAATGGCGGTTTTTGTATTGCTCTTGTGTGTGGAATTTTTATGTGTTGTATTTTTATTGACCAGTAGGTGTCCTAGGGTGCATTCGAAGCCTCGAGAAATAAACCACTTTTCAACACATTTGGCTGGAAAGCTTCAAGGGTTCAAGAAGCTTCATCTCGCCATCACTACCTGTTGCTTTATGATGAAATATTTCCCTGCAGTTTCTTCCATATCTTGTCAAGACTGGATGGAGAATAAGATAGACTGTATGTGATGTACAGTCTTTTGTGGATTACTCAAATGGCCAACGCTGTGGGTGGTAGCTGTGTGCATTACCATACATCCCTCCCCCGCAGCAGTGTGTGTGTGGAGATGAGCATGCGGCTAGCTTAGTGTAGTGTAGTGTAGTGTAGCTTAGTGTGTGTGTGTGTGTGTGTGTGTGTGTGTGTGCATGTGTGGAACTGAGCATGCGGCTAGGTTAGTCAGATATGTGTTTGTGAGTGCATGTCTTGAGATGAGCATGCGGCTAGGTTAGTCAGGTATGTGTGTGTGTGTGTGTGTGTGTGTGTCTGTGTGTGTGTAGATGAGCATGCAGCAAAGTTAGTCAGAAGGCCTAGGAACAGAGGTGGAAAACAAACCTTCCAGCGAATGTTCACTTGTTGTGACGAATGATTGAAATTAAAAGGACAGCCCTAACTGTTGGACTTATGGGTGAAGTGGTTGAGTGGCTGAAAGGGCTCACTCCTGGTTTCTACCTCCAGCATCCACAGGGTATGAGATGCTGAGATGTTATAAGATGCTGGGAAGTTATGAAGTCAAAGTCAGCTTTATTGTCAATTTCTCCACATGTACCAGACATACAGAAGAATCGAATAAAACTTTTCTCTCTACCCCATGGTGAAAGAAATAAAGTGCACAAGATACAAATGTCTAAAAGACTAAAATTATAGTAACGGCAGTTAAATATATAAAATAAGATGTGCAAATATATACTACATACAAAACAGCAGCAAAAAACTTCTTGTGACAGCAGTCAGACGGCAGGGTCTAGAGTTCTTTTCAGGGCAGAGTTTTTGGGGGCAGGGGGCAGGGGATGGAAAAGAGGGGAGAGAGTTCAGTTCCCTGATAGCCTGGTGGATGAAGCTGTTTGTAAGTCTGGTAGAGCAGGCACGGAGGCCTGAGGCTCCGGAACCTTCTCCCACAAGGCAGAAGGCTGAAGAGACTGTGTGAGGTGGCTGGAGTCACCCACAATCCTGGTCGCTTTGCGGATGAGGCAGGTGTTGTATGTTCTGCATGGAGGGGAGTGAGGCACCAATGATCCTTCCAGCTGTGTTATATAAGATATTAGAACGTTATGAGACACTGGGAAGTTACTCTCAGACATTACGAGCTGTTCTGAGAAGCAGGGATATTATAAGATGCTTGGACGTTATGGGAAATACTGGTACATAAGTCTCAGGTAAGGAAGCCAGGGCAAGATGTCAGCCCTCAAGATGCGGGGTGCCTGGAGAGGCTGAAGAACGAGGTGGGTGTCCTGCAGAGACTTGTGGAGGGGGCAATTGTGGGTTGCTTAGAGATGCTGGGGGCAATGAAGCCTCCTCTGCCATGAAGTAAACTGTAGCAGGCACTTTTGGAGGTCAGTGCATCCCCCAGTGACTAGGAGAACTGCATGCAGCGAGCATTCCCTCCCACCACAGTATGTTTCCCCACGAGCATTCCCAGTCAGAGCATTCTCCAAGGCACAGATAGACGTGTGATTGTGTTTCAGGAACATTTCCAGTCTCTAAGGCACAGATAGACGTGTGCTTGGTCAATCTGAGTTGTGTAGTGGTTTTGAAGTCGTCAGCGCGTGTGATCAGAGGGTGCGTTGTTGAGTTTGGGATGCCGTTTGAAGTGCTGGTGCTGCAGCAGCCGACCCTACTCGTGTGTGTGTGTCCGTGTCCGTGTCCGTGTCCGTGTCCATGTCTGCTGTTGACTTTCTTTAAATATCAAACTCCTCGTCTCCTCTGTTTCACTCCGCACCTAGGGGCCCAGGTGAACTGCCAGTGCAGAGCTGTGGAGAGCTTCAAAGCCTTGTGTTTGTTTTGTAGTGCCCCTCAGACAGTTGTGGTTTTGTTATGAAGACCACCCTCCACACACACACACTCTTTTCACCTGGGGGGTTCAACTCCTCTCCTTTCCTAAACCTTAAGATGAGAGTTTCTGTTTGAGTGAGAGTGAAAGAGAGTGTTTGTGTGTGAGAGAGATAGAGTGAAAGTGAGAAAGAGAAGGAGTTTGTGTGTATGTGTGTGTGACAGTGATGTCTGTGTGTGTGAGAGAGAGCGAGAGAGAAAGAGAGAAAAGAAGTTTGTGTATGTGTGTGAGAGATAGAGTGAGAGAAAGAAAGAGAAAAGGAGTTTGTGTATGTGTGTGAGAGAGTGAGAGAAAGAAAGAGAAAAGGAGTTTGTGTATGTGTGTGAGAGAGTGAGAGAAAGAAAGAGAAAAGGAGTTTGTGTATGTGTGTGAGAGAGAGAGTGAGGGAAAGAAAGAGAAAAGGAGTTTGTGTATGTGTGAGAGAGTGAGAGAAAGAAAGAGAAAAGAAGTTTGTGTATGTGTGTGAGAGAGCGAGAGAGAGAAAGAGAGAAAAGAAGTGTGTGTATGTGAGAGAGAGAGAAAGAAAAAGAGAAAAGGAGTATGGGTGTATGTGTATGACAGTGATGTCTGTGTGTGAGAGAGCGAGAGAAAGAAAAAAGGAGTGTGTATGTGCGTGTGTGTGTGTGAGAGAGAGAGAGAGAGAGTTTATTTATGTCAGAGAGAGTAGGCCCCCCTCGGCTCTCCTGTGGTGAAGAGGTTTACGCTCCCCACACACAGGCACACACAGTTCTTCTGTATGTCAGGTTCTGGATGGTTTATTATTAATAATAATAATAATATTAATAGTAATACCCTAAAATATGACACCACTTCCTGTTTTGGTAGATTTGCCACCGATTTTGATTGGCTGTATTGGGTGATGGCTTTGAGGAAATCAAAATGCCAATAAGTAACTTTTGTGGCTTGGTCTGCAGACCTTCTCTGCCATATTTTGTGCAGTATATTATGGACAAAATGTGTGACCTGTGAAATAATGTAATAACATACAAAATTATTATTATTATTATTATTATTATTATTATTATTATTATTAGACATCCACTTACTACCCACTCTCTGACTTCACCCCAGTTCATGTGTAAAGCTGTGTGGTCCTGGACAACAGCCAGGAAATGCCTGAGAGGAAGTAAAGCCAGTGAGCAGGTGCCTGAACACACACGTCAGGGATGCGTCTGGCCCTCAGATGAGCCAGCGTGAGTGAGTGAGTGAGTGAGTGAGTGAGTGAACACACATGTCAGGGATGCGTCTGGCCCTCAGATGTGCCAGCGTGAGTGAGTGAGTGAGTGAGTGAGTGAGTGAACACACACGTCAGGGATGCGTCTGGCCCTCAGATGTGCCAGCGTGAGTGAGTGAGTGAGTGAGTGAGTGAACACACACGTCAGGGATGCGTCTGGCCCTCAGATGTGCCAGCGTGAGTGAGTGAGTGAGTGAGTGAGTGAACACACACGTCAGGGATGCGTCTGGCCCTCAGATGTGCCAGCGTGAGTGAGTGAGTGAGTGAGTGAGTGAACACACACGTCAGGGATGCGTCTGGCCCTCAGATGTGCCAGCGTGAGTGAGTGAGTGAGTGAGTGAGTGAACACACACGTCAGGGATGCGTCTGGCCCTCAGATGTGCCAGCGTGAGTGAGTGAGTGAGTGAACACACACGTCAGGGATGCGTCTGGCCCTCAGATGTGCCAGCGTGAGTGAGTGAGTGAGTGAGTGAGTGAGTGAACACACATGTCAGGGATGCGTCTGGCCCTCAGATGTGCCAGCGTGAGTGAGTGAGTGAGTGAGTGAGTGAACACACACGTCAGGGATGCGTCTGGCCCTCAGATGTGCCAGCGTGAGTGAGTGAGTGAGTGAACACACACGTCAGGGATGCGTCTGGCCCTCAGATGTGCCAGCGTGAGTGAGTGAGTGAGTGAGTGAGTGAACACACATGTCAGGGATGCGTCTGGCCCTCAGATGTGCCAGCGTGAGTGAGTGAGTGAGTGAACACACACGTCAGGGATGCGTCTGGCCCTCAGATGTGCCAGCGTGAGTGAGTGAGTGAGTGAGTGAGTGAACACACGTCAGGGATGCGTCTGGCCCTCAGATGTGCCAGCGTGAGTGAGTGAGTGAGTGAACACACACGTCAGGGATGCGTCTGGCCCTCAGATGTGCCAGCGTGAGTGAGTGAGTGAGTGAGTGAGTGAACACACACGTCAGGGATGCGTCTGGCCCTCAGATGTGCCAGCGTGAGTGAGTGAGTGAGTGAGTGAGTGAGTGAACACACACGTCAGGGATGCGTCTGGCCCTCAGATGTGCCAGCGTGAGTGAGTGAGTGAGTGAACACACACGTCAGGGATGCGTCTGGCCCTCAGATGTGCCAGCGTGAGTGAGTGAGTGAGTGAGTGAGTGAACACACACGTCAGGGATGCGTCTGGCCCTCAGATGTGCCAGCGTGAGTGAGTGAGTGAGTGAGTGAACACACATGTCAGGGATGTGTCTGGCCCTCAGATGTGCCAGCGTGAGTGAGTGAGTGAGTGAACACACACGTCAGGGATGTGTGTGGCCTTTAGATGTGCCAGCGTGAGTGAGTGAGTGAGTGAGTGAGTGAACACACATGTCAGGGATGCGTCTGGCCCTCAGATGTGCCAGCGTGAGTGAGTGAGTGAGTGAGTGAGTGAGTGAACACACACGTCAGGGATGAGTGAGTGTCTGTGATCCTGATCAGAGTCAGGGCTGACACACACTTTGATGGTGTCATGTTGGAATCGTACAGGATTTGCATGAGTTTGATGTGAGGCTCCTTCAGGACCTGAGTGACAGCTCTAAGTGCGGGGAACGTATGTGACTGTGTGCATACAAACCACCTCTGCTTGAATATTATTTCGAATAGCTCTCTGTTTATCGAGGTCACCGAGGAGTACTGTCTGTACAAAGCAGTCACAGTGCTAGGGGCCCTTATGTTCATGAGCCCCTATGTTTATGTTCTCAAAGCTAACAGTGTCATGCCATAGTCAGTACAATACCGTACCGTACTGTACATGCTTGCACAGCCATTTTCATTATTATTATCACAGAAAAGCCAGGCTTACGGCACATCTATTATAAGCACAGAAGAAAGCCAAGATCAACAGAACCATTCTGTATGAGTGTTGAAGAAAGGCTAAAGGCTGCAATTTGTCAGTCATTAGGGGAAATTTGAGGCAGGAGGAGCCGCTAAGCCGAGCTAAAATTAGCGCTGGGGCTAACTTAGAGGAACCTAAAGACCTCCGCACACAGGCACTGACATGAGTATGGAGGACTCTGCTTTCGTCTTGGATTCCGTTGTTTTCAATACAACCCCACACAAACACCAAATATTTTCACCTCCACCGTGTGTAGATTTAGTTATATTTTTGTCAGCACCACTCAATAAAATGTGTTGTTTATCGAGTGCCAATCAGTTGAAAATGTTGATGCTGGTGCGTGCGGCTAAGAGACCAAAAGTGTCTGGGCACTCGTGTCGGTGCCATTCAGGCACACAGCTGGTATGGTTAGCAGAGAAAAGCTAAGGGTAGCATTGCCATTCCTTAGTTTTAAGAGCTAAAAAATGAGATTAGCAGTATTGTTCTCCTATGGCCAGTGATGGAGGTGGTCAGTGTATGTATTAGGCTATGTAGGCTACTAGTGTACGTAATACGTATAGGCCACACAGGAGCTGATGTAGGCTAGGCTACTATTCAGAGCACATGGTCAATTTTAAATTGTTACTTTTTTCACATCATCCACATCCCTATGCTAGACTATCAAATCTGCCATAGCCTAACGGCAGAATAGTTTGAATAGAATTATTTCCTGCTAGGGCTGCACACTTAATAAATTTTTAATTGAAATCACAGTTTGATTTAATGTGATGAGCTAAATCACAGAGGCTACAATTAATTGTGCAGCTTACAACTCTGTCTTAATGATTAATCTTGTCACATTTATATATTATATTTTGTATGTGTCATTCTCCTTGTGTGACAGACAGTGAAGCTCACCTAACAGGAGCTAAGCATGCTCACCCAACAGATGTATAAGTATAAGTATATATACTCTTTTGATCCCGTGAGGGAAATTTGGTAATTAAATTTTAGTAGATGTGCCAACTTAAAGAAACCTTTGTAATATTGAACAATATACCAAAAGTCCCAATATCTGTCAGAAAGATCACAATGAGATATTCTCCCCAAATTGTGCTGCCCTCTCTGTCCTGCATTACAGTATCTTGCTGTTTGTGGGCACCACGAATTAATGTTATAGGGTGGTGATGAGTGCTGTTTACCTGATGAAGTGAGTGCTTAATGCCTCCTAAATGGCAAGGCACAGCATGTGCTTTCCGCGGAATGACAAAGGTGCTCAATTACCTACGCTTCCTTGTACATCTGCCTGTCAGTGAGGGCTGAGAAAGGCAGTCCTCAAAAACAATAGGATATAAATACAGAAGCCAGGGCAGTTTGAAACAAGCCCCATTATTTCTGTTGTCTCTTTTTCGTGTCAATTTTGTCATACTAAATGTGTTTTTGAATTGCTTGTTTGTTTGTTGTGAGCATTGTTGAAATGTGATGAGTTTTGCATTTTACATTTTGAATAATGTATTGTACAATTTTTCTTCTTCTTCTTCTTCTTCTTCTTCTTCTTCTTCTTCTTCTTCTTCTTCTTCTTAATAATCATCCTCCTCCTCATCATCATCATCATCATTATCATCAATCATCTATTGTTTAGGGCAGTTTTATATGCACCATACTGCTGCTGCTGGTTGTGGTTAGGATACAAATGTGTCAGATTAAATATGTACTATGTCAGCTAAATGACTAAATGTAAATGTAGCTGTGTCCATTTGATAGTTTGTGTCATTTTTAATCTGCAGCTGAGTTTGAGTGAGGCTTGTTTGTGTTGTATTGTAACTGTCAGCTGGTGGTGTTGGTTGTCGCCTGCGGCAGATCCCTCTGAGCCTCATCACCCCCATTCAGCTCAACACTTTTGTCTTCTTTTGTGTGTGTGTGTGTGTGTGTGTGTGTGTGTGTCTGTCTGTGTGTGTGTGTGTGTGTGTGTGTGTGTGTGTGTGTGTGTGTGTGTGTGTGTGTGTGTGTGTGTGTGTTTGTTGTGTAGATTTATATAGGTTGTAAAGAGTGTTGTGGATCTGGGTATGGCTGTAATTGCACTGATGAGGAGAAATTATTTTAATCCTATGGCTTTAGCGGGGGGAGTGGTAGTAATGTTATGGCTCAAGAGGAGTAATAGTGGTAATAGTGTAATGCTATGGCTCTAGAGGGTATTAGTGGTAGCAATATAATGCTATTGCTCACTATTCTCATAACAGGATTCTCCTACACTATGCTCATCATAACAGTCCTACGCGATGCCCATAACAGCCCTCGTACACGATGCAGCATTCTCCTACATGATAGTCAATGCAGCATTCTCCCACTCGATGGTCAAAACAGCCCTCTCCTACACACTGTGTGCTGCTTTCTCATCGTTCCCCTCTGCCATCATGGTTATGGTCATGTCAACTCTGTCCTGTTCCCAGTGTGTTTCTCGTCCCTCTGTCATCATGGTCATGGTCATGTCAACTCTGTGTTTCTAGTCCCAGCCGCTGAAAGACTGCTGACAGTAATCGATGCCCAGTGATGGGGACATTGTAGCAGTGTTTAGGACACTGAAAAGAGAGAGGCTCTAAATCAGTGCTCCAGGCTGGGGCTCAATAACCTGTGAATGTGTCTGTGTGTGGGTGCGTGTGTAAGAGAGAGAATGGGTATCGTTTTGTTTAATAGGTTTTATAGATTCACATTTCTGCCTCTTGAACATCCCATATTTCTAATGATCAGTCCTCCATTGTGTTCTTTCTTTCTCTCTGTTTCTCTCACTCCCTCTCTCTCTCTCTATAATATATATATATATATATTTATCTATCTCTCTTACGAGCACACACAGAATTTCAAACAAACTCAAATCCCACCCCATCTCTCTCTCCGTCTTGCTTCCTGTCCTTCTCTTCACTCTCCTATCAGATTAAAGACATAATAAGCCACAAATAAATGAATAACATTGAGCTGTAAAAGCTGTTCTTACCCTTTCAAACAAGTTTATTTAATATCTAAGTATTATGGAAATATGTTAGTTCACTGGTTTAGTAGTTAGCCTGTTGGTTAGCCTTCATTAGTTAGCCTCATTTTCCACATGTAGCCCTGACTGTTGAGTCTTGTACAGCACTTGAGTTCCCTGAGTTGAGCCCTGTGTAATTCTAGTCCATGAGCAGGCTGGGGAATTTGTGTGCTGTGGGTTAGCATATGTGGTGGGTTAGTGTACGTACATTAGCGAATGTA
>NC_055963.1:14496214-14511214 GCF_018492685.1 Alosa sapidissima
AGGAGTGATGGCCCACAGGGCATGAGACCTAGCTCTATAGATTAACTATATGATATTAGCTCTATAAATTTAACTCTATATACAGTATATGGCATTAGCTCTATAGATGACAGTAGCTCTATATATTAACTCTATATATGATATTAGCTGTATAGATCGACTATATATGACATAAATGCTATGAATTAACTCTATGTGTGACAATAGTTCTGTAGATTAGCTCTATAAATAACATGGGCTCTATAGATTAACTCTCTATTACATTAACTCTAATGATTAGCTCTAGATGAAATTAGCTCTATAGCACAGAGCTATTACATTACATCTATAAATGAGCTCTATAGATTACATTAGCTCTAGACTAAGAAGAGACTATTTGAGGAGTGAGGAGAGTAGAGTGAAGTGTGTGTGTGTGTGCGTACAGGGGTGCGTAGGGGGAGTTCTCTTTTCTCACTGCTCTCTTTACAGGCCCACCAGTGAATGTAGCCATGGCGATAGAAGTGGCCAGCATTGATCATATTTCAGAAGCCAACATGGTAAGGTGTCCTCCTCTCACTGTTGTGTCAGCTCACTGTGCTATGGAGAGCTGCTGCAGTTCTCTCAAACTGTATGTGTCTGTGTGTGTGTGTGTGTGTGTGTGTGTGTGTGTGTTATCTATGGAGTCGACATTATATTATCTATGCAGAGCACATTATATAATATATGGACAGGACATTATATTATCTATGGAGTAGACATTATATTATCTATGCAGAGCACATATAATATATGGACAGTAGGGTGCATCATCCGCCTTGACATATGCAAATGAATCTGTCCCTATGCTTATTATGTTCCAATAAGCGAAAAAACATTCCTGGTAAATTTTGAAGGAAATTGGATAATACTTAGGTGGCCCACCATCAACCTTTATGAATGGTCAAAATTGTTGCCAAATTCAGTAAATCACCTCGCAATATGGGGGACTATGGGGGTATATTTCACATTATTTCACTATTATCAATGTTTTAGCCAGTAGTTATTTGAATAACTGTATTAAGGGCATAAAGCACACAGCTCATTGGATACACATTGGGTTTCTTTATGTTGTCATACATATTTTGGTGATTTTTCTCAGAAAAACGTTTTTTTTTTTTCTATTTTGAATATGTTAATTTAATGAAAAACACATTAATGTGTATTGTAACACTTGTCATTAATCATTTAATTTAACTGTTGTTGCTATGGTGTTATAAAAATCTCATAATTCCAAATCAGATATAGGCTACATGTGTGGGACTATTTTGTTTAGTGTAGAGTAGTAGTTGTATCGCACAGGATTACATGAACTTTCTTGCAACATGGCTTCTAGTGGAGAGTGTATTAGTAATGTCAATCCACAGTCTTCAAAATGTACTCTGTCTATAAGACAATCTTCTTGGATATTTGGTTTGGGCAGTGGCCTTGTTCAGGATGACTCGATTATCACTGGATCCACAGTTGCTTCGTGTGGTATCTTTCGGATGGTTCATCAGAAAACAGGACAAAGTGGGAATCAGCAAATATCGTACTGTCCCAGGTGTCCAGCTTTTATAAAAAGGCCAACATTGCTTTGATATCAGAAAGGAAAGCCTGTGAAAAAATCATCAAACTTTTAAGTATAATATACTCTTTTGATCCCGTGAGGGAAATTTGGTCTCTGCATTTATCCCAATCCTTGAATTAGTGAAACATACTCCGCACACAGTGAACACACAGTGAGGTGAAGCACACACTACTCCCGACGCAGTGAGCTGCCTGCTACAGCGGCGCTCGGGGAGCAGTGAGGGGTTAGGTGCCTTGCTCAAGGGAGCTTCAGCCGTGGATGTGGGCAGCCGTGGATGTGGGCACCCTTCAGTTACAAGCCCAAAGCCCTAACCAGTAGGCCACGGCTGCCCCCAAATGGCATGAATGGCATTGATTTGGATGAAAATGCCAAACTCTGAGCTATCCCACTGAAACGACGGACCAGCCCATCTACACTGGAGAAACTTCAGAAGATGATAGATAGATAGATAGATAGATACTTTATTGATCCCCAAGGGGAAATTCAAGAAATTCAAGGTGGAGAAAAACTGACTTTTTCTCTGTGGCAAGAGAACGCTGAAAGCTTGGTGAAGAACAAGGAGGACTTGTTATTTCTGGAGTCTATGAAAAATTACCGCCAGGCCTCATTTAGTTCATTCGATAAGGCATTAGCTGACCACATATATTGTTTTCCAGCATTCAAATTTGGTACTGGCAAAACCCATGACAGCAAGCTTTTATTGATAGTTTACCTTCATGTTGTTTATTGAAAATGCCTGGCAAAGGCAATTTTATTGCATCTTCCCCGAAAATGTACACTACTGCCATATCTCAGGAAGTAATAAAGATAGAGACACACGACTCACACCAAATGATGCGAAAAGTCCATATTTATATTCAATTTCCATTGACATTATAGGGCTAGACCCATTATTTTTGGCGTTATTTAAGAAAAAAGGATATTTACAGCCTAGCTTTATGGACGTCTTTAGTTGGAAACTTCAGAGGCTCGGTGGGCCACCTAAACATCAATAGAATTCAATAAAATTTCTCATGGAAGTTTTATTTGGTTATTGGAACAAAATTATTCTAGGGACAGATTGACTTTCAATTTTTTTTCAAAAAGTGAGGCGGATGATTCACCCTAATGGACAGCACATTATATAATATATGGACAGGACATTATATTATCTATGGAGTGGACATTATATTATCTATGGAGTGGACATTATATTATCTATGTAGTGGATATTATATTTTCTATTGAATGGACATTATATAATCTACTGTATGGACAGTACAGAGGACATTATAGTATCTATGGAGTGGACATTAAATAATCAATGGAGTGGACATTATAAAATATATGGACAGAACATTATATTATCTATGGACTGGACATTATATTATCTATGGCAGTGGTTCTCAACCTTTTTTCAGTTATGTACCCCTGTGAAATATTTTTTCAGCCAAGTACCCCCTAACCAGCGCAAAGCATTTTTAGTTGAGAAAAAAAGACTTAAAACACATACAAAATTCAAACATTTGGAAAAAAATATTTTGAACATTTTAATTTTAATAATCCATGACTAAATTTATTGCAAATTATTCAATCTAATGTAGTGAAAACAGTGACCATATGACCATTTAAAACTATAAAATGAACCATCAATGAATGAATCATTTAAAACTATAAAATGAACCATGAATGAATGAATCGTTTGAGTTTTGACAGTGATTGATAGGTGATGGCGGGTGGCATGTGACAGGTTGGGTCGAACCATAGTGGTATGGGGGGGACTCTGGGTTTACAGTATAGGATAATGAAATTGAATAGCCTACTGAAATATAAAATTCATTTTATGAACTTATATTTTCCTGACATATTTATTAAATAATTGTTTTTAATATGTTTGCATGGTTTCTCTTTTTTAAATATATGTATATTTTAAAATCTCACGTACCCCCTGTAGTGCCTTCACGTACCCCCATTTGAGAACCACTGATCTATGGAGTGGACATTATATAATCTATGGAGAAGACATTTATGGAGAGGGCATTATATTATCTATGGACAGGACATTATATTATCTAGGAGTGGACATTATATAATCTATGGAGAAGACATTTATGGAGAGGGCATTATATTATCTATGGACAGGACATTATATTATCTAGGAGTGGACATTATATAATCTATGGAGAAGACATTTATGGAGAGGGCATTATATTATCTATGGACTGGACATTATATTATCTAGGAGTGGACATTATATAATCTATGGAGAAGACATTTATGGAGAGGGCATTATATTATCTATGGACTGGACATTATATTATCTAGGAGTGGACATTATATAATCTATGGAGAAGACATTTATGGAGAGGGCTAGGAGTGGACATTATATAATCTATGGAGAAGACATTTATGGAGAGGGCATTATATTATCTATGGACAGGACATTATATTATGTAGGAGTGGACATTATATAATCTATGGAAATGGAGATGTCTGTAAATGGAGTTATTGGAGAGGACATTTCAGTGGTGAGATATATTATCTACAGAGAGGACATAAAACATACTGTAACACATAACATTCCCTCCTGATACATTTCCTCTCTCTCACTATGAGTGTGTGTGCATGCATGTGTGTGTGTGTGTACGTGTGCGCATGTGTGTGTTAGTGTATGTGTATGTGTGAGCATGTGTGCGTTTGTGTGTTAGTGTATGTGTATGAGTGTGTGTGTGTGTGTGTGTGTGTGTGTGTGTGTGTGTGTGTGTGTGTGTGCGCGCGCACATGCTTGGTATCCTTCATCCATGCCTTCTCTGAGCATGTGTGTCTGTGTGTGAGTGTATATGTGCATTGTGTGTTTTCATGGTGTCATGGTATCCTTCATCCATGCCTTCTCTGAGCATGTGTGTCTGTGTGTGAGTGTATGTGTGTATTGTGTGTTTTCATGGTGTCCTTGGTGTCCCCTGTGTGAGTGTGTTGGTGTGTGTAGGTGTGTGTTTTTCCCCCACAATGTCATTAGTGTCCCTTTCCATTGAGGTATGTGTGTGTGTGTGTGTGTGTGCGTGTGTGTGTGCGTGTGTGTGCCCCTCACATTTATTGGCATCCCTGGTAAAGATGAGTAAAAAGGGGTATTAAAAAAAATCATTTGGCCGTTTTATCTTAGTTCCACAATGACAACAACGAGGGAAAATCCAACCTTGAAGGGAAGCAAATGTATTATGAGAATAAAAAACTTTGCCTGGAATCATGTTCTATGGTCAGATGAAAAGAGAAATGAACCTTCAAGGTGGATTTGGCTTACACAAAAGAATGACTATACTGGAGAAAGCCTTTTTTAATCCAAAGGCCCTGGGAACCTCTTTATGGTTCATGGTATAATTAAGTCCAGGAAAAACCTTGGCATTTTAAATCAAAATTTGGATGCCTCTGCCAAGACACTAAAAGTGGGTCATGATTGGATCATCCAGCAGGTCACTGAACCAAAATGGATGTCCAGATCAGCACAAAAAATGGTTTACTAAACCCAAATCAAGTTTCTCCCATGATTATCTCAGTTCACTGAATTGAACTCCATAGAAAACCAGTGGGAGTTTAAGATTAGAATGCACAAGAGAGGACCTGGGAAAGTTGACAAGATAGCCTATAAAGAGGAATGCTTTGAAATCCCTTGCTTAGTATTCTTCCACTTAATATGTATTTCTGTATGAGGATTCTCTCCTTCTCAAAATAAATGAGCTCCCATTGGGTTTCCCCTCATTGTGTTCTTTGTGTAACCATATTAAGTAAACTGAAGTCAACTTTACTTATATAGCACATTTAACACAAATTAACTGATCCGAAATGCTTCACATATAAAAACAAAACAAGATAAAAAATAATAGATAATAATAGTAATATTACTAGTAGTAATAATAATTATAATGGTGTGTGTGTGTGTGTGTGCGTGTGCGTGTGTCTCACCGGTGTCTCTGTGCTCTGGTAGGACTACACCATGACGGTGTTCCTTCGTCAGAGCTGGCGTGATGACCGGCTGTCGTATAACCACACTAATAAGACTCTGGGGCTGGACAGTCGCTTCGTGGATAAGCTTTGGTTACCAGACACCTTCATCGTTAATGCCAAGTCCGCCTGGTTCCATGATGTCACCGTGGAGAACAAGCTCATCCGCCTGCAGCCTGACGGAGTTATCCTCTACAGCAGCCGGTGAGTGTGTTTGTGTGTGTGTTTAACTGAGGCTGAATATGTTGTCGTGTGTGTGTGATGTGCATGTGAGAATGTGTACGTGTGTGTCACTGAGATTGAATGTGTAATCATGTTTCTGTGTGTGTTTCGCACGTCTGTGTGTGTGTGTGTGTGTGCGCGCTCCCACAGGATCACATCCACTGTGGCGTGTGATATGGACCTGACCAAGTACCCCATGGATGAGCAGGAGTGCATGCTGGACCTGGAGAGCTGTGAGTGACATAATGTCCTTCACTAACACTTTGACCTTCACTAACACTTTACAGCAGCGTATGACCTTCACTAACACTTTGACCTTCACTAACACTTTACAGCTGCGTATGACCTTCACTAACACTTTGACCTTCACTAACACTTTACAGCTGCGTCAGAATGACCTTCACTGACACTTTACAGCTGCGTGCTAACACCCAGTGTGTTATTGCACCTGCTATAGCTGCCCCTTCACACCACCCAATGTGTTATAGAACCTATTAGAGCTGGACACATTACACCATAGGCCTTGTTCAGACTACTAGTACAAATCCAATTTTTGGCAGATACAGATTATATACAGATTGAGTTTTGAAAGTCTGGACTGCAAGAAAATCAGATTTTTTTTGGAAATCCACAGTTAGAGGTCCAATCAGACCCGTCTCTGGACGCTGATTTTAAATCAGTGTGTTCTGCATCGGGGCAGCCCCACCCTTTTGTGTCAATCATAGTCAAGTCCTACTAGCAGAGCACCAAAGAACCCAAGCCCTGTCCTAAAGAACCCACGGCTTGTCCTAAAGAACACAGGCCCTAAACCTGTCCTAAAGAATCCAGACCCTGTCCTAAAGAACTCAAGCTATAACCCTGCCCTAAAGAGCTCCTGTCCTAAAGAACCCAGGCTCTCTTCTAGATAGATAGATAGATAGATACTTTATTGATCCCCAAGGGGAAAAATAATTAGGTGTATGAGAATGTGAAGGAGGAGATGCAGTAGGAAGCTTGATTGACAGCTTTTAATCCACAGGAAATGAGACAAGCACGTTACCAATCCCAGGCGTCCGGAAATGGGAATGGCTGAGAATAAAGATGCCCTTTAGAGAGATAAGTGTCCGTATCTGACAGGAGTCCCAGAGAGAGAGAGAGAGAGAGAGAGAGAAAGAGAAAGAGAGAGCAAGTAAGTGAGAGGGAAAAGAATGGTGAAAATCTGTCTGAATCGCAAAATACATCTTAAACGTGTGTGAGTGTTTGAATCACAAAATGCATCTAAAACGTGTGTGAGTGTTTGAATCACAAAATGCATCTTAAACGTGTGTGAGTGTTTGAATCACAAAATGCATCTAAAACGTGTGTGAGTGTTTGAATCACAAACTGCATATAAAAGTGTGTGTGTGTGTGTGTGTATATGTGTGTGTGTGTTTGTGTGTGTGTGTGTGTGTGTGTGTGTGTGTGTGTGTAGATGGCTACTCCTCTGAGGACATTGTGTACTACTGGTCAGAGAATCAGAAGCAGATCCACGGGCTGGACAAGCTGGAACTCTCCCAGTTCACCATCACCCACTACCGCTTCCACACCGAGACCATGAACTTCAAATCAGGTCAGCGAGAGTTTGTGTGTATGTGTGTGTGTGTCTGTGTGTGTGTTCTGATGATAGTGAATGTGTTTATTGTTTCTTTGTTTGTTGTATAGCGGGCCAGTTTCTCAGCCTGCGTTTCTCTCTGTGAGAGAGTTATGATTACAGTGTGTTTATTGTTATTGTTTGTCTGTTTGTTTGTTGTATAGCGGGCCAGTTTCTGTCTTCAGTTTTCAGCCAGTTTGTCTGTGTGAGAGTTGTGATTACAGTGTGTTTGTTGTTTGTTTGCTTGTTTGTTTGTTTGTTCTCTGCAGCGGGCCAGTTTCCGCGTCTCAGCTTGCGTTTCCAGCTGAGGCGGAACAGAGGCGTGTACATCATCCAGTCCTACATGCCCTCCATCCTATTGGTTGCCATGTCCTGGGTGTCCTTCTGGATCAGCCAGTCAGCTGTGCCTGCCAGAGTCTCCCTGGGTAAGACATCCAATCACAGCTCTCTCAGAAGAGACTCAAACACTGCAGATGATGCCAAGACATTACACTGAATCCTCACACAACACACAACACACACACCTTCCTAAACTACTATTCAGGAGAGTGTAACAGTTGCCAGTCTGTTAAAGCGCCCAGACATAGCCTAACAACTTGCTGCATCAGCATCAGCCTTAGTACACCCACTAGCTAGTTACCACACCAGAATAATCTCCAATCAGTGGCACCAGAGCCCCACTAACCCACAGTTCTATCCCACAGTTCTATCCCACAGTTCTAACCCACAGTTCTAACCCACAATTCTAACCCACAGTTCTATCTCACAGTTCTATCTCACAATTCTAACCCACAGTTCTAACCCACAGTTCTATCTCACAATTCTAACCCACAATTCTAACCCACAGTTCTATCTCACAGTTCTATCTCACAATTCTAACCCACAGTTCTAACCCACAGCACCATGTTTTGAGTCTCTCAGGTTCAGTAGTGAGCACATGTGTGATGTTGCAGGAATCACGACTGTGCTCACCATGACAACGCTGATGATCAGTGCCCGCTCGTCTCTCCCGCGCGCCACGGCCATTAAAGCACTGGACGTGTACTTCTGGATCTGCTACGTGTTCGTGTTCGCCGCACTCATCGAGTACGCCTTCGCTCACTACAACGCCGACTACAGCAAGAAGGAGAAGAAGGACAAGACTGACAAGCAGAATGCAGAGGTGCGGTTCATAAACCACAACAACAATAACAACAACAACAACAACAACAATAAACACTAGGACACCACAGGGACAAAACAAAACAAGACCTGAGCAGTGACTGCAATAGATAATAATTTAATTGAAAAACAACATCAATTAGATCAAATTAAGCAATAAAACATTAAATACTGTGAGAGGTAGTAATATATGTGAATGAGTAAAAGAAGTGATGCACAGTAGTGTATGCATGATAGGAAAGGGTTATGTTAAGGACTGTGCGTTTTTTTCTTCTCCTTTGTCTGACAGTCCTAATGGCTTCCTGTCATACAGAGATTAAGAGTCAACACAGTAACAGGGAAACAGGCTAAATCTCACATTCACAATCTTTTCAAACTTCACTAGATCCATAGACCCATTGCATCCTCCATGCTAATCACATGGGACCTCTGGACCTGTCTACTCTGTCTGTCCTCTAATGATCTGATTACTCTACTGTCCGTTAGTCCATTCATCTAATAATCTGCTCACTCTTAACATGCAATCTAATTACCTGAAACCTGAAACCTGAAACACCTCCTGTGTGTGTGTGTGTGTGTGTGTGTGTGTGCGCGCTCTCCAGTCCATAGTGAAGAACGGGAAGCAGGCCATGGTTCTGTTCTCGCTGTCGGTGGCCGGGATGAACCAGGGGCTGCTGATCCAGAACCGACCACAGCGCGGGCAGCGGAGCGGCTCGGGCGATGCATCGGGGGCGGTGACGCCCGGCTCGGGGGTGGGGGAGGGCGAGACGTCCAGCCGCGGGAGCCGCTCCAGGAGGGGGGAGAGCGGCGAGGAGCAGAAGTGCTGCCGCTGCGCCTTCAAGCCCATCGACGCCGACACCATCGACATCTACGCCCGTGCCGTCTTCCCCGCCACCTTCGCCGTGGTCAACCTCATCTACTGGGTGGCCTATACCATGTGAGGGGGGGTGGGGGCAGGTTGACCTATACCATGTGATGATCTATACCATGGGTCAAGGGGGTGGCCTATACCATGTGTGTGTGTGTGTGTGGGGTTGAGGATGATCTATACCATAGGTGGGTGGGGTGGGGTCAGGGGGGTGGCCTATACCATGTGAACGGGGGTGGGTGGGTGGGAGTTGGGGTTCTATACTATGTGAGGGAGTCAGAGTGGGGGTGGGGGGGTATATGAGGTGGAGAATGGGACAGAAGACCCCCCCCCCTTCCAAAACTGAGGAAGAAATAAGCCCCCCCTCCATATAAAATATGAAAACTGAGAAAATTAATTTTATTTGTGATGATAGGAATCCCTCCCTGCCTCCCATGTCCAGTGCCCCTCTCTGCAGGTGTGTGGGGGGGGGTGTTGGTGCCGTAGTTTCCTCTAGAATCCTGAGCGCCTACTTCTCTGCTAGTTCACCTGTAGATGACCCAGTGTCCTGGTGCCCCTTGCAGGCCAGATAAAACATGACCCACTGAGGTGATGCATGCTGCACCTGCTTTGGAACAGGTCAGCTTCTCTCCCACAATAGGCCCCCGTGTGAAGCGAAGAACTGTGTGTGTGTGTGTGTGTGTGTGTGTGTGTGTGTGTTTGTGTGTGTGTGTGTGTATGTGTGTGCTCTCTTCTCAGTCAGTTAACATGGTAGTAGTTTCTGTTAAGTGCCATCCATCCACCCACATAGACTCAGAGACTTGAGTACCCCCCCCCCCCCCCCCCCCACACACACACACACACACAAACACACAGGAGATACCCTGACCAGAACAGGAGGGTCTGCATGGCTATTTATCCTTTAGAAATCCACTTGCCGTCTCTGTCTCACCCTCCTCTCTCTCCCTCCTCTCTCTCTCTCTCTCTCTCTCTCTCTCTCTCTCTCTCTCTATCCCTCCTTTCTATATCTCTCTGTCCCTCTTCTGTCTCTCTCTTCTCTCTACCCCTCTGTCCCTCCCTGCTCCTCCTCTCTTCTCTTCTTTTGTGTTTGTGCACTGTTCTCTCCCTCTGCGAGTGTGTGTGTGCTCTGCTCTCTCCCACTCCTATCAGTTTCTGTCAGGGCTAACTGCCCCTTTACCATTCCAAACAACTCCTCTGCAACACCTGTGTGTGTGTGTGTGTGTGTGTATGTGTGTGTGGGTGGTTGTGTGTGTGTGTGTGTGTGTGTGTGTGTGTGTGTGTGTGTGTGTGTGGGTGGGTGGCTGGCTGTGTGTGTGTGTGTGTATGTGTGTATGTGTGTGTGTGTGTGTGTGTGTGTGTGTGTGTGTGTGTGTGTGTGTGTGTGACTCTCCCCCTCTGCTGTGTTAGCTAGTGTTATATTTCTATTTAATGGTGAGGGAGCATGTGCCGTGTTGTGTCTTTGGGGAGTGTATATGTGGAGCTGCTGCTGTGGGTCTGAATTGGGCTGGAGCTGTAGGGGTCACACACATACACACACACACACACACACACACACACACACACACACACACACACACACTCCCACGAATCACTACGAATGAACTATTAGCGCTCAGCTGCATCTAATAAAGCACCTCTTGTGTGTGCCTCTCAGCACCTCTCATATGCGCCTCTCTGTGTCTCTGAATGCAACTTCTCTTTTTCATAATAAAGAAAAGATTTAAACCAAAGTAAGTCTTGTTGTGTCAGTAAATTAACAGTACCCTGTGGTGGCCCCGGCCGTGGCGTGACTGGCTGGGACACCTGCACCGTATATGCCGGCGACCCGGGTTCGATTCCCGCCCTGTGGTCCTTTCCGGATCCCACCCCGACTCTCTCTCCCACTCACTTTCTGTCATTCTTCACTGTCCTGTCATTAAAGGCATAAAAAGGCCAAAAAAATATACTTAAATGGGGCAGCCGTGGCCCACTGGTTAGCACTCTGGACTTGTAACCGGACGGTTGCCGGTTCGAGCCCCGACCAGTGGGCCGCGGCTGAAGTGCCCTTGAGCAAGGCACCTAACCCCTCACTGCTCCCCGAGCGCCGCCGTTGAAGCAGGCAGCTCACTGCGCCGGGATTAGTGTGTGCTTCACCTCACTGTGTGTTCACTGTGTGCTGTTTGTGTTTCACTAATTCACCGATTGGGTTAAATGCAGAGACCAAATTTCCCTCACGGGATCAAAAAAATATATATACTTTAAAAAAAAAAAAACAGTACCCTGTAATGTGTATTTGAGGTGAGTGAGTGTGCGTGTGTGCGTGTGTGTGTGTGTGTCTGTTTGAAGTGTCAGAGTGTGTGTTATCATGCACAGTACAGTTGGATGGGAGTTTGAGTTTGCATTCTCAGCAAATACCTTTATGTCTGTGTGTGTGTTTGAGTTTGAGGTGTATCCATACCCCCGACACACACACACACATAAAGGTATTTGCTGAGAATGTTCAGTCTACAGGTGCATCTCAAAAAAATTGCATATCATGGAAAAGTTATCTTTTTCCGTAATTTATTTCAAAAAGTAAATCTTTCATATAATCTAGATTCATAACACATAACGTCTAATATTTCAAACCTTTTTTGGTTTTAATCTCATCGGAGATCAAAACGAATATCATTATCGAATATCGAAAAAATCCAGAATCTCAAAATATTAGAATAAAAAAATGTATGATACAGAAATGTCAACCTGAGATAAGCTCTAAGTAGCTATTTAAGTCAAAACATCACCAATGGTTTCCTGAGCCTTTAATCTTTAATCACCTGAGTCTGGGTAGGGCAATGGAATTTTCCATGATATTCTAATGTTCTAATACAAATGCACCTGTACATATGTCCCAGGTCTTTTGTGAGTGTTTAGGCAAATTAGTTGATGTTTTGAGTTTCCTATGAATGGTTATGTGAGTGTTGATCAAAGGCCTCAACCACAGGACCTACTTCCTGTCTCATCTGTTCATCAATACCACATTAACTACCTATCCGTCTATGATGTATGGTCAGTCAATATCAGTCAATATGAACTCCCCTTCAGTCTATGATGCACTATATATCCGTCGATATTAACCACCTGTCTGTCTATGATGTATTTAACAGTCAATATGAACCTACAGAGCTCCACTGAAAATAAATTGTACACAGGCATTTAATGACATGATCGATCAATACCATGTGACCTCATCAATCAATCTAATGTCATTAACATTTTATCAGCTGTTAGCCTGACAGTGGAGTGCATGACCACATCCCTGTGTGTGTGTGTGTGTGCGCGCGTGCATGCATGTGTGTGTGTGTGAGATAATTAAATGGATATATTGTCTTTTATCTTATGTATGTTATGACCAACATTTATGTGACAAACCAGGAGACAAAATAGTGATATCTGGGTGTTAGTTTTAGTGTGAAACTGATTTGTGTTTTGATTTTATTCTGATTTACGGATTTATTGTGTTTACTGATTTTATTATGAATCTATGCGTGTTTTAGTAGTATGAGTCTCTGCTACCCTTTACTTCCTTAGCATGTTAGCCATACCCTTTACTTCCTTCAAATCTCTCAGAGTCCATTCGTAAAATCAATCTGGCACTCAGAAAATGGAATATTGGAATGGAATGGAGCGTTTAATCTATTTATTTATTTGTTTATTTGTAAGGTACCATGAACAATTTTAAATATAATTGTTACCATTCCATGCAGTGTATCTGAATTTGAGACTACCAATTGTTACGACACCCCATTTAATTTAATTTAATTATTCGGTGACACTTTACTTGACAGTATCGACATAAGATGACATGACACTGTCATGACACATGAATCCTAACCCTAACTCTAACCCTAACCCTAATCCTAACCCTAATTTGTTATGACAAAAACCGAATGTCACTTAATAACAGAAGCATTATGTCATGAACATTTATGACTTGTTTATGACACGTTCATGACAGTGTCACGTCCCTCTTATGTCGATACTGTCAAGTAAAGTGTAACCAATTATTTTAAAGCGGAGGCATTAGTTAATCTCCTAAATCGTTAATGGTTAGCGTTAATATGGACCCTCTCTGTCTCCCAGCCACACTGCAGACGCCCCTGAGCTCATCCCACACCATTCAAGAGTCATTTCCACTCCTTTCACAGATCCACAACCTGAGCCAGGGCTCTGAGAGAGGGAGAGACAGGTGACAGAGAGAGAGAGAGAGAGAGAGAGAGAGAGAGGGAGAGACAGGTGACTGAGAGAGAGAGACAGGTGACAGAGAGAGAGAGAGAGGGAGAGACAGGTGACAGAGGGAGAGAGAGAGGGAGAGACAAGTGACAGAGGAAGAGACAGAGAGAGACAGGTGACAGAGGGAGAGAGGGGGGGTGACAGAGATGGGGGGATTTGGAAGTGAAAAGCAATGAAAGGAATTGGGCTAAAGACAGAGATAGCAGTACTGTATGTGTGTGCGTATATTAAAGTGTGTGTGTGTGTCTACGTATGTGTGTGTCTGTATTTATTAGTGTGAGTGTATGTGTGTGTGTGTGTGTGTGTGTGTGTGTGTGTGTGCGTGTGCATGTGTCTCTGTGTGTGTGTCTCTGTGTCTGTGTGTGTGTGTGTGTGTGTGTGTGTGTGTCTATGGCAGGCATGCTGGAGATTCATATAAAGACTGCAGACACGTCCCTTTGTGTTGCCCAATCGGTTGGTGCTGGAGATGAAGTCGTTTAGCAGCTTATCATGGAAGCATTCCGAGGGGGTTCCCGCCACCACCGCCAGCTCCTCTCATTTCCCCAAATGTCCATCATCAGGACCATTATCTTCCCATCCCTCGGGATGCTGGGCCCATCTAATCTGGCCTAATGTGTGCGAATATAAATATCCCATAAAGTTAAATGCACGACCGTACGTGTGGCCTCAGGACAGGATCGCTGGAGAATGGAGTTGGAGGAGCTTTCAGGGAAATGAGAGATTCTCAGATTTTTTAATCAAATTCTCTCCCCCCCCTTAAGTGTGTCAAACAGGAAGCAGGAAGATAGGACTGAAAGTCTGATCAGAGAGCTCCCTCTCTCCTTCACTCTGTCCCTCCCTCTCTCTCTTTCAACATATGAATCTGTTCTGCGAGCCCTGTGATGTTTCTTTTTAACTTGTAACTTGTATGTGTTTTTAACATGTTTTTATTGTGTAGTGGTTAAACACCTGATATTGTTTCAATAAAGGAGTGTTAAGCCTCTCTCTCCTTCTCTCTCTCCCTGTCTTTCCCCCTCCATCTCTCTCCTCTCTCCCTCCCTCCCTCTTTCTCTCCTTCTCTCTCTCTCCCTGTCTTTTCCCCTCCATCTCTCTCCTCTTTCCATCTCTCTACATCTCCCTACCCTACTCTCTCCCTGTCGCTTCTCCCATGCACTCTTGCTTTGAAGTTCTTCTTCCTCCGCTCCACTCCGCTCTGCTGTGCGTTTCTCTCCTCTCTCTCCATCGAGGGGGATTTGCATGCCTGATGAGAATCATTTTCCAGCTCAAATGGGCTGCCTCCTCCGCTGGCATTATCTCCACTCCCTCCTCTCTTCGCCTCTCCTCTCCTCG
>NC_055963.1:14516214-14521214 GCF_018492685.1 Alosa sapidissima
GACACACACACACACACACACACACACACACACACACACATACTCTCTCTCTCACACACGATGCCCTTTGGGTCCTCACAAATACACAAGGCTCCTTGAGCATTAATATCACACCCACACAAAAGCTTTCCGCAGCCGGACAGAGCACCAGGCACCTCTGAGAGTGTGTGTGTGTGTGTGTGTGGGGGGGGGGGGGGGGGGGGGGGGTGGGGGGGTGGGGGGGTATGTGTGTGTGTGTGTGTGTGTGTGTGTGTGTGTGTGTGTGTGCCTATGTGTGTGAGTGCACGTGTGTATAAGGCATCTGCTAGCCTAGAAATCTAGACGCACCCTAGCGGCGGCAAATTAATTTGCTCAGCCTGTACGTCTAGTATCAAACCATAGGGATTTCTATTGGCTGACGCCGTGGACGTCATCCAATCACAGCGCTCTATTTTGTTAGAGAGTCTTAAGGCGGGCTTAACAGGATAACGACAGTCCTGCGACGGTGAACAACAAGGAAGGTGGCTATATGGCGAACGAAGAGCGGTTGTTTGAATCGGCGTTGGCGTCAACTTTGGAGGAGTTGGACTTGTGCTTTTCTTTGAAAGTTGAGCAATACAATGCACTTAAGTCATTCCTTTCGAAGAAGGATGTATTTGCCGTTTTGCCGACCAGATACGGATATGGTCGTAGCGCTGGCCTATTGCATGCCTAGGCAGTTTGAAAGACAATTCTCTGCCCGCCCCTTGGATTAAGCGAGGTGAATGGTTCGATTCCAGACTATACATTTCAATTATATAGGATGGCCCGCCAGGCTAGGCATCTGCTGCATAATGTGATGATGATGATGTGTGTTTCTGGGTGTGTATGGATTGGGGTATGTGGAGTGGTGCTTGTGTATCTTGATCTTATCTGTATGTGTGTATTAGTGTTTGTGTGTGTGTGTGTGTGTGTGCGCGTGCGTGCGTGTATGTGTGTGTATGTGTGTGTGTGTGTGGGGGGGGGTGGGTGGGTATGTGTGTGTGTGTGTGTGTGTGTGTGTGTGTGTGCCTATGTGTGTGAGTGCACGTGTGTATAAGGCATCTGCTAGCCTAGAAATCTAGACGCACCCTAGCGGCGGCAAATTAATTTGCTCAGCCTGTACGTCTAGTATCAAACCATAGGGATTTCTATTGGCTGACGCCGTGGACGTCATCCAATCACAGCGCTCTATTTTGTTAGAGAGTCTTAAGGCGGGCTTAACAGGATAACGACAGTCCTGCGACGGTGAACAACAAGGAAGGTGGCTATATGGCGAACGAAGAGCGGTTGTTTGAATCGGCGTTGGCGTCAACTTTGGAGGAGTTGGACTTGTGCTTTTCTTTGAAAGTTGAGCAACACAATGCACTTAAGTCCTTTCGAAGAAGGATGTATTTGCCGTTTTGCCGACCGGATACGGATATGGTCGTAGCGCTGGCCTATTGCATGCCTAGGCAGTTTGAAAGACAATTCTCTGCCCGCCCCTTGGATTAAGCGAGGTGAATGGTTCGATTCCAGACTATACATTTCAATTATATAGGATGGCCCGCCAGGCTAGGCATCTGCTGCATAATGTGATGATGATGATGTGTGTTTCTGGGTGTGTATGGATTGGGGTATGTGGAGTGGTGCTTGTGTATCTTGATCTTATCTGTATGTGTGTATTAGTGTTTGTGTGTGTGTGTGTGTGTGTGCGCGTGCGTGCGTGTATGTGTGTGTATGTGTGTGTGTATTTGTTTACGTGTGTGTGTGTGTGTCTGTGTTTGATGGTATTGCGGCAGGTAAAATGCCATGGGGAAAACGGCTCGATATAATTTCCCAAAGTGCCATAAAAACGACGTTTGAGCAGAGAAATCTACCTCAGAATGGCCCTCCTTCCCCATTCAGTCTATTGGGCTTGACTGCTGAGCCTTGCTGAGAAAGTCTGAACAATTCGTCCTCACTAGAACAGTTACACAGGGAGTTCATCTCCTGAAGCGGATCACTGCTGTGTTTATCAGGGGTGTGTGTGTGTGTGAGGGTGTGTGTGTGTCTGAGGGTGTGCAACTGCAGGAGGTGTTTATGTCCACTAAGCTGAAGCTAATAAAAAATAAAAAAAATAAAAAAAATCCATGTGGTTACACTCTTGAGAAGGCTTTATCTACTAGTACAGCTCTTCATCCATTTGGGGAAAGCGCAATCTATGAATCTAAGGTCCGAGGGTAAATGATCGACCTCATTAAAGTGTCTCACTACCAGAGACTTGGCATCTTTCCTGTTAATTGCACTGCGATGTTCGTCGATGCAGACTCTGCGTTGGTTCGGTGTGCATCCTGGATCTTTAACAGAGCTGCAGGTTATTCATTTCCTCATATGTTTTGCCCGTGGTGAAACTAGTGAATTTCCGTGTTTTATGGACGTAGCTACATGAGGTGCAGTGTCAACAAGGGGGAAAAAAACATTTGTGTCGTAGGACATTCTCTGGGATGTTTTGAATGATCATATGTGTCTGAAAATTACAGAATTGAGAGTGTGTGAATAAAGTTGGATTCATTATCACAAAGTCATAGCCTGTGCCATGTGTCCAGCGTTCATCGTATTCAAAACTGAAATGAATAGAGTCCACCAAATGATTCAACTACACATGGAATGTCTGCAGTTGCAGTTTTGTGCCTTTCCAAATAAAGTGTTCAATAAAGTCTTCAATATAACATTTAAGTTGTTGTTGGTATTCATCAACAAAAGTCTTGATCTCCTCCTTGAATTTGGCGATGTCCGTTCATGAAAACACAGAATGGAGTTGCGTTGTCTGTGCTTGAATTTAAGACGGTAAGGAGGCCAGTTGCTTTTGGGTGTGTAGTCAATTATCAGTACGGACAGTAGGGTCCAGGGATGCTTTATTTAGAATCTGGCACCACTGTAACACAAAACTGCGGATCCTGTCAGCAGAGGGCTGCAGGCTTTTGGATGCGTAACCCGTAACCCCCTAGGTGTTCACTTGGTGTCGTCCCGTTGGGTTTAGGTCCGTTGAGGTTTTATCCAGTTTGTCCACTAAGCTGCCACCACCCAGCTGCGTGCTGGCTAAGTGCTCTGTCACTCTGTGTGTGTGTGTTTGTTTGTGCACAGATACAAATAGCACACTGACTCGATGCTACACTCACTGACAGACATGGCTTTCTTCTGCTTCTGATTAAAAACAATCAACAACAAACAGGCCTGTGTGTGTGTGTGTGTGTGAGAGAGAGAGTAAACATCACACACTACTCTCTCTTTAAGATGCCAATGGTCTGTTTGTGTCTCACACATCCAGACGTGCAGCTTTCTTCCTCTCTGCTTCAAAGGGAGCATATGTGTGTGTGTGTGTGTGTGTGTGTGGGGGGGGGGGTGCTTGTGCATGTGTCTGTATCTGTAACGGTTTGTGAGTATGTGTGTGCATGTGTGATTGTGTGTGTATGTGCGCGTGTGCAAGTCTGTGTGTGTGTGTGTGTGTGTGTGTGATTTGGCCTTGCTGACTCACGTGGTGGCCAGCTCACAGGGAACAGAAACCAGGGACAGAGAGATGAAAAGAGAGGTGTGGTGAGATGTGGAGAGAGGAGGGGAGGGGAGGAGAGGAGGGGAAAGGAGAGGAGAGGAGAGGAGAAGATAAGAGGAGGGGAGAGGAGAAGGGAGAGGAAGGGAAAAGAGGGGAGAGGAGAGGAGAGGGGAGGGGAGAGGAGGAGATGAGAGGAGAGGGGAGAGGATGGGAGAAGAGGAGAAGAGGAGAGGTGAGGAGGGGGGAAGGGAAAGGAGAAGGGAGGAGAGAGGAGAGGAGGGGAGAGGAGAAGAGGGGAGGAGAGAGGAGAGGAGGGGAGAGGAGAAGAGGGGAGGAGAGAGGAGAGGAGGGGAGGGGAGGAGAGAGGAGAGGAGGGGAGAGGAGAAGAGGGGAGGAGAGAGGAGAGGAGGGGAGAGGAAAAGAGGAGAGGAGGAGAGGGGGGAAGGGAAAGGAGAAGGGAGGAGAGAGGAGAGGAGGGGAGAGGAGAAGAGGGGAGGAGAGAGGAGAGGAGGGGAGAGGAGAAGAGGGGAGAGGAGAAGAGAGAGGAGGAGAGGGGAGAGGAGAAGAGAGAGGAGGAGAAGAGAGGAGAGAAGGGGAAAGGAGAGGAGGGGAGGGGATGGGGACTGTTCATGCACTGAAGAGTAGTTTCATATCAGATCAGATCAGTGCATATGAAGTGTGTGATGGTGATATGTTATAGTGTGTAGTGGTCATAAGGAGTGTGTTACCCTGTGGTGATATGGGCTATGTTACCCTGTGGTGATATGTTGTTGGTGTTGTGTCCCAAGGGATTGTGGGATTGCTCTGAACTCCCAGATAGACACTGACTGAAGGAGTTTCATTATGTAGAACTGTGGAAAAATCAATACAGGATCGTGTGGGAGTCTCAACTGTTACAGTATTTTCAAAAAGAAGCTTCTTTTTTTAAAATACTGAAGAAAGTTTTGACTTGAAGACAGTTTTAGTGTTCTCAAAGCAGTCATTTTGTCTCAGGGTAGCATTTGATGTTGGTGTCCCTCTGCACTGGAAGGCAGCATCTTGCTTTGAAAAGGAGAGCTCCAGGAATGAGGGAGAAGAATCTCTCCCTCAAGAGCAGGAGCGCACAATGCAGAGATAAAACGAGATGGTCACACTGGGCCGGTGTGTGTGTGTGTGTGTGGGGGGGGGGGATATAAAACACACCAGTCCAGCCAAGAGAAGTGGAGAGGAGGAGAGTAGAAGATGAGGAGGAGAGAAGCATCTGCAGAGAGACAGAGGGGGGCGAGATGGACAGAGGGAAGGAGAGGGGGATGAGGGAGAAAGGGATGGAGAGAGGGATGGAGATAGAGCGGGAGAGATGGAGAGAGGGAAGGAGAGGGGGATGAGGGAGAGGGGGATGAGGGAGAGAGGGATGGAGAGAGGGATGTATAGAGAGACAGAGGGGGAGAGAGGGAAGGAGAGAGGGAAGGAGAGGGGGATGAGAGAGAGAGGGATAGAGAGAGAGTGCAGGGAG
>NC_055963.1:14528714-14533714 GCF_018492685.1 Alosa sapidissima
TTGTTTGGATACTTCACACACACACATGCTTTTTAATCGCATAGACTACAACTACCAAGCCGGAATCAAAGCACACCGATTCACCTCTCACACTCTAAACACGCACTTCAAACAAACAAACAAGCGTCTCAGTCTCACGCATGTATAGCCATAGGCAAAACTGTATCAGACGTAACCAGAGGTGGAAAAAGTACTAAAATATTGTACTCAAGTAAAAGTACCAATACTTTGATGAAATATTACTCAAGTACAAGTTAAATTACCGATCTGAAAATGTACTCAAGTAAAAGTAAAAAGTAGTTCATTTAAAATGTACTTTAACTAAAAGTTACTTAGTTACTTTTTTTTTGGGGGGGGGTTACCTAGCTCAAGTTGCTGCAGCCAGGAGCCAAAGCAGCCAGGCAGGTACAGCGCTACACTCTGGGGGCATGTTCGTGAGCCCCCATGTTCATGGCCCCAGAGTGTAGCGCTGTAGCTGCCTGGCTGCCTTAACTGCTGGCTGCAGCTACTCGAGCTAGGTAAAACCGATTGTTGTCGGGGTTTTTTTTGTACCACAGCAGCCTACTCGATGTCGGTGACCTCGGGAAACAGAGATCTATGTGAAAAACCATACTCATCCTTGCTCCCTTTGCAGTGAACAGTAATCCAGCACAACTGAAAAGCTGCTCACAGGCAGCTGCGACAGGCAGGCCCATGTTGAGTTTCAGAGAGAAACTGAAACTGTTGGAAAGGAGTTCAGCAGATCCAAGGGCGTCGGACTGGGGGGAAAGTGGGACTGATTACTAGGGCCCCAATGTTGGATAGGGCCCTTTAAGTCTGACTGACTGACTTCTGTATAGCCTACAAAAAATAGTGAAAAAGACTGTCTATGCAGGGCTGTCAAACATACGTAAGACCCGGGATCAGATCAGGCCCGCCAGCAGGTCTTATACAGCCCCCCAGATGTTTTAGGTAGGAAGGGAAATTCACATCCAGTTGTCTTGTCAACAATATGTAATAAGCAATATCTCTATAATATGATAAATTGATTAAACCTAGCACTACAAACCATCCTCAGGAAGGAAGAAGTAGAAAAACTAACATGGAAGTAGGGCATTTCAAGAGAGAAAGAGCAGTAGGCTATATGACAGCAGTACATTATTTGTACTTGTTTGTGATATTATCAAATAACACTCTGATACCCATGCAGAATGATAATGATAGAAAATGACAATGACCATGACAATGACGCCCTGCCTCACGAGGTCTCATTCCAACAAATCCGGCCCGCTAGGCCTACTTAATATGTGTTTGATACCCCTGGTCTAAGGTCACTCACACTCTCCCTTGCTAAAGCGCAAAATGGTTTAGTCCGCCTGCACAACGATTCATAAGGTATCCCATGGTGTAAAACTGCTTGAATATCTCCGCAATCGTTAGTGCTAAAAACGAACCGAGACAACCCATTGAAAGAGCGGAAAATACACTTTCCTGGGTTACACATGCAGCCTAATCTGAGGTAGCTATCTCGTGATCCGCCTCCATCTCTATAGAGTGGTGAAGTCCCGCCCCTTCTGTTTGCCTCCATGGGACCTATCTTTCAAAAAAATTTGAACGGCAGTCTATGGCGAAAAACAAATTATTTTCTGGTCCCGGTTGACTTGTGCCTTGAATTACCCATATGATGTTTGTCAATTTTAAAGACAATTTTTCATGTAAAGACATTTGCAGTTTGTTTCGTAACTATTGAATTACAACATTGTGAAAGATCGTAATTCCAACGACTACAAACCCATCAGTCGCGCTAGTGACGTTAGCTCATTCACAGCCACACTAGATTGTACAAGCATACCAGCAACAGGTCTTAATTGGGCTTTCCTTGCCGAAGAAAATACCATGAGTCAGAGGATTAAACACATCAGGTAAGTTGTATTCGTCCATCGACTGTACATTAGATACTGTTAAGTGACATAGCAGGCAGCAAGATGCAACCGTTAACTAGCATAACAGCTCTTATCGTTTCATTACGTTGGTGACGTACATCGTTCGAGACGAGAGATGTAGTCCACTGAGTGGATTCGCACAAAACCAACATAACTTTTGAAGTCTATCGAACAACAGTACTTTCTTGACGTGAAAAATTATCTTTTAAATTCACACACATCATATGTGAAATTTGTGGCACAATTCAAACTGGACCAAAAAATCATTGTTATCTCTCCATTAACTCCCGTTCATAATTTTTTGAAAGATAGGTCCCATGGACCGGAAGTAGAAGGGGCGGGACTTCACCACTCTATTAGAAAGACTTGGCACCAGTTTGATTCATGTCCTGGTAGACTACATGCTGATCATTGTCACTGTAGTTCTGGGCTCGATATTTTCCCTTCCTTTAGGTTTTCACAGAGAATGGCGAGGGAGTTAAGTCATTTAGAGACGAATGACCGCGTCGCAGGAAGTGCATCATAACAAAGGGACGCCAGACCCTCTTGTAACAGCTGTACTCAGTGATACTGCAGACTCGTAAAAGTAGTTAGAAAATAAGGCAGAAAAACTACAAGTTTCCTCATGCTGCTTCCTTATGTTGGAATGTGCAAAAATGTACAAACAATCAAGAGGATCCCTTCTTGTATGTGATTTCTGCAACAGTGATACTGCAAACGTGTTGATAGCCTATTGTTAATTTATATGCTGTAGCCTAAAGCATGTAGCCTAGCCTACAGAAAACACTTAATTGATGTGATATAATGATAACTTGTATGCCTATGGTTTATTAAACATCATAGTCATTTATTAGTCAGTCATCATGTTCATGTTAAAGGGACACCAGGCAACGTTTTCGTGTTAATTAATCATCTTCGTAAGTCGGTATATGGTTAAATGACTCATTACGGGGCGAATGAAGGCTCTCTCGCCCGCCCCTACTGCCTGTAGGAAGAATATCCCACTTGCAAGTTCGGTGTATCCTACCCGCCGACCGAAGCAGGATCAGTTTACAGCACAGAGGCAGGCTAACAAAACGCTAGAGATTGTTGCAAACGTGTGTATAATGGCAGAGCCGCGAAAAAGCAGCGAAAACCCTTGACGGAAGACGCAAAGAAAAAGAAAAGAGCTTCAGACCGAGCAAGGGGGGAGTTTCGTAGAGAAAAAGCATCAGGCTTGCCTGGTGTCCCTTTAATGAATAGGAAGGACACCTAAACGATAGCCATAAACCAAAATCTCGCGCAGTCTCTGCCGTGAGTCCCTATGCGTGAATCACGAGCTCCTTCCAGCTGACTGGCAGATCTCGTGGACAGTCAGTCGCGATCGATTATTTAATAAACAAATGTGAATTACGAACAATAATAAAAAGCTTCTACCTAATGTGACTATTTTTTCTATGAACTGTAAAAGAAAACACGTTTTTTTCCAGCTGTATTCTCCATAAAGAGTAAAGTAAATTATGTACTTATTTCCAGAATTGACGTCACTTCCTGGACTCGTCTGAGGCTGGTCTAATGGGTTTGAGGTCTCTCAATACTTACAACCGGACCCGCGTCACACAGAGCAGGTTGTTTGCGCCATGCCCCTTTTGAGGGGAAAACATTCCCTCAGAACAAGCCAGAGTGAACCGGTAGACATGTACCAACCACACAGCTAAGAACCCCTCCCTGAGTTTCTTTTGCCTGCCATGTCCTCAAAAAAAATCCTGACAGAAGAAAATTATGGCTACAAGCCATAAGAAGAGAAGACCGTATGACACTTCTGGTCACTGAGTGGGGTTGTTGCACCACTTCGTACTCGGGAGACTGAAGGGACATGTTTTTATATTAATTGAATTAAGCTTTTGTAGGTATCTTTCACGGTCAACGACCGGCAAAGTGGTTATGTATTGAGTGGTTATATTGATTTGTGGTATTTTTTGTTATTATTTACTCCTGCGATTTCTGTACGAATTACGTTTATTGACCCTAATTTGCATTGGAGTTAATGAGAGGGGTTGTTTGTTTTCCCCCCGAAAGGGGCGGGAACGTTTGTCACGAGTCAAGTTCCCGGATGTGCCGGTCTAACGTATGACTTAACCCCTACTGAGAGAATGTCTAATTACGGTTTTGCACCTATGTCATAATGTCATGTGACCGTTTGTTTACAACTAGAGTGGTAGGCATGAATGGTAGGCAAGGCACTGCAGAGAGTGGTAGGCAAGCCTACAACAGTCGGGTTGCATAGGCTACACATAGTTACAAATAGCTTCAAAATTTAAATTTTAATATCAAATATTGACCGGGATGCCGACCACTTGTGTATGCCCTAACAGTTGGTTTTACAATAAGAAGCAAAAAGGCGACAAACGACCGTTTAGCCTACCTATCCTCGTGGTTGTGGAGGATGTTAGCAGCTGTGAAGTCTTTTATTCTCAAGATGGCCTAATGGTGTAGCCTACTGTCTACGAAGACGTAGGCTAAAATACAACTATCTACAGTCATCCAAAAATGAATTGCCAGAGATAGGCTATGAAGGGAATAAGTGCAGCATTTTAAACATTTTTTTTTTTACAGTTTGTTCTAATTTGTCTCGTGAAATTCGTGCTTGTGGACATCAATCACCTATCTCCTGTCCTTCTATTTCACGTTATCATGAGTGTCATTTGATTATATAATCACAACAAATGCTAATAAATGAAAACAGAATAGGCTTATGTGCTATAGCCTACAGGTCAGTTAGGCTAACTCCCGTCTGTCAAAATAAACTGATTTGATCCTATGAATTGTTTAGCGATCACACACAACAACTTAACACAGCAACCTCAAACACCACTGTTGAACCTAGGCTACTGCTTCAGTCATGTAAGAAATAAGCAGTTTATGAATTATCTTTACCCGTTTAATCAAGTCCACATGAATAAAATAACAGCATATTTAAAGGCTGAGCTAGCATAACAGCCTAATATAGCCGATGCTGCAATGAACTAGTAAAAAGGTTTCATACAATTAATGAACTTTATCACATTCTGAGTTTTTCTGGGTGGTTATATATCCATG
>NC_055963.1:14538714-14551214 GCF_018492685.1 Alosa sapidissima
ACGCTGTCAGACCCAAGTTTCCATCGTATTTATCAATCGTTCAATCCATAGTGTAAACTGCGCTTTTCTCTGCCTTTCTCCGCCCATAAACGCAATTAATGAACGTCCACAACTGAATGGCAGCGCCTACATACAATCGCAGTTGAATGAAGTTAACTGATGACAACATTAAAAAGAATCAAACGTTTAGCGATCATGAAATAATACCATACATGATAAGATGTCAAGCAGGGAGATAATGAAGATCTGTAGTTCTACTCAAACTACTTGTGCACGTAGGCTATGGAAGATAGAAGTTGTGCCCGGGAGTGGGCCACAGCGATGTGGAGTCAAGGTCATCCGATGCTGAGATCCGAGCAAGACTTCCATTCACGCTTCCGAGAGGTGTTCGATCATCCAGCTGCTGGCCGTGACATCGGCAGCCTCCTCTGTGAGCTGCGTCAGGGTCGGCGCACCGCGGCGGACTACGCGCTCCAGTTCCGCACTCTTTCATCTGGCAGCGGATGGAATGACGCCGCCTTGTTGACGCTATATCGCCGAGGCCTGAGTCTGGAACTTCAGACGGAATTGGCCTGCAGGGGTGATAACAGAAACCTGGATTCGTATAACCGTATGTCCGTGTCGATTGACAATCTGCTGGGCGCCGCGCATCCCGAACCGTGACCTCTTCAACGACCAGGCCCATCCCGATGACGGGCCACGTAAGCCCTCCCGAATCGACCACCGACCCTGAGCCGATGCAACTTGGGCGCGCACCGCTGACTCGAGAGGAACGCCAGCGACGATTCCAACTCCGGCTGTGCCTCTACTGCGGCGCCTCAGGTCACATGCGTCTCCACTGCCCAGTTCGTCCACCTGATCGAGATGGCAATGCTGCAGCTGCAACGGAGGTGAGCGCAAACTTCCTTCACACAATGTTTTTCAGAGACAACTCACTCTTCCAGCTAAGATTATTGTCACATCGATCTCTCACTCTCTTCCAGCATTAATCGACTCCGGTGCTGCTGGAAACTTCATCGACGCAACGTTAGTGATGAAACTGGGAATTCCCATCCATTGCATAGAACCGCCACTCACGATTCCCGCACTTGACGGCCAGCCTATGGGAACAGGGCAGATAACACACCAAACCATTCCATTACAGCTCATGGTTGGGGCCATCCACACAGAGCAGACACAATTATTAATCACCAATTCCCCCAATAATCAATTAGTGTTAGGCCATCCCTGGCTTCAGCAACATAACCCTGTAATTTCCTGGAGGTCTGGCGAAATCATATCCTGGGGCACTGAGTGCTTTACAGCTTGTCTATCACTCCCCTGCCGTTCAACGTCAATCGAAAGTCCAGCCACTTTTAATTCTGAGGACCTGCCTTCTGTATACCAGGATTTTGCGGATGTATTTTCTAAGATTAAAGACACCAAATTGCTACCGCACCGTAAATGGGACTGTGCCATTGAGTTATTGCCGGGCGCCCCGTTGCCCCGAAGTCGAGTATACCCGTTAACAATGCCAGAAACAGAAGCTATGGAAGTGTACATCGACAAAGCTATGAGTCAGGGGTTCATTAGACCGTCCACCTCCCCTGCAGCTTCTGGGTTTTTTTTTGTGGAGAAAGGCCCTGTATTGAGGTCTAAGGCCCTGTATTGATTATCGGTCCCTTAACTCTAGTACGCTATCCGCTGCCTTTGATCCCCGCTGCCCTGGAACAGCTGCGCACGGCAAAGGTTTTCTCGAAATTGGATCTCCGTAGTGCATATAATTTGATTAGGATCAGACCCGGGGATGAATGGAAGATGGCATTCATTACCAATCGGGGACACTACGAATATTTAGTTATGCCATATGGGCTATCGAACGCTCCCAGTGTCTTCCAATCGTTCATGAATGAGATATTCAGAGACATGTTGGGTAAATTCGTAGTTATTTATATTGATGACGTCATCATTTACCCACCTGATATCCTTACGCATATCCGACATGTCCGCCAGGTGCTCCAACGCCCCCGGGACCACCAGCTGTTTGCGAAGGCTGAAAAATGTGAATTCCACAAGACCGATATCGCGTTCCTTGGGTAAGTGCTGGGACCCGATGGAGTGCGCATGGATGACCGTAAGGTGGCAGCTGTGCAACGGTGGACTGAGCCGCGGACGATCAAGGCACTGCAACAGTTCTTGGGGTTCGCAAACTTCTACCGCCGGCTTCAGCACAGTGGCAGCGCCGATGACTGCTCTGCTGGGGAGGGGAAAGAAAGAGTTTGAAGTGGAACGTTGACGCACAGGGGGCCTTTGATCGCCTGAAGGAACTGTTTTGCTCGGCCCCGATCCTCAAACAGCCAGATCTATCCCGTCCCTTTGTGGTAGAGGTAGACGCCTCTGAAGTAGGGGTGGGAGCCGTCCTATCGGCACGGGACTCCAGCGAAATTGTTCCCCTGCGCATATTTCTCCCACAAATTATCCCCCGCGGAACAGAATTACGATGTACGGAATAGGGAACTCCTTGCTATTAAACTGGCACTCGAAGAATGGCGACACTGGCTGGAGGGAGCCTCTCACCCGTTCGTTGTGCTCACTGATCACCGCAATCTAGAATACCTGAGGGAGGCACGGAGATTGAACTCCAGACAAGCGCGATGCGCCTTGTTTTTCACTCGATTTAATTTTGCTGAACAGTCACGCGACGCATCTGAGCCCATTCTGCGGCCTGCCTGCGTTGCCGCGCCTGTCAGATGGGACATTTAAGATGCTCTCCGCAACGCGCTATGAGACGAACCGGCCCCAGACGACACCCCAGCCCAGAAGTCATATGTACCGGCAATCACTCGACCCCAGTTGATGCGATGGGTACACACCTCTCTTGCGTCAGGACATCCCGGCATATCACAGACGATTGAGCTGGTCTCTCGGAAGTACTGGTGGCCTTCCTTACGTGAGGATGTGAAGGATTACGTGATGTCGTGCCCTGTGTGCGCCCAGTCTAAATCACGTTACCCCAAGGTATGTTGGAACCTTTACCTATACCAAATCGCCCTTGGTCACACATTAGTGTAGACTTTATTAAAGACCTACCGCTGTCTAATTTATTCAATACTGTTCTTGTAGTGATTGATCGTTTCTCAAAGATGTGCCGGCTCATTCCCCTCTCTGGTCTCCCGAATGCCGTCATAATGGCTGAGTGTCTGTTTAACCATGTATTTCGCCTTTATGGAAATCCAGAGGACATTGTGTCGGACAGAGGGCCTCAATTCACTTCTCGCGTGTGGCGAGCCTTTTGTGAACGTCTCCAGGTGTACATTAGTCTTATGTCGGGCTATCACCCAGAAAGCAATGGTCAGACTGAGAGACTGATGTTTTAGTCCAGGAGATCGGGAGGTATCTCCGACAGTACTGTGGTCGCAACCAAAGTGACTGGAGCAGGTTTCTTAGTTGGGCGGAATATGCGCAAAATTCATTGTATCACACCTCGCTGCGACTAACCCCTTTCCAATGTGTGTTAGGTTATCAGCCCCCATTGTTCCCGTGGGAGACGTCACCTACGGATGTACCAGCCATTGATGACTGGTTCAAGCGGAGAGGCCAAATCTGGGAATCTGCGAACACACATCTGGGGAGAGCTATCCGCTCGCAAAAACGCTTTGCCAACAGACGCCGCCGTCCCAACTTGAACCTTCAACCTGGGCAACGAGTGTGGTTATCAACAAGAGACTACGTCTTCCATGTCACAAGTTGAGTCCCCGCTACCTAGGACCGTTTAAAATATTAAAGAAAATGAATCCTGTCTCTTATCGCCTACAGTTGCCGTCCAGATACCGGATCTCTCCCACCTTTCATGTGTCGCTACTTAAACCAGTGCACTACAGCCCGATGCACCCACCCTCCGAAGCTTCCGGTGCCCCGGCCCCGCTGGTGGTGGGTGGGGAACCTGCCTACTCCGTTCGGGCCATCCTGGACTCTAGAAGATGCGGGGGGCATCTAGAGTATCTGGTTGACTGGGAGGGGTATGGGCCCGAAGAGCAGTCGTGGGAACGGGCTCAAAACATCCTGGACCCTACGCTAACTGCAGAGTTTCATCGAACGCACCCGAGCCGACCTGCCCCTCGTTGCCGGGGTCGCCCCTCTAGCCAGAGGTCGTCGGGGGTCTCCCGTGGAGAGGGGAATACTGTAACATCGGAGCTGCGCCCTCTGCCGCTGCTGTCATGGGGAGAGCAGTCACAGCGACCACGCCCCATCCAGAGACGACCGGGCTCACTGGAGTTTTAAACACCTGAAAGTAATGCACTAATGAGCCGTAGACTATTTTAGAGACTCCTGGCTGGCCTCAGTGTGAGGTATTGTTTGCAACTCGTGAAACTTACTAAGCCGTGATTCTATGTATTTGGAAAATTCGTGTATGACCTAGATTGTCTTCCCGACTGTGATTTTTGGATTCTGTATTTGGACTGACGCTTTCGATTTTCTGAACGACCTGTGCATCGACTTGGACCGTGTTATCTGACCTGCCCTTTTGGATTGTGCTTTGGACACTTTTGCCTGTTTTTTCCCTGCCTGCCTGTGTACCGAACTTGGACTGTATTGAATTACGTCTGTGGATCTTCCCTTTGTACTGTCGCTAATTAAAACTCCTTGCTCCTCGCACCTGGATCCCTTCTGTAGTCATTACTGATGTGAAAGGGAAAGTAAGACAATTGAAAGGCCAACGAAAGTAGAGGTTGCTTTTGGTAGTAGGCTACAAATACTTTCACCACAAAAACTGGTGCTCTAAATAGCGATTCTGTTGTCTTTGAAAGGTTCTTTTATTGACGCATTGAACTGCAATTTGGATTAACACCTGCTTTTACAAGGCGGAAGTATTCAGGCGCAGAATAGACGTACGCTTTCAGGAGCAGTGTTTGTACATACCGCGGAATAAATAATTAGGCGCTCTTTACTCTTCCCCTCACATCTTTTTACACTAAACTCCCACTTTCCCCTGGATCCTCCCATGAATGCATATGCATGACATGACAAACGCAATCTGCCACTTTCAGCTCCCGCGACAGGCAGTTTGCGCTTTTACATCATTGCGGCCCGTTTGTACATACCTCGCAATGATTTTACACGCACATTGCGAAACAAATACTCCTGAAGTGGGCGCAAAAGCGTTAGTACATCTGGCCCTGAGTGTGATAAACGAGTGGTCAAGAAGTGTCTGCTAAATGTAATGTAATAATAATGTAATAAACAAAATCGGATATTTAAGGCAGTAAAAGCCCCGGTAAGAACCCAACTAGATTTTGTTCAACCTATGGCTACTGAAAAATGTAAGGTTAATTGATCAAATGTTATTTTGAAGTATTAAAAAAAAACCTATGTACATATAGGTCCATTCATAACACATAGAGCATATGTAGGCTACATATAGGTCCATTCATAACACATGGTATATGTACATATAGGTCTATTCATAACACATGGCATATGTACATATAGGTCTATTCATAACACTTGGCATATGTACATATAGGTCCATTCATAACACATAGAGCATATGTAGGCTACATATAGGTCCATTCATAACACATAGAGCATATGTACATATAGGTCTATTCATAACACATATCATATGTACATATAGGTCCATTCATAACACATAGTATGTACATACAGGTCCATTCATAGGTCCATTCATAACACATGGCATATGTACATATAGGTCTATTCATAACACATGGCATATGTACATATAGGTCTATTCATAACACATGGCATATGTACATATAGGTCCATTCATAACACATGGCATATGTACTGTACATGACTATGCTACTTCATCATTGATTGTCTCTTTTCCAGGAAGCCAACATTCATGCTTGCTAGAGAGGACAAAAAGAATGCTGTATCTGCCCACTATGTAAGCATCCTTCAAGACTGTTATGATCCTCTGTAGGATGCATCCTTCAAGGCTGGTGTGATCCTCTGTAGGATGTATAGGAGCAGATAATGGCATCTCCAGATCAACTCCACTAGAAGCCGAAGCGCTCCCGAGGCATGTCCAATGCAGAGGGAGCGCTTTGTGTGCTCACTGGCGACGAAAAAGAAACCTGTCATCGTACACACAGATGTGTGGCAAAGCGGCCGCAAGCACACAGCTTTTATTGACACTTAAAAACAACAACACACACTCTAATATGCAGAACGCTGTTTATTCTCTGAATCAATCCACTTCCCTTCACCGCTAACCCACTTCCTGAAATAGACTCTCCCCCATTCGGTGGCTCAAGTGTTCCAAGGAGAGAAAGCGCTTCTGGCTGCCAATGTCCTACATAATGTAATTATGTAAACCGCACCAAGAAAGAAAATGAGGAAAAAACACCCCCTTCAACTCATAACCCCCAACACACATCACAACTCATAACCCACAACACACATCACAACTCATAACACTCAACACAAATCACAGCTCATAACACTCAACACACATCACAACTCATAACCCCCAACACACATCACAACTCATAACCCTCAACATCACAAGTCATAACCCCCAACACACATGACAACTCATAACCCCAAACACACATCACAACTCATAACCCCCAACACACATCACAACTCATAACCCCCAACACACATCACAACTCATAACCCCCAAGACACATCACAACTCATAACCCTCAACATCACAAGTCATAACCCCCAACACACATCACAACTCATAACCCTCAAAATCACAAGTCATAACCCCCAGACACCTAACAGTACTCATAACACTCAACACACATCACAACTCATAACCCCAACACACATTACAACTCATAACCCTCAACATCACAAGTCATAACCCCCAACACACATCACAACTCATAACCCCCAACACACATCACAACTCATAACCCTCAACATCACAACCTATTAGGGGTGGGCGATATTTTTTGTGATTTTGACGATAACGATAATTAGTTGATATCCTTTAAAAGAAATTTGTAAAAGTCTGAGTTACTTTACAGCTCATTATTTATGAATAGCATCAATACAATAATAACAAATAACCTAACCTGTGACTTTTTAACCAAATCAACCAATGCATTGTCACTCTATGACACATTTCCAATTCTGCCCCCATGCACTTGTGTGTGTGGCAATGACATGGTCTAGCCAGCTACAGTACATTAGAGAAGATGAATAGCCCTAACAGTTTCCCAAGAGAAAGTCTGAAGCTGAAGTTCCCTTTAAAAACTTTTACTTAGGATTCACTGTAAAACTAAACAGACCAACAGAGTACATCTCAGTCATTTCCTTCGAGGTTTTGTTTAAGAGAAATCATGTAGGCTAACATTCCAAGTTACAGAATAGAAACTAATGCGTTAGCTTATGGCTAATGTATATGAGAAATCCCATAAAGATGCTAATGGTTAGCATAATCGATATTAGAGCGAACTTCAGTCCATTTACAAAAGGGTTAGGTTAGGCCTACATGAGAAGAGTTCTTTGTTTACCACTGACTATTAAAATACTCAAAGGCTAATGTTTTCTCTCCATATAATACCATATAGGAAAAAACGTGACTCATCAATGCTACTTGAACAGAAGTAGCCACATAAAATCCCAAGTAGCCTACCTCTCGCTGCACAAAATAAACATTAGGCGTGTGTGTGACAATGTGGACCCACTAGTGATCATGTGACACTTGCTCTGCTGCAGCCAGGGGCTTCTCTGCATAGGCTACACCTCCTGGATTTAGTGAATGTATGGGGTTTCAATGCGTGTTTTTAGAGTGTGTATTCCCCATAAGTAGGCCTAATTTAAATACTCGATAATGTAAATTTGCACATCGTTAAAACAACAATCACGATATTATCGCAGACGATATATATCGCCCACCCCTACAACCTATAACCCCAAACACGTAACAGAACTCATAACCCCCACATGAACATGATCCTATGAGCAGCTTGTGTAAAACCAGTCAGCACGTTCGGTTCTAATGTAAAAACAGTGTACATGGTCGGTCCTAATGTAAAACTAGTGGGCACGTTCAGTGCTAATGCAAGACCAGTGGGCATATTCAGTCCTAATGTATAAGCAGTCGGCACGTTCGGTCCTAATGTAAGACTAGTGGGCACGTTTGGTGTTAATCTAGGACCAGTGGGCACGTTTGGTCCTAATGTATAAGCAGTCGGCACATTCAGTCATAATGTAAAAGCAGTGGGCACATTCGGTCCTAATGTAAAAGCAGCGGGCACGTTCTGTCCTAATGTAAAAGCAGTTGGCAGGCTCGGCTCCTAAGTGACGAGTACAGGTTGAGCGTGGACGTTTCCATTACAGTGCTGCTGCTTGTCTCCGGGCCAGATGAGAGCGGTCAATAGTGGGGAGGGACAGAGGCCGGCCCAGCTCCCTTTAAAAGGTCACTACAGGACCATAACACAGAAAGGGTGTGGGTGTGAGAGAGTCAGTGTGTGTCAGGAGTGTGTGTGCCCCTATGAAGATTAATGATGACGAGTGCTGCTGTGTGTGTATCTCTCAGCTGCTCTGCAGATATTGGGAGGACTGACTGAGGCCTGTGTGTGTGTGTGTGTGTGTGTGTGTGTGTGTGTGTGTTAAAGGTAAACTATGCAGTATTGGGAATTTCCTTACTGTTTTCTCGGCTTTTGCTTCTTTTTCGCTGGCTCTGTCATGACGAATGTCTGAGAAACTCCATCTCTACCTTTTTCTAGCCGGTGCCTAGCGTGTATGTGTATTTGAATGCAGTAAAGCAATTCGTTACACTCGTTATACTTCCCGACACTGAGGCCGTCGGCCCGCCGGCCCACAGTTGCAAGGGTGGTTTTTCCGCTCACAGGCGCTAGGGGGAAGCGAGACGGCCACCATTCAACCTGAAAAAAGTCATATAACTATTCCAATGACTCTGAAGCTGTTAAATGAAGGTAAATTAAGCTAAAAAACTTGCATATTAAGATAAAAAACCTGCATAGTGTACCTTTAAATGAGTAATGAGTCATAGGGTGTGTTCGAAACGGGTAAAGTTGCTGCCTTTTAAGATATCTAACTGGGGAGCAAGGCAGCAAGTGCGGTTCGAAACCGAAAAAACAAATTCTGCTGCCTTTTAAGATATCTTAGAATTCCCAAATAACGGTCATTTTTGGAGGCAGCATCGATGCACACTTCATGCTCCCTCCTACCCATAATCCCTTGCGGCAACGTCTGAAACAGCTGTGAAAGATAAACAAACATGGCGGATGACATCGGTAATGGCTGCTGAATCTGTTTAAAATGTCATTTGTGTGACGTTATTTTGCTTAGATTTGTAGATAAGAGATGAAAAATAAACAACTTACTATCTGATTATTCCATTGTTGTATGCATTAATAGCGTCTGGTCTGATATATCTGCCGGCCGTAAAACTAATTTATACCGTTAGCCTGCTAGCTTACGTAAGCTAATTTAGTTTAACGTCAGGCCTTTGCTAACGTCATACCGTAGTGTTAACCAAAGATTCTAGAGTGCTACGCTCATTTTTAAAAGATGCATTTAATCCAAAGTCATGTCTAGTGAGACAGCTCTCTATGTAGGGAGGGAGGCAGTAGGCAGCTGTCTCCCGTTTCGAACACACCCATAGTGTACCTTTAAATGAGTAATGAGTCATTCCATCTGATCTGAGTGATATGACGAGGTCATGCTGCTTCTCCCAGATTTGGGAATGCTAACATTACTGTTAGCCAGAATTACTACTGCAGGCAGTTCAGGCATGATGGTGGTAATAATACTGTTAGCCAATATTGCTGTCATATTACCTAGTGCTAGCATCATTGTTGCTGTTATCTTGAGGGTTGGTGAGTAACATAGTAAAGGGATAACTGTTAATGTTAGTGTTGACTGTAGTGGTGTAAACATTAGTGGTAGCTTTAGTGTATGGAGAGGGCAAGAAGTGGAGAAGTATGGAGGAAACTGAGATCATATGGCCTACTGAGAGAAGAAGAGAGAGAGAGAGGAGAAGAGGGGAGTGGGAAATACAGAAAGAGAAGAAGAAAGAGAGAGGAGGAGAGGGGAGTGGGAAAGAGAGAAGAGAGAGAAAGGAGGAGAGGGGAGTGGGAAAGAGAGAAGAGAGAGAAAGGAGGAGAGGGGAGTGGGAAATAGCGAAAGAGAGAAGAGAAAGGAGGAGAGGGGAGTGGGAAATAGAGAAAGAGAGAAGAGAAAGGAGGAGAGGGGAGTGGGAAATAGAGAAATAGAAGTAGGGGAGAGAGAGAGAGGAGGAGAGGGAAGAGGAGAGTGAAGAAGACAGAGAAGAGATAGAGAGGGAATGAGAGTGAAAAGGAGGGAGAGAGAGAGTGAGGGAGCAGGAGGAGGAGAGTAAAAAGGAGGGAGAGAGTGTGTGAGGGAGCGAGTGGGGGTGGAAGAGAGAGCGAGAGGGGGGAGTGGGCACGGATGGCGGGTATTTCTCTGCCTCTCTTTGATGTCTGCTTTAAGATGCACAGCATCAGCGCCGCCTGCTCAAACAATGCCAATTCAGAATGCCAGTCCAGAACGCCAACAGCGAGAGCTGCAGGGAAACACACACACACACTTATACATTTACACACACACATACACATACACACACACATATACACACACACACACACACACACACACACACACACACACACACATACAGTATATAAATACACATACATATATACACATATACACATAAACACACACACACACACACACACACACAGCTTCCATGTTCCATGTTTAATGTTAACTGACATTAACTGTATACACGTGGTATTTTCACACAGCCACACACACCCTTGCAGGCACACTCTCTTTCCCGGGGAATAATCCACTGGAGATTAAGTAGCAGATGCTGCATTTGGACGCCGCAGAACAATGATGCCGCGCAATTCTCCTCCTCGCTAATCTCACAGTGGCTTTCTGAAGCACTTTCCCTGAGCTCACAGAATCATCCTCTCTCTCGCCTCAGTCCCACGGTCGCCTGCGCACGGTTCTAAAGAACAGAGGAATGGGGTTCTCTGAAGTTGATACTGAGGTTTCCTACTCTCTTTTGTCTACATGAAGACACTACACTTAGAAGAAACATAAAGTACAGGACTTGTGTCTAGTGTAGTTTACAGGGCTGTGTCTAGTGTAGTGGTGTATGTTACAGGTCTGTGTCTAGTGTAGTGGTGTAGGTTACAGGACTGTGTAGTTCTTACAGGACTGTGTCTCTGGTGTAGTTCTTAGAGGACTGTGTCGCTGGTGTAGTGGTGTAGGTTACAGGACTGTGTCTCTGGTGTAGTGGTGTAGGTTACAGGACTGTGTCTCTAGTGTAGTTCTTAGAGGACTGTGTCGCTGGTGTAGTGGTGTAGGTTACAGGACTGTGTCTCTAGTGTAGTTCTTAGAGTACTGTGTCGCTGGTGTAGTGGTGTAGGTTACAGGACTGTGTCTCTGGTGTAGTGGTGTAGGTTACAGGACTGTGTCTAGTGTAGTGGTGTAGGTTACAGGACTGTGTTTCTGGTGTAGTGGTGTAGGTTACAGGACTGTGTCTAGTGTAGTGGTGTAGGTTACAGGAATGTGTCGCTGGTGTAGTGGTGAAGTTAACAGGACTGTGTCTCTGGTGTAGTTCTTAGAGGATTGTGTCTCAGGTGTAGTGATGTAGGTTACAGGACTGTGTCTCTGGTGTAGTGATGTAGGTTACAGGACTGTGTCTCTGGTGTAGTGGTGTAGGTTACAGGACTGTGTGTCAGGTGTAGTGGTGTAGGTTACAGGACTGTGTCTCTAGTGTAGTTGTTGCAGGACTGTGCGTCTGTTGTAGTAGTTGCAGGCCTGTGTGTCTGGTGTAGTAGTTGCAGGCCTGTGTGTCTGGTGTAGTAGATGCAAGACTGTCTGTGTGGTTTAGTGGTGCCAGGATGCTGTGTTTCTCTGTCCAGAAGCATGTCATGTTTACTAACGACCTGCAGCCTGGCAGGTTGTTTGCTGGACTGAAGGCTGATGGAGACCCATTAACATTAAGCTCATTTTCCTGAAGCAAAGCACAGCAATGCAGCTGTTAGATCTGCCAGCTCTCTGAAACACGGTCACATCCAAGAGCAACATGGATACTGTTACATCAGACAGTGGTGTTAGCTCTCTCATGTCTCAATACGCGTCTGTCATAGTACAGCATGTTATTTCAGCCAATAATATAAGCAAGGTGTCTATCATAGTACATGTTATTTCAGCCAATGATATAAGCAAGGTGTCTATCATAGTACATATTATTTCAGCCAATGATATAAGCAAGGTTATGTCTGTCATAGTACAACTATCCGCCAGTCTCTGCCAGTAACATAAACCCTTTGGCATCTGCTCTCCACCTCAAAAGAACTCTAGAATGATCTTTCCCTTCCAGAGCATTCATTGACAAATAGAGCCCAGTAGTAGATTGGTGTCAGTGTGTGTCATTTGCACAAACCTTTATTAATGTCTTATTCTGAGTGCGAAAGCGTCTTCATTATGGTTCGCACAATAGAAGGAAGCCACACACTCCAGTGATCACG
>NC_055963.1:14553714-14556214 GCF_018492685.1 Alosa sapidissima
TGTCATTCTATGTATCAATGTGTGAGTCTGTATAAGTGTTGTCTAGCTCTATGTAACTTATGGCTCTAGACAAATTCCCCCTTGGGGCAATAAAGGTTTCATTCATTCATTCAACAGGAGAACGCCATTCAGTTCTATGCTCTCATATGGAAAAGAAAAACGCCTTTCAGTTCTATGCTCTGATATAGAACAGTTGAATGTTTCATCAATGCCATGCTCAGCTGTGGAACAGTTGAACATTGCTTCAGCACCATCATCTGATATGGAACAGGGGTACGCTCTTTCAGTTCTATGTTCTGATATTGAGCAGGAGACCATTATTTCAGTGTATGCTCTGTTATGGAACAGGAGAACATTCTTTCAGTGTATGCTCTGTTATGGAACAGGTAAATGTTTTGTTTCAGTTCTATGTTCTGATATGGAATAGGAGAATGTTTTTTTTGGTGCTATGGTGCAGGAGAACGTTTCCTCAGTGCCACACTCTTATGTGGAGCAGGCGCATCATGTACTTTAAATATAACATGACTCATTCACAGAGGACACATTCACAGTATTGTGTTTTTGTTCCGGAAGCCACATTTTAATTTAGAGGGGGAAAAGCAGCACCTTACTCACTCTCTCGCCTCTCCTGCCCTCTTCTCTTTCTTGCTCCCTGCCCTCCCTCCCCTCCTCCTTTCTCTCTCTCTTCCTCTCTCTCCTGCTCCCCCTTTCTCCTCTCCCTCTCTCTCCCCCTATCCCCCTTCTCCCTCTCCTCCATAAAGGCTTGTTTTCCAGCGTTTACAGAATTCTCCTAAGTGTTCGCACCGACCTGAGAAGTGTGATGATTTGAGACGCAGCTGTTAAAAGATTTATCCTGCCTACTTCAGTGTGTGACCGGAGAATGGAATCATTTTATTAAAAAAGAAGTTGCTTTGTGGATTGTTTGAAATTTGATGCATTTTTCATGTCTTTGTTCATGTGTGTCATCATCAATGGGAACTGAAGAGAGCTTTGCTGCTCAGGTCCTGACATGGAAAGCCCCTCCTCCTGTCTCCATTCTCTCTATTCTCCTCTCCTCCTCTCTCCATTCTCCTCTCCTTCTCTCTCCTCTCCTCCCATCATCCTCTCTCCCGTCTCCTTTCCTTCTCTCTCCTCTCCTCCCATCATCCTCCTTCTCTCTCCTCTCCTCCCTTCATCCTCTCTCCCTTCTCCTTTCCTTCTCTCTCCTCTCCTCCCATCATCCTCCTTCTCTCTCCTCTCTTCCCTTCATCCTCTCTCCCTTCTCCTTTCCTTCTCTCTCTTCACCTCCTTTCCTTCTCTCTCCTCTCATCTCTCCTCCTTTCCTTATCTCTCCTCTCATCTCTCCTCCTCTCCTTCTCTCTCCTATCTCTTTCTCTCCTCTTATTTCTCCTCCTCTCCTTTCTCATTTTCATTCTCTCTCCTCTCCTCCTTCTCTCTCCTCTCATCTCTTCCTTTCTCTTCTCTCATTTCTCTTCCTCTCCCCTCCTTTCCTTCTCTCACCTCTCCTCCTCTTCTCTCCTCTCTTCCTCTCCTGTCTTTATTCGGTCTGAGTGAGAGGCAACTCACAATGGTGATTATACAGAACATGTTTGAAAAACAATATCTGTAACTTCAGGGTCCAGACCAATTAAATGTGTATGTGTGTGTGTGTGCGTGTGTGTGCGTGTGTGTGTGTGTGAAACTAATGACATTATTTCCTCATAAATCCTGTTAAATCCAGAGAGGGAATGATGGAGGGACAGAGATTGATGGGGGAGAAAGAGAGAGGGAGAGACAGAGTAAGAGAAAAAGATGGAGAGGGAGAGAGAACTGAAGAAAGGGGAAGACAAAAAGATTGAGAGAGCAAGGGAGAGGGAGAGAGAGATGAGAGAGAAGAGCTGGAGGGAGAGAGAGAGAGAGGTTGTTCTTATCTCTCAGAGGCGTGGAGCCTGAGGCAACAGTGTTTATCAGAGGTCGTGTTGTGTTGGTGTCAGACACATTTAGTCAATATTCACACAGGACAGGACCCCCTCTGGCCCTGATGTGGCCCTTATCTGGCCCTGATGTGACCCTTATCCGGCCCTGATGTGGGGCAGGTGCCAGCTCAGTGCCATTTGCTGATACCTGTGTTCCGAGCTCTGTGATTGGCTGGCTGGCGTGGACCTGTTTGTCACCTCTAATGCACAGTGGATATTGACTGGTGGAGAGGCGTGCTATTGACTTTGATCTCAATTGAGTGACTTTCATGCTCAATTTTGCCAGAGCTGCAGGCTCAGCATGTGTGTGTATGTGTGTGTGTGTGTGCGGAGGGGAGGGAACCCCTAAAGCTGGAGGCATGATCTCGCTTTCTGTCTGTCTCTCTCTCTCTCTCTCTCTCGCTCTCTCTCTGTCTTTCATGCTTTTGTTTACAGCATTGTTTCTGTCTCTCTCTGTCCCTGAGACTCACTGAGAGTTGGAGACTGAGATGGTAAAAGCACTTACCTGCAATCAGCAGACCGGTTCTCAAAAGGGTCTGGGACTG
>NC_055963.1:14566214-14578714 GCF_018492685.1 Alosa sapidissima
ATATGTGGCTTACTGAGAGAGTGCATATGTGGCTTACTGAGAGAGTGTGCATATGTGGCTTACTGAGAGAGTGTGCATATGTGGCTTACTGAGAGAGTGCATTTGTGGCTTACTGAGAGAGTGTGCATTATGTGGCTTACTGAGAGAGTGTGCTTTTTTGTGGCTTACTGAGAGTGTGCATATGTGGCTTACTGAGAGAGTGTGCATTATGTGGCTTACTGAGAGTGTGCATATGTGGCTTACTGAGAGAGTGTGCATTATGTGGCTTACTGAGAGAGTGTGCATTATGTGGCTTACTGAGAGTGTGCATATGTGGCTTACTGAGAGAGTGTGCATTATGTGGCTTACTGAGAGTGTGCATATGTGGCTTACTGAGAGAATGTGCATTATGTGGCTTACTGAGAGAGTGTGCATTATGTGGAGAGAGTGTGCATTATGTGGCTTACTGAAAGAGTGTGCATTATGTGGCTTACTGAGACAGTAACTGACTCACGTTCACGTTGATTTCTATAACTGTTCATTTTTAGTAGCCTATATTCAAACCTATCCATAACCCTTTTTTGCTATTTGACTCATCATTTCATATACAAAAATATAAATAATTTCAGACAGCGAATTAGTAATTATTTTAAAAAAATATGTAATATTTTTAAAAGATCTATCTCCTGCCAGCAGGGGGTGCTGCAGCACCCTCAGCACCCCCCTTCCCGTGCCCTTGAGAGTGTGCATACCGCAAGCTAACTTTTTACTGTAACACAAGCTCTCAACTCTAACACTATATTCAAAGTACAGTACAGTAAAGGCATACACAATGTAACTGTGTGTGTCCGCATGTTTGCATCTTCATTGTTGGGTGGATTTTCAACTGTAAAATTCACCAGATTATCCCAGTTTCATTCCACTTGGCTGAAATGTTGGTGCTACATTTAAAAGTGCAATTACCCAGTCAGTTTATCTTTACCATGTGCAAGTTACAACTAACACAAACAATTTTGACAGCCTATTTTATAGACATTGCTCAGTAGACTACCACCAACATCTTTGCAAGCACAAAAGCAAAATTAGTTGCTCTTTCAAGTTTATACAGAATATAGCGCACACCACACCGCACACACACCAGACCCCACACACAACACACCCCACACACAGCACACCCCACTCCACACCACACCCCACACTCCACACCTCCCACAGCACCCCACACACAGCTCACCGCACACCACACCCCACACACAGCACCGAGACAACGCACACATCCAACCGCCTCAACCACACCACACCCCACCAGCTCCACAGACCACCGGTACTGTCCCACTCAAAGATCAAACCCACAAAAACCTCATTGTATAGAGACCACGCCCCCTACAGAGACCACACCCCCTTACATGCACCACACACTCTTACAGAGACCACGCCCCTAAATGAATTGAATTTTCATAATTCTATGTAATCTTTTGTAGAATTTTTGTATTTACTTGTCTAGTTAAACTTATGTGTTGTATATAGATTTTGTTTTACTTTTGTCATTTTTCTACCTATCATCAGTTGGCTGATACCTGTAACATTAGTTAATGTTATATAACGTTATAGTTAACGTTATATAACACACGCAGAAACACACACACACACGCACGCACACACACAGACACACACACACACACAGCTTTCCTCTGGTGTGTTATGGGAGGCATAACGCACACAGCGCTGGTTAATATTCTGAGTGAAATCTGATGGGGTGCTGATGAGGCGGCTGGAGCGGAGGCCTTTTACGTCGCCCTGGAGACGCTCATTTCCTGAAGCAGCTGTCTCTGAGAGGATGCTCGTCCTGGTTCACCTGCTGCTAATGCTGCTGCTGCTGCTGCTGCGGGCGTCGTGGAGAACTCCGTTCTGGAGGGAGGAATGGGACAAAAGCTGGTTGCCTGTGGCAACGGCCTGAGAGAGTTCAACCGCCAGACATTGACAAATGCCAACCCTCTGGGTGCATTAGCTGACCAATAAGAGACTGATAAAGACGTGTCATAAAGGAAGAATAAAGACGGAGTCCTCCTGGGGTTAACCCTCTCTTCTTGCAATAAAGATGCGTGAGGCGCTACACTGACCTTTCATGTGCTTCTCTTAGCAGTCTAATCAGATAAGTCTAGCAGAAGTGTGATGACATCGCTGACCTGTAGGGGGCATTTACTATTCAGTGCATGCAGCAGCAGAACTTAGAATGAATAAAATGATTAGAATTTGATTCGCATTCCATCTCTCTGCAGCTGTGCTTAAATGCCTTTGGCTTCCACTGCTGTCCATCTAAAACAGCAACTGGTCCACTCCACTCAACATTCTGCCAGGTCAATGAATTTGGAGAGTTGTGATTGGGGCATTCAGGTATTCTCTGTGAGAGAATATGTTTAGATGGTCTGTCTGATGAGTGGCCTCCACAGCCCTGCAGCTGACTGAAGCGTGTCCATATTCATGTTGAGGGTGTCTCTTCCTGCTCGGTAATCCCTGCTGCCAGCACCGCACCTGGCACTCCAGCCTGTTTGTACCGCGCTTCGCCGCCCGGAGCCTCTCTCTGCCGCTCCGCTGCCCCGAGGTCACCACACCTGGGCTGTGTCGTCTCTTACGGGACGCCCAAATATGGTCATCGTGCGGAGAGGAAAGCTGCCCTCTCTCTCTTTCTTTTCACTCTTCTCTTCATCACTCTATTCCACAGGACAACAGGCCAGCTCCCTCCCTCTTTTTCTCTCAGTATCCATCTCTCCCTCCTTCTCTCCCCCTGTCTGCCTTCTGTCTCTGTCCCCCTCTCCCTCCCTCCCCTCTCTCTCTCTCCCCTCTGATGTCCTACCTCTCTCTCTTTCTCCCCTTCTCTTTCCCTCTCTGTTCCTTTCTCTCTCTCCTTCTCTCCCCCTATCGCTCTCCTTCTCTCTCTCTCTCTCTCATTCTCTCTGTCCCCCTCTCTCCCTTCCTCCCGTCTCTCTCTCTCGCTTCCCCTCTCATGTCCCTCTCTGTTCCTTTCTCTTTGTCTCTCTCTCTCTCCCCCTCTCTCTATCTGTCTCTCTCTCCCTCTCCCCTGGCAGACAGCAGGGGAAGGACAGGCAGAACAGCGATGAACAAGAGGGGCAGTGTGTCGCTGAGAGCTCTGTGCATTTGACATGGAGAGAGGTAGCTGAGTGCCTCTTACGCAGGTGATACCTGTCTGTGACTGTGTTAGCGTGTGTGTGTGTGTGTAGGTGTGCGTGTGTGTGCGTCTGTCTGGTCAAGCATTACACTTTGACCTTCACACTCAGACTATGGGAATAAAAAATGATTCGACACAGAGTCATGAGTTCGGAGCAAACACTGTCGGTTGCCATGACACTGGTCCAATGTGTGTGGAAGCAAAACGCACACGCTCAGAAAGGGGAAGGACACCCCCCCCCCCCCACACACACACACACACACATAGCGCTGAAGCAAATAGCACTCCCTACACACACTCAACATCCCCATACACACACATACCACTCATTATACACACACACACACACACACACACACACACACACACACACACACACACACACACACACAAACTACACAAATCACCTCAGCCTTATTTTTTGGTACAAAAAGTTCTTGTCAAACGAAGATTTGCATGCATGGAAAAAATCGACTCATACGACCAATCGAATGTGACAGTCCCACTAGAAGAAAGCATTGCTATGGTTTTGGTATAAACAGTCATTACACATCCAGCATATTATCTTCCAATAGTATCACGCTGCATTAAAATGACCAGGTAAAATAAAAACAGCAATTATATAGTCCAGGGCCCAGTTCCCCGAAAGCATCTTAAGTAGTAAAGTCGTAAAGTCCCTCTTACGAACGTCTTAAGATTTGCTGACTGTTTCCCGAAACCATCGTAGCTTACAGTAAGAGCGTCGTGAAAACACTCGTAGATCTACGAGTGCTCCAGAGTTCTTGTTACCAGCTAAGAGCGTCTTACACACTGAGGTCACCAACAGAACATACAGAGAAATTACAACTTAGTATACATAATCCAACTTACGTTCCCATTCTTTATTGTGTTTACCTGTGATGAATCAGATTTTAGCGTGCAAAATAGCATAGCCTACATTTAATGGTCATAATAATGTGATGAAAAGCAGACAAAAATGCAATCAAGTTATGAAACTAACTGTCTTAGTCTGTGCTGCGTCAAAATCTAAGCCTAGACTTATGTTATTTAAGCCTACACATTTCCTCACTTTCTTACTCGACCTCTTTCTTATCTTCAAACGTCTTCTTAAGTGACACAAACATAAACAGTGCAACAATCTAATCTTTAATAATTACACGCATTTATGTGTGTGTGTGGTATATAGCCTACTTGGGATGCTTGTCGAAGTTTTTATATTTTTGTATTGATTTGTGAATGATTTGTGAATGTGTAGATCCGAAGTTGAATCGGTAGGCCTAGCTGTGACGTGCAGTCACCTGACATCACCATCAAATTAGAGGATATTTCCGAACACGTGACGTGGACAGCTCCAGAGGAAAAAGGAGATGGCATGTCAAGGGACAGCAGTTAAATAAGTGTATGGTGAAAGGCAACAGGTAGGATTTAAAGTGTGGGCTTGGAGGCTTGCAAATATTCATGTTAACAGACTAGCTAGTGCCAAATTGGGGTTTACGGCTAGCTTATTGCAAAATCAATGTTGCTGCGCTGACAACTAGAAAATATAGGCTATAAGGTAGCATGTAGGCTACAATAACTGACAAGAATCTGGAAAACATAACTAACAATAACTCTGGTTTACCATGGAGGCTTACAAATAGGCCTAGGCCTATTCATGTTAAAGTTCAAGTTTATCTAGCTCTAATGGCAAGCACCAGCCCCGGATCTCACACTTAGTAGCATCTATTTCTAGTTTTTATTTCGTTTGTGCATCAAAACCTTCCGAAATGAGTTATCGATCAAACATGCAAGAATAATTAATACCTTTGGGTTTTCACAATCTTCATGCAGCTCTACCTTGAGTACCAGGCCTATGTGTAATTTGGAACGCATCTTGAGCATGCATAAGAAACAAAGGCAGAGACACCAGCTGGCTTGACATTGTTGCCATCTCCTATTTAATAAGAAACGTTTAAAAGGAAATTACGAATGAAAGAAAGGTGAGGCTATAGGTGACATACTGTAGTTATCAAGTTCCCACTGTCTCACCATTTATAAGCTCAGGTTGGTGAGAGGGCTCTTCAACATTGCCTGTAGCCTACTCACTGATTTGTAACATGACCAAGAATATAAAGATTACTTTGCTTCTGAATAATTGAGTTGGTGAATCTTCAATAATTAGTTTTCCTTAAGCTAAGCATTTCCATGAAGCATATAGATGCCGATTGAAACGTAGCCTATTCCATTCAGATAGCTAAGTGGCTACCAGGCTCATAATGCACTTTTAATTGCAAATAGAAATGTCAAGCCAGCAACAACTCATTACATGTTTCCATCCTAACAATGAAAGCTGCTTGTATTAACTTAATATTGTGTTGTCAATGTGGCGCAAATAAACAAGGCTAGAGTTGGATCAGCCTTATTCTTTGTGAGCAAGAGCTGGCAAAAGGACATTATGATGACCGTCTAGACTCAGCACCTCTTAAAGTGACAATGCTCCAATTATCAAAACTTCATCAAAATACACACTAATAGGGTACTTTATTGGCCTTTTTTATCTTTAGTTGTTTGTGTTATATTTTTGTTATCATCTATCATATACATGTAAGATTAATCACAATCATAACTAAAACAGCAGCCTAGTTTTTGTTTGGGGGGGGGGGGGGGCGGCAATGTTGTTATTGCATACCCCTCAGCAAATGGGTAGTTGCGCCCCTGATCTGACCACACAACACCACAGCAGACCACCATCTGTCAACACAGCAGCATAGCGGTCAACTATCTGACCACACAAATGAGCTGTCTGTCTGTGGGTTGATGTGAGCTGTTTGTCTGTGGGCTTTAGGTGAGCTGTCTGTCTGTCTGTGGGCTGTTGTGAGCTGTCTGTCTGTGGGCTGATGTGAGCTGTCTGTCTGTGGGCTGATGTGAGCTGTCTGTCTGTGAGGTGATGTGAGCTGTTTTTTCTGTCTGTCCATCTGTCTGTAGGTTGAAGTGAGCTGTCTGTCTGTGGGCTGATGTGAGCTGTCTGTCCATCTGCCTGTGGGTTAAAGTGAGCTGTTTGTCTCACTTTGTCTGTGAGTTGGTGAGAACTGTCTGTTTGTCTGTCTGTCTGTGGGCTAATGTGAGCTCTCTGTATGTCTGTGGGCTGTTCTGTTTGTCTGTCTGTGAGCGGATGTGAGCTGTCTGTGGGCTGTGAGCTGTCTGTATGCTTGTGCTTTCTGGCTGCTTGGAGGACAGGAGGCTTCAAACACAGGCTTATCTGCGCTCCAAACGCAGCTGGCAGCAGGTTATTTATGTTTTGAGTCATGAAAAGGCATCTCAGCAGAAATGTGTTTGCTGATGTATGACTTGGGGGACAGATGCTGTATATGCGCTTACTCAAATTGCTGGAGCCGGAGGCTGATGTTGACAGCCAGTTAGAACCTTCAACAATCGATGCAGCTGAAGTGCCTCTGATGCAGCCCCTCAGCCCCCCATTCCAGCTGAGACCCCCATACCTGCCTGACCCCCCATACCTGCCCAGACCCCCATACCTGCCAGGCCCCCCATACCTGCCTGGCCCCCCATACCTACCCAGCCCCCATACCTGCCTGGCCCCCCATACCTGCCTGGACTCCCATACCTGCCCAGACCCCCATTCCAGCTGAGACCCCCATACCTACCTGGCCCCCCATTCCAGCTCCTCTTTTGATCCCCAATCCAGCAGCTGATGCCTGGTTGTAGCTGTACGATTCCCCCTGATGCCCCCCGATGCCTGCCTGGTGCCTGTCCCTGGTTGTCCGACGGCCTGCGCTCCTGTGTTGATATGTGGCCACTGCTGTCGGGGTGATCTAGTGTCTGCCCCATTTCCATAAGTGGCCTATACGCTAAAGCTGCTGTGATTTACGGACCCGTGAGAGGACAACCAGCTCTGGGCAAACAGGCTGCCACTGCCGCTGCCGCCACTGCTCAGCACACATAAATAACGGAGCGAACAGAAGAGTGTTAAACAGATAAATGGCCACATGAGCCACACTCCAGCACAGCAGCATAGGGGACTGGACACTACACACACACACACACACACACACACACACACGCACACACACGCGCGCACACACACACACACACGCACGCACACACGCGCACGCGCACACACACACACACACACACACACACACACGCATGCACACACGCACACACGCGCACGCGCACACACACACACACACACACACACACACACACGCATGCACACACACACACGCGCGCACACACACACACACGCACGCACACACACGCGCGCGCACACACACACACACACACACACACGCGCGCGCGCGCACACACACGCACACGCGCGCGCGCGCGCACACACACACACACACACACACGCATGCACACACACACGCGCACACACGCACACACACACACACACATACACACACAGAAACAGGCCAGCACTGCTAAGTAGAGGACTGTACACTACACACACATTTTTCAACGTAACTTAAGAACAACCTAGGATAGCCTACTTATGACTCTCGCTTGCATTCATGACAGCCTGTCTTACCTTCTCTTCGTCTCCGTTATTTTAGCATTTGTTTGTACATCCAGCTATTGATTGTCACGTCTTGCTTGTTCCTCATCACCCCACTGTTTACAACGTTTATTTTTACTGCTATCGCACTCCAAAATCTTCTTTCTGAAATGTGTCACTGTGTTCATCCGCTTGAGAATAAAATGTTTTTTATTCCTCTCTACCTCAGCGACAATTATTTCATCATCCTCAGCCGTAAAGTAAGACATTTTTTCATTTTTCCATCCATTGCGTTCAGAGCAGCTAAAGACAGTGACAGCCAAATCCAAACGACGTTGATTCAGTAGTTACCATAACATTTACGATAATTTCTGTTTCGAGTTACAGTTTAATTTTCCGTGCATCTTACGTGTGACTTTAGACAAGTTTCAGTTACACCCGGATCATTATTATTTACGAGTTCGTAAGCCAAGCGTACATGAAGATTTACGTTTCATTTAGCCTACGAGTTACAGGGCCCAGCACCAGTTGTATGAGCCGTACTCCAGCATAGCAGCATAGGGCACTGTACACTATATACACAAATGCACGCACCCGCACCCACACCCACACCCACACCCTCACCCATACAAGCACACATTCAGCCTATGTTGCTGCTGTTCTACATTAGGCTTCTGGTTCTGCTGTTCTAATCTACACACGGCCTCTGGTTCTGCTGTTGTACAGTCGGTCTCTGGTTCTGCTGTTCCACACGTGGTTTCTGGTTCTCCTGTTTTTCCTCAAGTTCTCCATGTTCCTGGAAGCCCTCAACGGACCCTCAGTCCGATCAGAGAGCGGCCCGCTGATGAAACATCCGTTCCTCTTAGAACGCGTGGAACTGCCACACGGAGCCGCCGGACCCGTGGTTCCGCCCACGCGCTCGCGCCTGGTGCTGCGGAATAAGAGTGGAGGGTGGGATAAATCCGCAGAGCCATGTGAAAGAAGGCGCCGGAACGCGAGCTGTCACCGCGGGGCCCGTGGAGTGGAGCGTAGCGGAGAGACGTCGCCGATGCCGTGAAGCGCTCTGTCTCTCTCGCCTGCGGGAGCGCAGCAGATTGAATTTGTCCGTTATCTGCTGGCATCCCAGCTATTTATTCCTCAGTTAATTCTCACCACCCACTCTCGTGTTCCCATCACGCTGGCAGGGGGAGCGCCACGCAGCGCAACACACTCACCCCTCTGCAGGAGAGGCCTGCCAGGCTCTGGGGCATACCTCGCCGGGAGAGGCCGGAAATGCCCTCCCACGCATACACACACACCACACAGCTGGGACAGGGAGAGTGAATAATCCATGGTGAGTTTGGTTGGTTTGGAGTGAGTAATCAGTGTGAGTTGAAATGGGATAAGAGTGAGTATTCAGGGTGAGTTTAAATAGATGTAGGATAATCTGGGTGAGTTTAGGTGGTTTGGGAAATTAGCGAGAGTCTGACCTTGCCCTTGTCCCTGTTGGGAGTGGGCATGGGACAGAGGGACATAACTGATGAAACTCTGAGAGTTCCGTGGCCGAGGAGAGTTCGATATCCGCGGCCGAGTTTCACTGGCTCAGGCGAGGAGAATACTAATGCTGGAGCCTCCGAGTCTGGCCCGTCCTCTAATAATAGTCTCATCCTCAGCGACCTCCCACCACGCCGCGCTGCTCCAGGGTAAACGACTCCGTTTAACGCCAGCGCGAGCAAAACAACGCTGCTAACGCTCTGAACGTTAAGGCAGTCTCCCACCTCCGTGAATTATTTAGACGATAATTAAATTCTTTTTTTTTTTTTACTGAGAGCAAGAATGATGCAATGTTTTCACCCCATTAGCAAACTTACTGCTTAGATGTCAGCAAACATTTTTCTATAATTTTGGAGTTACTATGACAACCACAGAGTTACAATTGGGAGATTTACAAACAAGCACAAACTAACTAACACAAACTAAGCCAAAGTGGACATGTAGAAAGCCTTGTTACAAAGTTACTTTAGACAGAGTATTGAAAAGCTGCTGTCAAAGTTACCTGATGTTTCTGGAAGGTCTGAAACACTGTGTATGCTGCTGCAGTCTGGGGTTTAGTTAAACTACAAAGTGAGGGCTCAAATGTGGCTCTCTGGTGAGGACAGGGATTGCGTGTCCCTCATGGAGTGTGTGTGGTCTATGGGTGTGGCGTGGCCTAAATGTGGGCGTGGTATAATGGTGGGAGTTGTGTGCACACTTCAGTCAACAGCACAACCAGACCTAAGCAAACTCAGGTCAGCAGATGTAAAGCCAGGACAGATCTAAGGGTCACTCAGTAGTGCAGGGATCTCATCTGCCAGAGGGAATTTCTCTCTGGCCATGTCCATGTCCCATGCTCCCCTCTCATATCCATAGAGCCAGTGGCATCACAATGTTTGTTTTTTCCGTACAGAAGAATGCTCTTGCAATGTACTGTAACTCCTCCATGAGCACGTCATTAGTGAGATCATCTTTGTGTGTGCAGCTTGCTTCCTCTAATCAGTGTCCAGTCGCTCCTCTGTTTGATCAGGTGGTTTAGGCGCTCCTCTGATTGGTCAGGTGGTTTAGTCACTCCTCTGATGGGTCAGGCGCCTCCTGCGTCTCTCCCTCGGCCAGACAGACGGGGGACGGGCGGCATGGTGGGGACCCGCGAGCAGGCAGCTCTGGCCAGGCGACATCCACGCTTGACGAGCTCCAAACCCAAAACCCAAAACCCACCACTCCAGCACTTTTCTGACAGCCCCCTAAGAACACAACACTTTCTTTTTAGATGACAGAAAAGAAAAAAAAAGTGTTTTTAACAATCAACATTTCTATTTATATCTGGAAGAAAGGGGCCTGGAAACTGGAACTTTAAATAATTGATGAGGAGAGGAGGACAGCAGCACCAGCTGGAGGAGCCATGCTCACACAGAGCAGCACTTATACTCCCGCTATGCACCTCCTCTCACAGTTAGACCCCCCGTATTGTGTCACACTTCCCTACACCTCCCCCTATGCACCCCCTCTCTACACCTCCCCCTATGCACCCCCCTCCCTACACCTTCCCCTATGCACCCCCCTCTCTACACCTCCCCCTATGCACCCCCCTCCCTACACCTCCCCCTATGCACCCCCCTCCCTACACCTCCCCCAATGAGCCCCCCTCCCTACACCTCTCCCTATGAGCCCCCCTCCCTACACCTCCCCCTAGGTATCTCCCCTCCCTACGCCTCTCCCTATGAGCCCCCCTCCCTACACCTCCCCCTAGGTATCTCCCCTCCCTACGCCTCTCCCTATGAGCCCCCCTCCCTACACCTCCCCCTAGGTATCTCCCCTCCCTACACCTCCCCTAGGTATCTCCCCTCCTCCTGTGCCTCCTCCTGCTGCTCCGCTCACTACTTCTGCTCACAGAGCCCAGTGATTCATGTACAACAGGAGCCCAGTTGCTGCTGTAGTCAGCACCTCCTCACTGCTCCTTCTCTTCTCAATCTGTCCTATAAATAATTAGAGGTCTTTTCCTCACCTCCTAACTTCTCTCCTCCTCTGACTATTGCTCTCCTCTCCTCCTTAATGCTCTTCTCCTCTCTGCTCCTCTTCTCTCTTTCTCAGCGCTCCTCTACTCCTCCTGCTTCTCTCCTCCTCTCTGCTCCTCTCATCCTCACTGCTCCTCTCCTCTTCTCTGCTCCTCTCCTCCTCTCATCTTCTCCTCCTCTCTGCTCCTTTCATTCTCACTGCTCCTCTTTCCTCTCTCCTCCTCTCCTCTCCTCCTCATTGCTCCTCTCCGTCACTCTAATTCTCTCCATCCTCCTCTGCTTCAGAGCTCCTCACCTCTCCTCAGTCCAATGAAAATGACCCGGAGGTGCTCCAGTAAGGAAACAGGTCGCCTCTACTCCTGGAAATGAGGTCAACGACCTCACAATAATAATGAGGGGAGACAATTATTGCGGTCGCATCCCTCCACTGTGATGATCAACAGCACAGAGGGAGATGCTCACAAACACACAAAACACAAACACAAACACAGTCAAGGTTATAACGGCTCGCTGTCTGTGTGTGTGGGCACAGGCCAGCACTGCAGACCTGACCAAACAAAGAGTCCATTCATCTGGCCAGCCGGCTCCAGTGGCAGCTAATGCTGCCAGAGACACCGCTATTGGCACCTGATGGACAGACACACATTACAATACCTCGGAGATCAATAGCCGTAGCACACAAAACACCATCTCGGAAATTAGGTGGATAAATCAAAAGTATAAACAAGGCATTGCTTATCTAACACAATGGCTTTTTTCCCTCATTCACTCTCTCTCTCTCTCTCTCTCTCTCTCTCTCTCTCTCTCTCTCTCTCTCTCTCACACACACACACACACACACACACACACACACACAGGCACACACTTTAAACAAGAACTAAGAAAATAGGTATCTGAGAGAGTACTGTAATACACTCAAACATTATGTGCCTGTGCCAAAATGGCTTCTCTCCACAGCGATGCCAGTTCATTTATTTATGTACCTCTTCCAATTTAGCCCAGTTCTCTAACCCCATGTTTTTCAAACTGTGAAGGCTGCGCAGGTGTGCTGCAGAAAAAAAAAAATCCATATTGAGTTGTTTCTGTCATTGATAATAGTTTACAATCTGCCAAAATTGTAGGCTATTTATATCACATTTCATGATGTTAGTTCTAAACCTAACTGAGTATTTGCATACTGTTTTGAACTTTTATTTTTGAACTTTTTGTTCATCTAGATACCATGTTTATTGGTCAAGGTATGTTGCACCTGCGTACAACTAACATCCAATTACACCCTTGACACAGCAGAGCAGCATGGCTGCATTCAGAA
>NC_055963.1:14583714-14613714 GCF_018492685.1 Alosa sapidissima
GTAAGCGATGTAATGATAGTGGTTGGTAGCATGCAATAAATCACCGTAGTGTTAGATGGTAACGTCGACTAATTAAAACAGCTACGGGATTATGGCAGAGGTAGCCTGGGTGCCATTCCGAACTTAGTCCTGCCCACAACATTTGAGGTTGGGAAGTTCGGTCTGGCATTGCTCCATTGTGGAGCAAGTATGCTCGCCCTAGATCGGGCGGACCAATCAAATCGGGCTTATGTTTGAAACAAAAACGCTGTGGCTAGAAGGATACATGGCTTTTAAGACCCCATATGAAAAATGCATATTATTTAATGAGGTTTTATCACTGAAAACGATTATTTCTGAAAACTTTGGCCAAAGTTGAGATGTGGGAAAACCTTGGTTTCACTTTCATCAAGGGAAAACAGCGCTGTTGCATTGCGGCATGCTTTCTCGTTCGTTTGAAATCTCTGATTGACCACCTGTTCGAGGGATTTGCGACAGCCTTTCCCAGCTGTTTAATATGTTTGTAGCATATCAGTGTTCAACAGAATTATTTTTAAAAACGGAGGGGATATAGGCTATCAGTTTTTTCCTAATAGCCTACCCTACTACGTATCTCTTAGATTTCGCTAATGAGTGTTGTAGGCTAGGAGTTATTGACGGCACTAACTTTTACAAAAGACCAGAAAACAATGTTAAGGCATTTGTGGAGAAGAAGGATGGTTCGTGTGTTTTCTTCCTACACCTCACGGTAAGCGATTTCGTTGCTCTGATTGGTTAGGTGAGGTCTATCCAATTTAATGCAGAGGCATTCCCCCCCTGTATCGGTTGAAACACGCCCCGTAATTACGTCCCAATGGAGCAGTATCAGACTCATATTCTGACTAGAATTGAGTATGACTACGTCAGGCTATGGCAGAGGTGTATGATGAATGACAATGTTAACAATGATTTTAAAACAGTATGGAGGTGAACTGAACACAGACACGTCAGACAAACACACACATGTAACAATTAACCCGTCACAAGGAGTCTGTCCGCTTCAACAAGATTCTGTCTGCTTCACCAAGATTCTGTTTGCTTCACCAAGATTCTGTCTGCTTCACTAAGATTGTGTTTACATCAACAGTCTTTTCAGAGAATTTCTAATGAGACACAGCACTCAAAAAATCCTCCATAAAAATGCAAGGCGTTAGTTTGTAACGCCAACATGGCAGGTGTTTACACATATCCCGCCCCTTCCGTGGCAAAAAATGTGAATACATTGTGTGAATATATTGTGACAATCATGTGGTGTGTTGTGAGTACATCATGCCAATCATGTGTTGAGATCTCGCCGGTAGAGCAAGGTTGGTGTCGTGATGCCGTGCGCACGCGCATTTCTCCCTGAATAGATGCCTGATAAGTGCCCAGAAAGCGTTGCAATATGGCCGTCGAGTGGAGGGACTTGCCTTAAAGGACTTTGGTCTTTTCCCAGCTCACACTCTGATAGCCCCTCCCAATGTTCCTATACTGTAGCTCCTCCTTCTTCTGTAACCCCTCTTCCTGCTCATGTCTCACAGTAGTTAGACAGTTCACCACAGCTGGGGTAGTTAGACACAGTTCACCACAGCTGGGGTAGTTAGACACAGTTCACCTCAGCTGGGGTAGTTAGACAGTTCACCACAGCTGGGGTAGTTAGACACAGTTCACCACAGCTGGGGTAGTTAGACACAGTTCTCCACAGCTGGGGTAGTTAGACACAATTCACCACAGCTACACCAGACCAGCATCAGACCAGCATCAGAAAAGCATCACATCAGATCCAGCCTCTCCTCAGCATTCAGAGGCTGACAGTGCGAGAAGAGTGGAATGTTCCATGAAACAGGAGACTGTTCCTCTTTCTGTGCTGCCAGTGACAGCCTCAGGGCCAAGCATCTGCTCGTCCTCCCCACCAGACCAGGAGGCCATACTTCAACAGCCTGCACCGCCGCCATGGAGATTGACTGCACAGAGCAGGCATTTACAGGCAGGAAGTATCAACAATTACAACTCAATCTTTTAAGGAGTAATCTACAGCGTTTACTGTAAAAAATTAAAAATGTAGATATTGTGTGATCTTATAGTTAAATGCCCATGGTGTGATTCAACTGTGTCATCCATGTCTTGTTCACATCAGATGTGTTTGCATTTTTGGGCCCTGAGGAACGTACACTTAGTAAGTAATTAAGTAAGTAAGTGAATGTAATAATACCTTGGGCACATGAAAGAAGCATGCAGACAGAAGTCATAAGACAGAAGGGAAAACAAACTAGATGGTCAAAATATTTCAAAGCTGCATTTTTCTGCCAAAACATGAGTAAGGTATTAAAGAATGCATGAGGTGTATAATGCTGTCTGTATATGGATAGGTCTGCTATATCTGTCTGCCTGTCTGTATATAGCTATATCTGTCTGCCTGTCTGTATATAGATATGTGCTGTCTGCATCCAGTCTAACTTCACTATCGGTGCAAGTATTGGTCGCTTGGTCTCACATTAGTCCATGTTGAAGAGACAGACAGACAGAGACACACAGAGATTTATGTTCTTTGATCCTTTATAATCACACTGAAATGAAAGGAACTCTGCGCCATCCAAGGATGTCTGCAGATGCACACACACACGCACGTGCAAGCAGGCATGCACGCACGCACGCACGAACGCACGCACGCACGCACACACATAAGAATAGTGAACTTCTCAAGGACACACACACAGTTGCACACAGAGAGGAATAATGAACCTCACAGACAGACACACACATACACTGAGAGAGAGAGAGATACAGAGAGAGAAAGAGGCAGTAGAAGGTAAAATTTATTCTAAAAGCATATCTGGCTATTTATCAGGAAGATCGTCAAACACTCTGTTGAGTTGGAAGTCAACATTGCAGAACAAACAGCTCAAGAGTATGAAGTACCCTACACACACACACACACACACATACACATACTCACACCCACTCCTTATCAGAGCCCATTTGAGTATGAAGTATGCTACAGTAGCACACACACACACACACACACACCCACACCCACACGCACACACACATCTACACACACCCACACGCTACGGTGGCAGCTCCTTATTACAGCTCATTTGAGTATGAAGTACGCCAGAGGCCCTTGTAGGCAGCTCATGTGAGAATAAGGACCAGTGCACCAGCTGCTAGGGTTTGCTTTAGAGTGAAGAGGCACACAGTAGGCAGCCGGTGTGAGCACCCCTGAGAGGCAGCACCCCTGAGAGGCAGCCCTTAATGGAAGGGTTACCCTATTAACCCTGACCTCCAGCAAGGAGCTCGCGTGAGAATGAGGAACCCCAGTGTTGCCCAAAGAGAGCAGCCAGGTGACCCTCACTCGCACTCACCTTTAGCAAGCCCTTCCTCTCCCAGACCACCAGCCTGAATATCCGTACATAGAGCAACGAGATGGACACTACACAGACACGCCTCGACGGAGCAGCAATACAGACACGCCTACACAGACCAACGAAATGGACACGCCTAGACAGACCAACGAGATGGACACACCTACACAGACCAACGAGATGGACATGCCTACACAGACCAACGAGATGGACACGCCTAGACAGACTAACGAGATGGACACACCTACACAGACCAACGAGATGGACATACCTACATGGAGCAACAAGATGGACACGCCTACACGGACACGTCTACACAGACCAACACGACAGACACGACACGTAACAACGAGATGGACACGCCTACAAAGACCAATGAGATGGACACGCACACGTAGCAACGAGATGGACTCCCCTACACGTACAGTAGCAACGAGATGGACAAGCCTACATGGACCAACGAGATGGACACGCCTTCACATAGCAACAAGATGGACACGCCTACACGGACACACCTACATGGAACAACGACATGGATGAACGCATTCATCTCATTGGTGTCCTGTTTTAGCTCTAGGGTTAGGTTCAGCTTAAGTACGTCATATTCCAGTTATTTGCCCTGTTTGATCGTGTTATCGCTTCACCAGTACTAGCTCCGCACGAGGCCCGCCTGCCCTCCCACAGATCTGAGAGCTGATTAGCTCAACTTCACCTGTTTGAAATAATCGCTCTTGGAGGCATTGAGTCATCTTCTCCCTGCAACCAACCAAGTGTCCATCAGCAGCCGCGGCGTGAGAGTAGAGGCCCAGGCTGGGTGGCTGTTAAAGAGCGGAGATAATTAAGACCGGCGCACAGGCCCGGCTCTGCCCCATTGAGCTTTACGATTGCTGCTGCTAAACTGCTCGTAGGTGAGCCACTCTTTTAGGAACTAGGGAGAAGGGTAGTGCTGGTTTCATCATCATCATCAACTCCCCAGTGTGTGTGTGTGTGTGTTTTGTGCTTGAGCGGGTGGGTGATAATGAGGGTTCATGGCTCTGATGTTATATTTTATGTGTGCTATGCTCTGTGTAGAAGCATAGATCGACTTGAAGCCAGTGTGTGTGTGTGTGTTTGTGTTATATTTCATGTGATGCCTATTTGATGTGTGCTATACTCTGTGTAAAACCGTAGCTCAACCCTAAGCCAGTTTGTGTGTGTGTGTGTAAGTGTGCATGTGTTGTGTGTACGTGTATGTGTATGTGTGTGTGTACGTGTTCATGTGTTGTGGTTTATGTTTGACGCGTGCTATGCTCTTTGTAAAAGCACAACTTGACTCTAATCCAGAGTTTCATTTATATGTCTGGTGACAGCAGCTACCGTTTAAACTTTAGATCTACACATTAATTCACATCAATACGAAAAATAGAAAAACTTTGACATCTGCATTTAAGCATCCCTAGTAGGCTATATACCACACACAGACATAAATAATTGTAATTATTAGATTGTAATGTTTGTTGGCTGTATAAACATATTACATAATAGTTTAATAATATAGTACAGTACATCAGTCATGCCTGTTCTTTGCTACTTGTGAGAGTCCTACTGTGTGTGCTGCCTGTGCAATAGTGTTTCGGGGTGTCACCGAAGAAGTGGAAGACGAGGAAGAGGTCGAGTAAGAAAGTGAGGAAATGTGTAGGCTTAAATAACATAGGTTTTGATGCAGCACAGGATAAACCACATGTACCTTACTTTGCTCTTACCTTATAGGCCTAATAAAAGGTAGCCAAAGAGAATCAGAAACTCTTCTGCAAATGTCTCAATTCATAACTTAATTGCATTTTTGTCCGCTCTTAGTCACATTATTATGAACATTAAATGTATGCTATTTTGCATGCTAAGATCTTTTCATCACAAGTAAATACAATAAGGAATGGGAATGTAAGTTGGATAATTATATTCACAGTTGTAATTTCCCTGTATATCCTGCTGGTGATCACTCGTAGATCTACCAGTGTTTCCACACACACATGCAGCCTGACCACACAAACACAACAGTGGTCACACAGGCCAAACAATGTGCAGAAGCAGAAGGAAATAGGCACCAACATGAGTGCTCTGTCACTTGCCATGCACATCAGCAGCATTTTTTTAGGGGTTTTTTTTGCTTTTATTTGGCTATGACAGTGAAGATTGACAGGAAGTGAGTGGAAGACAGTGAGATGGGGTGGGATCGGGACACGACTGCAGGCCAGACCTGGGTCCCTGTGGGCTCCTGGACCCTAACAATTTATAAGCACTGTAGCCTGTTGCGCCACAGCCCAATTCTGAACTGACAAGCATTGGATAAACAATACAAAATAGAACTGAATTATAATCGACACGGAAGTGGTGGTGGCCAAATTTGACGCTTGTGTGACAGGTTGTATTAAAAACAATTAAATCTAATGTATACAAATGTTGAAAGCGTAATGTGCCGCAATCCTGTCAGCGTCTAAGGGGGGAGTGCTTTAAAGGGTGGCATGGCTGTAATATGGATGCTCTGTGATGAACATGGCACTGGTAATATATATATAATCCTTTATATATCTGCTCATCTCCATATGAAGACAGGGGAGCCTCAATGCTTCATATACATATTCTCATCTCCATATAAAATAGTCACAGGAGCCTAATGCTTCATATATCTGCTCATCTCTATATGAAGACTGTCACAGCAACCTAAGGCCTCATATATCTTGCCATCTTCATATATAATAAAGAGGAACCAGATGCTTCTGCCCATCTCCATGATGGGAGGTGTTAGGTGAGAGGCAAACAGCCTGCAGTCCTCCCAACTCAGGACTCAGTGTGTAGAGGACACAGACCCCGGCCTTTAAATAGCTGTGTGTGTGTGTGTGTGTGTGGCCCATTATAATGGGCCACCTGTGTGAGTTATCACTATTATGACTGCAGTGTTCCCAGTTGTAATTAAAGATTACACACACACACTCTCTCTCTCTCTTACACTCAAGCACTTAGAAACAGAGAGAGAGAGAGAGAGACACACACACAGATGCCTCTCTCAGACATACCGCCACACAGCTAATGCATACTACTGTGTGGTACACACTACATACTTTCAGCCATGCAGTTAGCATACTGTGTGCTATGACGCTTGAGTGTTGTACAAAGCAATGGAAACACCATACACCACACGGCGTCGGTGACTGAGTTGTTTCCATTAATGGACACGGAATGTTATAATAAAGAGGTCAGGAATTCCTTGCTACTGCTATTTGTGTGTGTGTGTGTGTGTGTGTGTGTGTGTGTGTATGTGTGTGTGTTTGTGTGTGTGTGTGTGCGTGGTGTGTGTGTGCGCATGTCTGTGTGTATGTGTGTGTGTGTGTGTGTGCATGCGAGAGTGTAGAGACACACGCTGGGGCCATGCTTCCACTGCTGCTGCTCTGCTTGATGAAGGTGGCTGTGTTTGGACGGTGGTCTGGTGGACAGACAGGTGGACGGACAGGAGGCGGCACATTGAGTCGGCGGCCGTCAGGCAGCTGCGCCCTCACCCAGCCGTCCATTAAAATGGAAATGGAAAAGATCCCTCTTGAGTTTGCTTTAGGAGAGGAGAGCACTGCCAGGCAGGAGCCATGCAGTGCTGAGAGCATCTCTGGCTGACACAAGGTTAAGAGCTCATTAATTCACATGACAGAAATTAAGACTTGCTGCTTGACGGAGTTGAGCTTGTCCCTCTGAGAGAGACATCCTATTACCTGATGTTGACACACACACACACACCTCCCATCTCCACCCAGAGAAAACCTCCTCCTCGCGATGTTACATTCATCAGTCAGAGACGTCACAGGCGGCAGCAGCAGCAGTGGTGTGACCTTGCCTGGCGATCATTAGCTCACTGCATCATCAGGCAGCCCTACAGTGGAAAGCTAACCTTGGATAGTGACTGCATCCACCTTACAGTGGAAGGCTAACATTGGATCGCGACTGCATCCAGATCGCCTTACAGTGGAAAGCTAACCTCAGATAGTGACTGCATTAGGGTAGCCATTTACATAACACCAAAAAGGAGGACACTTTGTGGCATTTAGTGAGGCAAGAATAATTACATAGGACTGTTTGCCCAACTATACAATTCTGTCCATGATAATGATGGTACCATGATACGGTGATTCTGGAAATACTCTATTCATTGCAAGACAATTTGATCTAAGATATATAATGATGTATGTGTAACAAAACTTGAGGCAGAAGAACAGAAAGGCAAAAAGTGTTTGCTCAGAGTGTTTTTATTTTATTTAACACATGGTGATGTCTGTTTCAAAACTGACTAGATGAACCTGCCTTGCTAAGTGCACAGTGCCACAAAGCATAACATTTCTGGACTTAAAAAGTGCAAATAAGCTGACAACAATAAATAAACAAATAAATGAATGCAAAAAATACACAATTCAGTTCTTAACAAGCATAAAGCACTAAAGAGAGTGTGAAACAGTGTGTTAACATTCAACTGCTTAAATAGTATTTCTACAGTGATTCAGTCTATTGGTGACCTGCCTGCAGTGTCTTCGTCTGTGTGTCTGTGTGTGTGCAGCAGTCTGTATTTTTAATAGACCCTTTTAATGTTTGTAAACATCTAGAGCCTAGGTTGGGTGCGCGCGCAACATGGGGTAAAAAAAAATGGTGCAACTAATAGAACTGCATGTTTAGCCTGTCATTGTTACCCAAGGGCCACGAACCGTACCTTAATAAATTAGTCTTAGCTAATGGCGATTGTCTGCCTGATCCTGAGCTGATAGAATGTGTAGACGACGTTTGCAGAATGTGTAGATGACGTTAGTAAGTGGCCAGAGAATCATTAGCCCGACATATACAGCTACAGTATCTGGTTGACAAGCCCAGCGTGTATACAGGCAAAAAAGTAGTACAAGTAATCATTTTTTCTTGACGTTTCCTTGACGTTTGAGTCAATTCACACACACACACAATTTAATGGGATGGGAAGCTTTCTGAACCCAACATGCGCACACTTTTTCTGTGATGTGGACCATGAAGGGGTCTATTGATTTAAGTTCCTGTCCTCAGTATCCTGTTCTTCAATTTAGCCTCAGCAAACTCCACCTACACCCTCTGCAGCAGCTCAGGAGACAACACCTTTAGGGTAAGCTATTTCAGGTTGAAGTGGAACTTTGCTACAACGTTATCAATCGGTTTCAGTTCTCTCGCACAGACGTGCACATGCATGCATGCATTGAATGAACGCTCATACCACTACTACTTAATTTTATGCCTCTATGAAAGATGACACCAAATTAGCATGTATTTTCTCCTGAATGCGAAAAGTTTTGTTTTGTTTTTCTGTCATTTAGGGAACATTCGGGAATGTTAGCCTATGGTTCTATGGTAACACTTTACTTGACGGGTGAGTTCATAACACATTCATAAATGCTGTCATAAACTGCACATAAAGCATTTATAACTGTTTCATGAGACATGACTCAACATTCATACCAAACCTTTCATGAATGTGGAAGACAGAACGATGACAACTTGTCAAAATAAAAGTCCAATGAAACAGTCATAAATGCTTTATGTGCAGTTTATGACAGCTGCTATGAATGTGCTGCTATGAAAACTCACCCGTCAAGTAAAGTGTTACCGGTTAGTTAGAACCAAACCAAAAACGAACGTTTAGGGAACATTCCCTCTAGGTTATGCAGAAGCCTAACGTTCCCTAAACATTGAGGGAACCAACCAACTGAAACGTTCCCCTGTAGTTGCACTGTAACCTCCACACAACATTCCCGTATGGTTGTTTTTTGGTTGTTTGGAGTACAACTAAAAAAAAAACGTTCTGAAGACGTTGTGCAAATGTTTATTTAAACCATTTAAAGGTTGTATCAGCGATGGCGGGGTAACTTCAGTTCTGTTGATGTTCAAAGAAAAAAGAGAGGTAGATAGATAGATAGATACTTTATTGATCCCCAAGGGGAAATTCAAGGTCTCAGTAACATAGACATCACACACACATTCACTAACAGCAGAAAAAAGTAATTAAAAGTATATAATATAAAAAACACAACTAAGCAATAAAGACAGTAGAAGATAAGGAATATACTAAAATACAAATTATACTAAATAACACTAAATCTAAATCCAGTCTAAAAACAGTATCCACATAGTGGGTGATTAATCATGAGGTGCTTGCAATGACTGAGGCAGGGACTGATCCTGTGATTCTCTGTGCATAGTAAGGTAAGGTGCTCTGTGTGAGTGAGTGTCATGGTGATAGTGCAAATGAGTCCAACAGTGCAACAGTGCCAGAATAAAGTCTAGAGACCAGCATAAAATAAATATGGACATATATTAAGTTAACTATATTAAGAAAAGGTATAAGTGTGGCCACAATCCGGGATGGAGGGAGGGGTTATGCATATGTGCTAATATAGCACACAAACAGTGAGGCAGTAAGACAGTGGTAAAAAGTGGCTAGTGGACAGATAGTACCCAAACATGGAGAGGGTGGAAAGGCATTTCTCCACTATGTGGAGAAGTCTATCTCTCCTCTTCCCTTAAGTGAAGCATTGAACAGTTCAATGGCCCGTGGGACAAATGACAGTCTGTCTGTTGTGCAAGGCAGTAAGCGAAGTCTCCAGCTGATCAGGCTCTTCTGCTTTACAACAGTGCTGTGGAGTGGATGACACTCATTGTCCAAAATGTTGATCAGTTTGTTCAGGGTCCTTTTGTCAGATATTGAAGTGATGCACTCCAGTTCAGCTCCCACTACAGAGCCAGCTTTCCTTATCAGCCTGTTAAGTCGCCCAGCGTCCTTCTTCTTTGTGCTTCCTTCCCAGCATACCACTGCATAGAAGAGGACGCTGGCAACAACAGACTGGTAGAACATCCTGAGGAGCTTGCTGCACACATTGAAGGACCGCAGCCTCCTCAGGAAGTACAGCCTGCTCTGCCCTTTCTTGTAGAGTGTGTCAGTGTTGTCTGACCAGTCCAGTTTATTGTCCAGGTGGAGACCCAGATACTTGTAGGCATTGACCCCATCAATGGAGACTGGTAGCAGAGCGGGCTTAGACCTGCAGAAATCCACCACCATCTCCTTGGTCTTCACCAGGCTCCTGTACTCCCCCTCCTGCTCGTCCCTGATACACCCCACAATTGCAGTATCGTCAGAAAACTTCTGCATGTGGCATGACTCGGTGTTGTAGCAGAAGTCAGATGTGTACAAGGTGAACAGGACTGGAGAGAGCACAGTTCCCTGTGGCGCTCTGGTGCTGCTGATAACAGTGTCAGAGAGTTAGTCTGTTCTTTAGTCTGACGAACTATGGTCGCTCGGTCAGGTAATCTGTAATCCAGGTTACCAGGTGAGCGTCCACACCCATCTGCAAGAGCTTGTCTCCCAGTCTGAGGGGTTGGATGGTGTTAAAACACTTGAGAAATCAAAGAACATGATTCTCACAGCACTTTTCCCCTTGTCTAGGTGAGAATGTGTCCTGTGTAGAAAATAAGTGATGACATCGTCCAAGCCCACTTTCTCCTGGTATGCAAACTGTAACGGGTCTAGTGCATGTCGTACCTGGGGTCTGAGCATACCTAAGACCATTGTCTTCATCACATGTGATGTTAGAGCGACAGGCCTGTAGTCATTAGGCTTACTAGGGTGTGGCTTCTTAGGGACGGGGGTGAGACATGATGTCTTCCACAGTGTTGGAACTTGTCCGAGACGTAGACTCAAGTTGAAGATGTGCTTCAGTGGCTCCCCAAATTCAGCAGCACAGGCCTTGAGTAGCCTTGGACACAGTCTGTCAGGCCCGGCTGCCTTCTTGGGGCGAAGTTTCTTTAGTTGAACTCTTACTTGATCTGCTGTGATGATGGGGCGGGGGGGGGCTGAAGTCGTTGTCACATCATTGTTCGGGATCGCCATGTGGGGGAGGGGTGCAATATCCAGTGATGGTGGGGGTACGATAGCCTGTGATGGTGGAGGTGAGTGTTGCACTGGTATTGAGGGGGTGTGGGGTGGGGGCTGGGGGATGACCACCTCCTTGATGTCCCTGTCAAGGCTGCCATGGTCGTGGACACCTCAACAAGCACAGGCAAGGAGGCGTCAGGCGGGGGCAGGGCGTGAGGTGATGGTGGCTTAGGTTGTTGGGTGTCACTGGGATGCAGAGCTGGAGAGACTGGGAGGTTGGGGTAGGGCAGGCACGCAAACAAGAGCAGTGTCTGAGTCAGCAGGGTGTGGTGGACAGACCACTGCCATTGGAGCTGGAGCAGGGCAGTCAAACCTGTTGTAGAAGTGGTTCAGCTGGTTCGCCCTGTCCAGGTCCCCCTCCACAGAGCTGCTGCTCTTCTTCAGGCCAGTGATAGTCTTCATGCTGTCCCATACCTCTTTCATGTTGTTTTCCTGCAATTTCTGTTCCACCTTCCTTCTGTAGTCCTCCTTAGCCTCTTTCAGCTTGACTTTGAGTTCCCCTTGCACGCGCCTCAGCTTTGCCATGTCCCCCTCTCTGAACGCCATCTTTTTCCTATTGAGAAGGGTCTTGACATTGTTGGTTATCCAAGGCTTGTTGTTAGGAAAGCAGCGTACAGTTCTGGTGGGAACAACAATGTCCATACAGAAGTTCAGGTAGTCAGTTGTGCAATGTGTGACCTCCTCTAAGTCCTCTCCGTTCTGTAACACACTCCAGTCAGTGCACTCGAAGCAGTCTCTCAGAGCCTCATCCGCTTCAGGTGTCCACTTTCTGAAGGTAACCAGTAGCCTCTGTACTTTGGGCTTGTACCACTGGGTGAAAAGGCTCTGAATCAGGGGATATACTGACCGGATATTTTTTATGACATGCAGCATATCAGGAACATCTTTGATCATATCCTGAGTTTTTAAGAATCAGTGAAAATATTGATTTATTTTTACTCCTGATATGCCAATGAGATATCAGGGGTATGCATACCCAAATCACAAGTCACACACACCATTTCTGGATATCTTTGGGTGGGTCTCCACCCTTGGATAGGCTTAGGCTATCATATTAGATAGCCTAGGCCCAAGATCTGCCTAATTAAGTCACGCATGCCCTACGCCCAAAACGTACCATAAAACATCACTGAGGCTATTTGCCGTTTGATTTCTATCTAATTTCGGGACATTCAAAAATAGACTATTTACAGTGTAAAGACTACCTTTTTCAGGTCAAGGCTAGCCTACTTACCTAATTATTTTGGTTATGGTTCAATTTCAATGATATCTTTGAGATTTTATAGTTGCTATAGTGTGTAGGTCTAGCCTACTTTTTATGTATAATATGCATGAGATCTGTTGGAGGAATAAAGTCCACATTTTAAATTATCTGCTTTCCCCTTGTCCCCAATGCTGTCTGCCAAAACGAATTCGGTTCAGCTGGAGTTGCCACATAACAACAATACAAAGTTAAATTTAACAGTAGCCTAAACAATTTGAAGTATAGGCCTACATTAAGAAGAATAGCAATAATAAACAATTCAATCAATAGCCTATAATGAAAATAAATACATACTATATGCTACAAACCATAACACATAAGAAAGGCTTATTAAACTTGTTAAAGTTGAGCATCTATAATTTCATACTATTTTAACATTACAAGCTTCCTTGTGGGCCAACGTAACAATGGATCAATCATGTTGTAACTTGTCTATAAAACGTGGGTGACTGATAAACCAATGTTGATTTAATTAAGGAACAAGGCTTCAAATGAAATTGACGTCAAACTATATGAGAACCAATAATGTTAAAGGAGAATTCCGGTGTGATATTGACCTAAAGTGTATCGAAACATGATACCGAGTGTGAACGTATGTCTCATAGCCCATCTCGGCTTGTCCCCTGCACTCCAAAATCTGGCGCTAGTTAGCCGATGCTACCAACATCTTTTTCAATAGTGGTGCTTCGGCATCGGGCTAGCCATGCAAATAAATCACTGTTTTACACCCATTTACGAGACTCAATGTATCTCCACACTTCATTGGTAGACTTCCGAGGGCCCTGACATTTAAAACGAGACATTGAGAACTTTGAAAAAGCACTGGTAGTTTACTTACAAGACGATTTATACAGACAGTATCTTCACGAAGTTTAGCGTTTGCAGCCATCTTGAATTTAGTCACGATAAGTCGAGCAACGAGTAAGAATGAACAGCTATGATAAGGGATCAGATTCCAAAAATAATTCAGTGGAAATGCATGGATTCCAGTTGCTGCTACTGGAAGAAACTGGAATCCATGCATTTCCACTGAATTATTTTTGGAATCTGATCCCTTATCATACCTGTTCATTCTTACTCGTTGCTCGACTTATCGTGACTAAATTCAAGATGGCTGCAAACGTTAAACTTCGTGAAGATACTGTCTGTATAAATCGTCTTGTAAGTAAACTACCAGTGCTTTTTCAAAGTTCTCAATGTCTCGTTTTAAATGTCAGGGCCCTAGGAAGTCTACCAATGAAGTGTGGAGATACATTGAGCCTCGTAAATGGGTGTAAAACAGTGATTTATTTGCATGGCTAGCCCGATGCCGAAGCACCACTACTGAAAAAGTTGTTGGTAGCATCGGCTAACTAGCGCCAGATTTTGGAGTGCAGGGGACAAGTCGAGATGGGCTATGAGACATACGTTCACACTCGGTATCATGTTTCAATACACTTTAGGTCAATATCACACCGGAATTCTCCTTTAATCAGAATAGTAGTAATAGCCCACTTGGCTACTATGTTTTGACACTTCTACAAAATCAGTTTGGTAGTCATTTTAATGTAACTAAAATATGCAGGCCACGATTTCTTATGCTTTGCCTCTCGATAAGCGCATGCGCACAGCACACACAGCATACCCATCCCCCACCCCTGACTGACTTTTCAACGAACTCCTTGCCACTGGTGGTGACTTCAACCGTCACTTTTCTGTCATGCATCTGAGGCAAGCTGTACAAACTCTGCCGTCATCATATCCAAGGTAAGAACTACAGTACTTTTGTATGCCAATTGAAAACTGGAATTAATTAGGAAAATACTGTTTTTAGCATTAATGTTAACCAAAACCGTTTGTTAACCGTCATGTTAGAATCAGCTAGAATGCTAACGTTTGCTAGCTTGCGAGCTAACATCGCTAACGTTAGCTCGCACGCTAGCTGTTAATGTTAACTTTTCCAATAACTAACTTTACTATTGTGTGGAATATCTGGAATGGTAGTAATATCATATTCAACAATAAGTCTGTCTGAGATTTCGTTATGGATGTAAAGTTTTAGTTTGAATGAAATGGCCAAGGCTATCAGGCACGAGTAGGTTAGCTAACCTAGCTATAACTTCTAGAAGCTAGATGATTTATAGTGGCTGCTAACTATGCAGGCTAACGTGAACAGGGGGTTGACTTACCTCAATATGATGCCGACAAGTGAAGGGATCTTTAGTTTGTGAAGGGTAACGTATAGTGTTATATTAAGCCATCCTTACACCAGAAGACTTGACCAGATTTGGGTAAGATTATTGAAAGATTGTAGTCTTTTGAGTAAAGCTTAAAAGCCAAATCTTGTCAAAGGTTTCTGATGTATGGGTAGCATTAGGCAAAATGTTCTTCATTTCATAGCCCTTATTTGGTTGTACCTGACTTGTGCCAAGTCATGTGTTTATTTAAGATGCATGTGAGGGCATTAGTGCTTCAGTGATAGTCTTTTCACGTTATGTGTAAGCTTATTTTGCAATTTATTAATCTTAATTTCCCTCTGTTCTCTGTTTGCAGGCAGTGAGTTGTGAGGACTGCTTCCCTGAGAACACTGAGTGCATTCTGGAATATTCCAAATGTGTGCCACTTCCATACAAAATAAGTTGCCATGAAGCCATGGCTGCTGCCCTCAACATGCTGTAAGTGTTTGTGTGTTTTGAATGAGGGCTATGTCACTGTGCACACTCTAATTTGTTTGACAAATGTGCAATGTAATGCATTAATACAGGAACTAATCATCATTATTGTCGTTTTTAATAATAGTCTTGAATTTTTAAGTTTAGCCATGTTTACCATTATGTTGGTGGTAATGTAAATAATGTGTTGAATATATGCCAAACTGAGCATAATCATAATTTAGTTAAATCTTATTTTCTATTTACAGAAACTAAAACCCTCACAAATAAACTGATATCAATAATTAACATTGATGGTGATGGTGGCAAGGGTGCCTTCATAAGGTAATTATCATTTTTGTTTGAACACCTGATTGACTTACCAACTTATTTTTAAATGTTTGATTTTTATCTTAAATCAACAATAACATAATGTATAGCAATTGCTGTTTTATTTTTTTAGGTGCCATCCAGCAAGTCCCAGCCTGGCACTGCACGTCAGATGGGGGAGGATCTATGTTAGGCATCAGAAAGGTGGTTTAAGCAAGAAGGAAAGAGCTTCTGCAGACAGTGTTGCAATTAGGTATGATACTTTTGGAAATTGATCTTAATGCCTTAATTAGGAAAAATCCAACCTTTAAGGACAGCAATTTTCTTTGTGAACGAATAATGTATCGTAAATAAATAAGTGTTCCTTAAAGGTTGGATTTTCTCATTTTTTTTTTATTAAGGCATTAAGATCAGATGATTTTTAAATGTATGTGTATGCTAAGGTTATGTAAACTTATGAGCACAACTGTAATACATATCTCCATTACTTCTAACTATTGCACCTGACGTCTAGGCTGCTATTGTGGGTTTGCTTTTATTTGTCACACAAGCTGAGTTAATTATATTCACGGACAGGGTCAATTGTAACATATACTTTCTTTCTCTTTTTACAGATACCTGACTTTTACTGCCAAAGGGACCATCAGAGCACCTCTCCCTACCATCTATACCAGAAGAGTACGGACAAGGGCCCAAAATGTTTTAAAGGACGTTGCACGCCCAGACCATGGACTGTTTAAAGTACTGTGGTCAAGCAGAAGTCTCTGTTCTCACTCGAGGCAGGTCATTGAGAGGGGGCGAGTGTCACTGCGTAAGCCCCCTACTGCAGGCGAGAAAGCCGTGTTGATTTGAATATTGATTGATAAATACAATAAAGGCCATGTAACAAATTTTATTGCCTGTCGTACAGTATATGAATTTTCATGGTAAAGTAAAATAAGTCATTGGGATTTAGCAGGTGTGAGTAAATAATGTAATTAAGTGTATGTAAAATAAATGTGAAATATTATTTAAGTTAAAGATGCACAATAAGCTCAGTGATGGTTATGTACTATCTCACATTTAAAACCATTACATAAATCACCATATATAAATAACATGATTAATTTTAAAAATAAAGGCATAAAGCCTATCGAAAAGCAAATAAAGGCATACACATAAATGCCTGCAAAATTAGCTGTGTCTGGCAGTATATGGGCTGTATATGCGTAGTCCCATGTTTGACATATCAGGGGGTATATGGGAACAAGAACAAGAGGTGTCCGGGGTCATATAAGTAGCTAATACTTGAAACATGGATCATATCAGGTGAGAATATGAAGTCTGGATATCTTGCATGTCGTCGCAGTCCCATTCAGGACTTTTGATATGCTCCTGATATGGCAATTGGCACTAAAATATCAGGAGCATATCAACCAATATATTTCCTGATATTACACATATCAGGAAATATATCACTATGAATATTCCCTGATTCAGAGCCTTTTTACCCAGTGTACATTGGCTGGAGATGAATGAGGTTGTGGTCTGACTTTCCCAGTGGGGGAAGGGGGTTTGCGCTGTATGCATCCCTCACATTTGCATACATGAGGTCTATTGTCCTGTTTTTCCTTGTAGGGCAGTCAACAAACTGGTAGAAATTTGTGAGTGTGGAATCCAGTGTTATGTGATTGAAGTCGCCAGAGATCACAAAAAAGGTATCAGTGTGTTGGGTTTGAAGCTTTGCAATTGTGGAGTGGGTGACATTACACGCTGTATCCAGGAGAGCTCGTGGTGGAACGTAAACACCAGTGTTGGGAACGTTACTTTAAAAAAGTAATTAGTTATAGTTACTCACTACTTGTTCCAAAAAGTAACTGAGTTAGTAACTGAATTACTCTATGATAAGAGTAACTCGTTACCAGGGAAAGTAACTATTTGTGTTACTGTTAAAAAAAAAGAAGTTGTTTTATCAAAGAATTTGGACTTTTTTCAGCAGTTTTGAGCAGCCAGTTGAAATGAGTAGAACAGACAGGTGTTTGTACTGTAGGCTACATAACCTTCGATATTTATTAGATAGATAGATAGATAGATAGATAGATAGATAGATAGATAGATACTGTATTGATCCCCAAGGGGAAATTCAAGATATTGCACATCGACAGACCTACGGTTGACTTCAGCATGTGTCATAGGTTTTGGTAACACTTTACTTGACGGGTGAGTTCATAACACATTCATAGCAGCTGTCATAAACTGCACATAAAGCATTCATGACTGTTTCATGAGACATGACTCAACATTCATACCAAACCTTTCATGAATGTGGAAGACTTTTTGGCACAGACAGTGTCTTTTTGGCACTGGAGTAGCCCATTGACTCAGATGTGACATGATCAGGTAAGAGGTTTGGAACAAAATCGGCAATGCTGCTTTGCGATTGTTGGACTTTTATTTTGACAAGTTGTCGTCGTTCTGTCTTCCACATTCATGAAAGGTTTGTTATGAATGTTGAGTCATGTCTCATGAAACAGTCATGAATGCTTTATGTGCAGTTTATGACAGCTGCTATGAATGTGTTGTAAACTCACCCGTCAAGTAAAGTGTTACCCTTTGCTCCGAGTCCTTCTTTGCTAGTGGATGGTGAGCTATCATCTGTGGTGGAGGTATCGGTGTTTTTGGCCACTAGCTTATGTGTGTGTGAGATGCTTCATTAAATTAGAGTTGTTTACAATGGATGTCGACAAAGTCTTCGCTCCTGGACATAATGTAGGCTACACATGACATGCACGTTCTTGCCTTGATGAATTTGAAGTAGTCCCTATATCTCCACCTTGAAAATGCCAACTTTTCGGCTTGCTCCTGACCTCTGCTGTTTCGTCGAATCTCTATTTTAGCTGCTGCGTGTGTGTGTGGCACGTGTGCTGGCAAGTGTGTAAAAACACTGGCTCTGATTGGCTATCATGAAACATGACTCTGCCTTAGCCAATCATAATCGCTTATGTTGTTATTAAGCCACCTCCTTAGCTGTAAGCCAGGGTGCGTTCAGATTACACAGTTTATTCAATCAATGCATAGTAACGCACCGCATTTAATGTCCAGTAACGTTAACGGCGTTGTAACGACGGGAAAATCAATAGTTAGATTACCCCGTTAGTAAAAAAAATAATGTTGTTACCTAACGCCGTTCTTTTAAACGGCGTTATTCCAAACACTGGTTGTCGCTAAATGTTTGTTGGTATTTATTGCAAATTAAAGTACAAAACAAAGATGAAAATTGTTTTAAATGTCCTTAAATATGTCTTTGTAGTAGAAGCAGGTGTGTGAGAGTTGTGGTTGCCATGGCGCTGAATGCCAAGTAAACAGTAATTAGACATTCATACCAGACAAAGGGAGATGCCTTCACCTGGTGGCTAAACCTTCTACACACTGCCAGCCATGCTGCAAGGAGCTGACCATCCGCAGGTGATCCCCCAGCATTCCTCTGTCTTCTGGTCACCTCCGTCACCCTCACTGCCGCTGCCCTCCCATGGCCTGCATGCCAGGGCACGGCTCTGAAGGGCACTCAACGAGTCCTCAGCATTCTATGGCTATTACAGCAACATACTACGGCCATTGCCACAGTGACAGAGAGACAGAGGAATGCAAGCGCGCACAAACACACACTAATAAATAAATAAGGTGGGCTTTTGTCGGATGAAGAAATTACTTCCTGTAGATTATTGACTCAGCCGCAGGCCAGTAGAGGAAGAGACTTGTGTGTCAAAGTATGTGTGTGTGTGTGTGTGTGTGTGTGTGTCTGTGTGTGTCTGTGACCATTAAAACATGGCTAGCTCTGTCTGTCCACAGCAGGAACCGTATCAAATCCTTCATCTTCCTGACAAGAAGGGAAAAAAGAGGGACAAAGAGAGAATCAATGCAGTCAGCGCGATGGATCTGGATAAGCATAGAGAATGACCCTGGTGTGGGGAGATGACGCAGGGCATGAGGCGAATCTGAATGAGGGGATATCCGACTGGATCCAAAAGGAGCAGGAACGGGAAGAATTGTCGTTTCTTGTTGATCGCTGACAAACATTTCATCATGTACATATTTATTTAGGAGAAAAGCACAGCTGACAGTGTTTGTGTTTGTGCTATGTCTACAATGCCAGCCTTTTGCCTTTGTGTCTGTATCATGCCTGTGGTGTGTCTAAGGTGGCCATCTTTCACCTCTGTGCCCGTCTCATGCCTGTGGTTTGTCCACAGTGCCCATCTTTCGCCTCTGTGGCCGTCTCATGCCTGTGGTGTCTGTGTCTACTTCCTGTCCTACCTCTGTGGATGTAGAGCCACACAGTGAAGTCAAATCACCTTTATTTACAAACACATTTTAAAGAACAACAGGGGGCGACCCAAAGTGCTCCCAGTGCAGGCAGATGGAGTGTACATGCATAAAAGGATTAAAGTCTTACTGTAATACAGTTATGGTTCGGTCTTCCTGTTTTAATTTAATTTATAAAATAAATCATTTAATTATGTTTTGTCTTGTGCCTGTCTTATGTGTGGTGTTATGCAGTATACTGTAGGTAGTAGAGACTCAGCTGTGTTGTCCTTTCCTGAGTTATGGTAGAATAGACTCTATGCTCTCTCATTCATCTCTTTGGGGTGGTTTCATTCATCCATGTGGTTGAGGTAAGCATAGACGGCTTGGTGTGCATTAAGCAGCGTTTGTGCTGGCTGCCTTTACAGGGCAAGAGATCAAAGTGGAGGCCTGTTTTAAAGTGTTCGTGTCCTGTGCTGTTGAACCTGGAGAGACAAATCTGCCACCACCACTGCTGAAGCCTTGCATGCATCCTGCAGACTAACCTAGTCAGCAACGTCTGAGGCTCTACTACCCCCATCAGAAGCTCTGCTATGTGGAGACTACAGTACTACCCCCATCAGAAGCTCTGCTATGAGGAGACTACAGTACTACCCCCATCAGAAGCTCTGCTATGTGGAGACTACTACCCCCATCAGAAGCTCTGCTATGTGGAGACAGTACTACCCCCATCAGAAGCTCTGCTATGTAAAGACTACTACTTCCATCAGAGACTCTACCACCTCTAGCAGACATTCTACTACAGACACTCTGTCATCCCCATCAGACACTCTACTACCTCCATCAGAGGTTCTACCACCTCCATCAGAGACCACTACCCCCATCAGTGACTCTACTACCTCCATCAGTCACTCAGATGTCAGATCTGTACACTCAGGCAGTGGAAAGAAAATTAAATTCTATTCTCCAGGATCCATCCCACCCCCTCCCCTGATGTTTTGAGCTGCTATAGTACCATCAGGCAGAAGATGCAGAGTGCCTCTGTCCAAGTCACTATACACAAAATCTTTCATACCCAAGGCAACCCACACAAAACATACATCTTACACAAACACATAATTAGGACATTGCCTTCAATCAAAAAACTGTTTCTAACATGGCAACATGTTGGACAATAAAGCTTTTTGAATCTTGAATACTATGCCCACCAGACATTATGTTACCCCCATTAGACATTCTACAACCTCTATTAGATGCTCTGTTACTTCCATCAGAGACACTGCTACTGCTACTGCTCCATCAAAGGTTAGATTACAATGTACAATCTGTCTCTCCATAATTAGCTCCATCAGAGGCTCTGTTATCTCTATCAGAGATTCTGTTACCCCTCTCTGAGGCTCTTACCCCACCAGAGGCTCTGTTACCCCCATCAGAGGCCATGTTACCCCATCAGATGCCCTTTAACCCCATCAGAGGCTCTGTTACCCCCATCAGATGCCCTTTAACCCCATCAGAGGCCATGTTACCCCATCAGAGGTTCTGTAACCCCCATCAGAGGCTCTGTTACCCCCATCAGATGCCCTTTAACCCCATCAGAGGCCATGTTACCCCATCAAAGGCTCTGTTACCCCATCAAAGGGCTGCCTCTCCAGTCACCACTCCTCTCCAGTCTGGCTGTGAGTCAACTTGCTTTTTCCCTGGACTTTTTTACGGCACATTTCTTCATTGGACTGTTTTATTGCCCATTTGTTCAATCTCAGCTAATTGAAAATGCTTCCTGGCTTGGTTAAGCAGTCGGAGTGCATTAGGAGAAGATTTGATGGACGGCCGTAATGGCGGCTTCAGCGTGCATCTGAGCATGAGTGTGCTTGTGAGTGTTTTGGAGTGCGAACTCAGATCAGATCAGATAAACTTTACTGTCCCCAGGAGGGAAATTCTTCTTGGGGACACACTTCAACACTACTCGAACACTTACTCCAACGACTCAGCAACTGCAAGTTTGTGAACATGACTGTGTCTGTGTGTGTATTTTTGTGAGTGTGAGCGTGAGTGTGTGAGCTTGAGTGTGCATGTTTGTGTGAGAGTGTCTGAGCATGAATGAGAGTGTGAGTGTGAATATGAGTGTGTGAGGGTTTGTCTGAGAGCATGAGTGTGTGAACCTGAGTGTGAGTATTTGTGTGAGAGTGTGTATGTGAAGCTTCGGAACTTTTTGCTCTCTGACTTGTGCTGTGCTGTGCTATGTGTGTGTGTGTCGCTGTGAGTGTGAGTATGTGAGTGACTTGTGCTACACTGGATCTGCTCTGTGTGTGTGTGTGTGTGAGTGTGAGCATGAGTGTGTGAGCGTTCGTGAGTATGTGTTTGAGCTGGAGTGTGTGAGCATGAGTGTGTAAGTGTTTGTGTGAGATTGTGAGTGTGTGTGTGTCTGTGTGTGAGTGTGAGTGTTTGTGAGTATATGTGTGAGCATGAGTGTATGAGTGTTTGTGTGAATGTGTGTGTGAGCAAGAGTGTGTGTGTTTGTGTGAGAGTGCAAGCATAGTCGTAAGCTTCTGTGCATGTGTGTGTGTGCGTGAGTGTGTGTGTGTGTGTGTGAGCGTGAGTGTGTGTGAGCATGAGTGTGTGAATGTGAGTGTGTGTGTGTGAGTATGCGTGTGGGAGTATGAGTGGGTGAGTGTGAGTGTGTGTGTATGTGTGTGTGGGAGTGTGAGTGTGATTGTGAGTGTGTGTGTGTGTGGGAGTGTGAGTGTGTGTGTGTGTGTAAGTGTTTGTGTAAGTGTGTGAGTGTGACCCCTGATCCCACATGCATAAGAACCCGTGCTGCATGACCTCTAACCCCCCATTCATGACCTCTGACCCTACAGGCATAAGAGCCAGTGAACCATGCAGCCTTGACCCCATGAATGACTCCCGACCCCTCATGCATAAGAGCCCGTGCTGCATGACCTCTAACCCCACATGCGTGACCTCTGACCCTACATGCATAAGAGCCAGTGAACCCTGCAGCCTTGACCCCATGCATGACTCCTGACCCCTCATGCATAAGAGCTAGTGCTGCCTGCTGCATGACCCCTAACCCCACATGCATGACCTCTGACCCTAACGGCATAAGAGCCAGTGCCCCCTGCATCCTTGACCCCATGCATGACCCCTTAACCCACATGCATGACCTCTGACACCATACAGCCCTTACCCCATACATAACCCTTGACTTCATGCATGCACTCACTAATTGCTTTGTAACGGTGTATTTGTCCCCATTTGGAGTTATTATGGGCTCAGGCAGGCACACAGGAGCTTTGATGTGTGTGTGTGTGTGTGGGGGGGGGGGGGGGGTGCATCAACATCAGGAGTGACTCACTCTCTCTTTCTCTTTCCCAACATCCACATACACTCACCACCTGGATGACAACAGCATCACACAGCAGCTCTTTAACTGGTCTGGTTGTGAGCCTCTTCCTTTCTCTCTCTCTCTCCTAGATACCTTCACTTAATCCCTTGTTTTATTTCCCTCTCTGTTCCTCTCCATCCCTCTTTCATACACACTTTCTCTCTCTCTGTTACATCTCTCTCCATTTCTCTCCATCCCTCTCACATACACAATTTTTCTCTCTCTCTCTCATGCATGGCTCTGCTTGCTAGAATGTTCCTGTGTGTGTGTGTGTGTGTGTGTGTGTGTGTGTGTGTTTTGTGTGTGGAGAGCAGAAGCTCATGTAATTGGTGATATCAAGCGGGCGTTGAGAGCCTGAGTGTGTGAGCGATACCCATCATATCAGAGCAGCAGGTACAACTCTCCAGCTAATTCAGGCTGCTCTCTCGCTGCCTTTCTGACCTCTTTTCCTCTCTCCCTCGTTTCTCTTACCCCCTCTTTATCTCACTATCTCCCACTCCTCCCTCATTCTCTCTTCCTCTTTCTCTCACTTTCTCCCACTCCTCTATCTTTTCTCTCTCTTCCACTCCTCCCTCTTTTCTTTCACTTTCTCCCACTCCTCCCTCATTCTCTCTTCCTCCTTCTCCCTTCTCTCACTCTCTCCCACTCCTCCCTTATTCTCTCTTCCTCCGTCTCCCTTCTCTCACTCTCTCCCACTCCTCCCTCTTTCTCTCAATTCAATTCAATTCAATTCAAGGTTGCTTTATTAGCATGACTGTAGGTACAGTGTTGCCAAAGCACAATTAAAACAGCATAACAATTAGAACATTGACAGCATTAAGGGAAACAGTAACATGTATACACACACACACACACACACACACACACACACACACACACACATTATAATACATTGGATTAAGTACAGACATTAGGTTGGGCATTGTGGCAAGGTGTCTGACTCACTGTCTCTCATGTCATGGCAAGCTGCAGCAGAGCAGTCAGTTCTTCTCCTAGCTGGTGGGCCAATTTATCAGAGTCTTTAAGGGGGCTAAAATTTAGAATTTTATTTGAGAATTGTAAAAAATATCCTTTTCTAATCTGTTCAAACTTTGGACAGTATAGGAGAAAGTGCATCTCTGTCTCAACCTCACCAGTCGTACAGTGACCACAGAGCCACTGCTCTTTGAGAAGCCATGCTTTTTTGTACCAGCCTTTCTCTATGGCAAGGCTGTGGTCACTTAGCCTGTACTTGGTAAGAATCTGTCTCTGCTTTGTATCTCTGATGGTGGAGAGGTACTCTGCCAATTCATAATCTCGTTTTAGTGACAAGTAACATTCTAATTTGGATTGCAATTTTGTTTGATCATCCCAATGTTCCAGATATTTTTTCTGACTTTGATTCATAATTTGTTTTACTTTGATCTCTTTTTGAAAAGCCTTGCTGGTCTGAGATCGATGGGTTAGTGCATTAGTTAACTTCAGAACCAACTGACAGAGGGGACTGGTTTCAGGGCTGACCTCTTGGTTTTTGATTGCTTGAAACTTTATGATATTTTCTGCACTAGATTTCAGATGTATCCAGACTTTTAATGACCTTTTTTGTACATTTAAAGCTAATGGGAATCTGCCTAATTCTGCCCTGCATGCATTTGTGGGTGTTTTCCTTTGAACCCTGGGAATATTCCTAATAAATTCTGCATGCAGGGATTCTATGAGGTGTTTGTCCCGTTTAGTGTAGTTGAGCTTACTGAGTGGACCCCATACCTCACATCCATACAGTGCAATTGGCATGATGACACTGTCAAAGATTTTGCACCAGATCTTACTTTGAATTTGTATTTTATTAAAATTCCTTTTGATGGCATTCCTCTTTCTCTCTCTTTTTCCCACTCCTCCCTCATTCTCTCTTCCTCTTTCTCTCTCTCTCTCCCATTCCTCCCTCTTTCTCTCTCCCACTCCTCCCTCTTTCTCTCTCTCTCCTACTCCTCCCTCTTTTCTCACTCTGTCCCATTCCTCCCTCTTTTCTCTCTCTCTTCCACTCATCTCTCTCCTGCTGCCCTTTCCAGCGGGTGATAAGGATGCAGGAGCATTCCAGAGCGTTCCATGCTGCTCTCTGTGACCTTTCCCAGGCAGCACTCACCTCCATACGACTGTGTCCACCTCAGAGCCCCTGGGCTGCCCACACACACACACACACACAGTGTCGCTGCAGGCCATTTTGGTGCCCTAAGCGAGTTGTTTGAAAAAAAAAAGAATTATGATTGTGATGAATTTTTACGGTGGCGCATTGCATTCACATCACAAAAAAAAAATCAGGTTATGTCATAATTATGAGATAATTATCTCATAATTACGAGATAGTATCTCATAATTATGACATATTATCTCACAATTACGAGATAATTATCTCGTAATTACGAGATAATTATCTCATAATTACGAGATTATCTCGTAATTATGAGATAAGGATAGGATCCGTGCTGAGAATCTAAACAGCCTTTCAATAAAAGCAAGCACATATTTCCTACTGATTTCCTGCTTTGAATGACTTTCGTACTTTGAGAGATTAACATGTCTTTAAGTGGCATGAAAAATAAGCCTGTCAAATCGCCAACAGCCCAAAGCAAAGAGTAAGCTTCTATAGGCTACTCTTTGCCCAAAGGCAATACAATGTTGCACGTTACAGTCCTAACCAGTAGGTGGAGGTAGGCCTACTACTACGCATAGGGCTACCTCCATCCACGTTGTCACACGCACACGCTCAAGTGGCATTAATGAGTTAAACAGTCACATTTTTCCTACACGTATTATATTGAGAGAAAATAGTCAGTTGTAAACAAAGAACTCTTCTTATGTAACCCTTTCGTAAATGGACTGAAGTTGGCTCTACATATCTACTTTTATTGATTATGCTAACCGTTAGCATCTCTATGGGATTTCTCATATACATTAGCCATAAGCTAACACATTAGTTTCTATTCTGTAACTTGAAATGCTAGTCTACATGATTGGTCTTAAACAAAACATCGAAGGAAATAACTGAGATGTAGCCTACTCTGTTGGTCTGCATAGTTTTACAGTGAATCCTAAGTAAAGGTTTGAAAGGAACTTCAGCTTCAGACTTTCTCTTATGGGAAGCTGTTAGGTCTATCTTCTCTAATGTCATTGCCTCACACAAGTGGGGGCAGAATTGGAAATGTGTCATAAATCATGATTCTGTCGTAATTACGAGATAATTATCTCGTAATTATGAGATAATATGTCATAATTATGATATACTATCTCGTAATTATGAGATAATTGTAATTATGAGATATTATCTCATAATTACGAGATAACCTGATTATTTTTTTTTGTGATGTGAATGCAATGCGCCACCGTAAATTTTAAATTGTTAAAACATTTAAGTGATAACTCAAATGCCTAAAGTAAAATACAAGGCCTATAATTAAAAGACCATATGTGTGTTTTTAAACATTCATTTCTGAAAAAATGCTGTTTGGCTTATAAATGGTGTATTGTCACTTTAAAGGAGAATTCCGGTGTGATATTGACCTAAAGTGTATTGAAACATGATACCGAGTGTGAACGTATGTCTCATAGCCCATCTCGACTTGTCCCCTGCACTCCAAAATCTGGCGCTAATTAGCCGATGCTACCAACATCTTTTTCAGTAGTGGTGCTTCGGCATCGGGCTAGCCATGCAAATAAATCACTGTTTTACACCCATTTACGAGGCTCAATGTATCTCCACACTTCATTGGTAGACTTCCTAGGGTCCTGACATTTAAAACGAGACATTGAGAACTTTGAAAAAGCACTGGTAGTTTACTTACAAGACGATTTATACAGACAGTATCTTCACGAAGTTTAACGTTTGCAGCCATCTTGAATTTAGTCACGATAAGTCGAGCAACGAGTAAGAATGAACAGGTATGATAAGGGATCAGATTCCAAAAATAATTCAGTGGAAATGCATGGATTCCAGTTTCTTCCAGTAGCAGCAACTGGAATCCATGCATTTCCACTGAATTATTTTTGGAATCTGATCCCTTATCATACCTGTTCATTCTTACTCGTTGCTCGACTTATCGTGACTAAATTCAAGATGGCTGCAAACGCTAAACTTCGTGAAGATACTGTCTGTATAAATCGTCTTGTAAGTAAACTACCAGTGCTTTTTCAAAGTTCTCAATGTCTCGTTTTAAATGTCAGGGCCCTCGGAAGTCTACCAATGAAGTGTGGAGATACATTGAGCCTCGTAAATGGGTGTAAAACAGTGATTTATTTGCATGGCTAGCCCGATGCCGAAGCACCACTATTGAAAAAGATGTTGGTAGCATCGGCTAACTAGCGCCAGATTTTGGAGTGCAGGGGACAAGCCGAGATGGGCTATGAGACATATGTTCACACTCGGTATCATGTTTCGATACACTTTAGGTCAATATCACACCGGAATTCTCCTTTAAGAGCATTGAGTCTTTACGTTCTCATAATGCCCTTTTGCCAGCTCTTCTTTACAAGCCTTGTTTGTTTGAGCCACATTGATAGCACAATATTAACAATTATATGCACCATATTAAGTTGTTATGAGCAGCCTCCATTGCTTTGGAAATGGAAGTATATAATGACATGTTGCTTCACATTTCTGTTTGCAATTAAAAGTGAATTATGAGCCTGGTAGCTAGCTATCTGAATGGAATGCGTTTTAGTCGGCTCGGCATATCATGTGCTTCATGTAAATGTGTCACATTGTAAAACACCTTCGGCACTGGTCATCATTTGCGTCATAAGGTTGGACCTACGTGACAGCTTGGAAAACGAATTATTGAAGACTCACCAATACCATTCTACAAAGGCAAAGGAGTAGATAAGTCTTTATATTCTTGTCCATGTTCCAAATCACATTGATTGCAGCCTACTGTATGTTAAAGAGCCCTCTCACCAATGTGAGGTTTAAAATGGTCAGTAGTGGGAACCTTGTAAGTCGCAACCTCCTGTAGCCTCGTCTTTGTTGCCTTCATGATATCCTTTTAAACATTTCTTATATTAAAAAAGGAGATACACAATGACAAGCCAGCTGGAATCTCCCACTCTCTTCGTCTCTTTCCTGCACGCGCAAGATGCGTTCCCAATTAATTGGAGTAAGTTAGATCTGCTATGTGTAAATGGAGAGGACCCAAAGTATAATCCTTGAATATAACATGGTGTTGGTGCTTTTTGACATTGTAAACATTCTCAAGGAAGAGTGAAACGAGTTTGCAGTAAAGCTACTATTTATGGGCTAAATTGTGGTGCCCCCTCTGTCCTTTGGTGCCCTACGCACAGTGCATGATGCACGTGGTGGGAGCGGCAACACTGCACACACACAGAGCCGCACTGGGATCAAGAGGAGGCTTAGAGGAATGCACTATATGAGATAAGGAGAGAGGGGAGAAGAGAGGAGAGAGGGAGAAGAGAGAGGAGGAGGAGGAAAAAGAAGGGAGAGGAGAGGACAGAGAGAGGAAAGGAATACAGTAGAGGTTTAAAACTTATTTATCAGACCTCTGTCCATTACACTTTAAGAATAATTTGCCCATCCTCTCTCCTCTCCGACATCACCCCAGACTTCAGATGAGAAGATAAATTAATTAATTAATTATTTAACCTCTTTAATTGACTTATGATAAGCATAAGGCCTTAACCCCAACCCCCTCACTGTCCCCTTGGACACCTCACCTCTCACTCTCTCCTACTCTTGCCCCTCCTCTCCTCTTTCTCCTCCTCTCTGTTCTCTCTCCTCCTCTCCTCTCTCCTACTCTTGCCCCTCCTCTCCTCCTCTCTGTTCTCTCTCCTCCTCTCCTGTCTCTGCTCCTCCTCTCCTCTTTCTCCTCCTCTCTGTTCTCTCTCCTCCTCTCCTCTTTCTCCTCCTCTCTGTTCTCTCTCCTCCTCTCCTCTCTCCTGTCTCTACTCCTCCTCCCCTCTCTCTTCTCCCTTTCTCCTCACTCCTTCCTTTCTCCTCTCTCTTGGACACCTCGACAGGATCTGTCCAGCTGACTTTTTTCTCCCAGGTCCTCCAGATGGCAGACCTTGTTGACCCCAATAAGAGATAGCCCAAACAGACCTAACAGTTTATTTCCAGCCTGTAGGGAGGGCCACTAATAGAGCAATGGAGTGAGACACCCCCCCCCCCCCCCCCCCCCACCAACCCTCCAACCCCCTCAAGCATCCCAAACGCCCCTCCAGTCCTACAGAACACAGACAAATGATCCACAGACTCTTCCTCCCCGCACATGAGAGGAGGAAAGAGGAGAGGAGGAGAGAAAAGGAGGAGAGAGGGGAGGAGGAGAGGAGAGGGAGAGGAGGAGAGCATAGAGGAGGCTTAGATAGGATTGACAGGAGTAGAGAGGGATGGGTAGGGAGGGAGGAGTAGAGGAGAGAGGAGGAGAAAGGGGAGTAGAGAAGGATAAAGGGAGGAGAGGAGTAGAGGAGAGAAGGGAGGGGAGGAGGAGAGAGGAGTAGAAAGATAAATGTGTGTGTGTGAGATGTGGTGAAAATGTCTGGCCGTCCCATCTAGTTCTGCCTGCCAACTGACAGCAGGTCAGATTACAACCACTTTATCAGTGCAGCTCTGATCCCTGTTCAGACACAGGGTGCATTACTGTCAGCTGATCTACAGTCAGAGAGAAAGAGAGAGAGAGAGTTTGTGTGTGTGTGTGCCTGTGTGTATGTATATCTGTGTATATATATATATATGTGTGTGTGTGTGTGTGTGTGTTGCATGGGGTATATATATTTTGCATGGGGTATATATATTTGATATATATATA
>NC_055963.1:14616214-14633714 GCF_018492685.1 Alosa sapidissima
CTATTGCTGTTGGCTCTCCTCCTCCCATGTCTTTGAGCAAACTTCCCAGTTTCCCTCAACATTCCCATGATTGTATAATGTATGAGTAAGAAAAGGACAGCTCACCATTCAGCGTTGGCAAAATGCCCTTTTATTCATGTGCGGTCTATTCAAATATACCAGCCCATGCTTTAAAGTGTGCACACACCAACTTATGCGAATAAAGTGAATCCAAACAGTAGTATATGAATTGTCTGTTCAATAGTCCCAACAGACTTCAGTAAACCAACAGTTTAGCAACACTGCTTATGTAGTTATGTCAATTTACACTTTTCATTTATGTCAAAAATGATGAGCTTGACCTTTGAAAGAGAATGTGGAATACAAGCTGTCAAGACAAAGTTAGTTTATGAAAATCAAATGAATCCTCTGACGTAAAAATCCACGTGCAAAGTCTTGATGGAAATGGTTGTGTAATACACTGTTGAAGTATAGGCCCGTTGTTTCTTTTTGTAAACACTACTCTAGTGATTAGGCTCACCACATACAAATGTTTTACAGTGATGTGGTCATGAAATGCCCTCTCCAGTGATCTGCCCTCACCATATGGACCCTTTCAAGAGAGTTCCATTATCAGCATCATAGTTGGCCCCACAAAACTTCCTTTTTAACATTCCATATGTTATCTTAATGCAGAGGAAGTAGATTGGGGCCCAAATAGAACGTTCAAGCATTGTTTTTGTTTTTATTGTTGAAAGGGTCTATACAAGGTTGAGTAATGAAGTGAAAGGCCTCATACTCAACCTCTTGTTCCATATCTCCATACTATTCATCTCATCTCTTTTCATCTCCCCTCTCCTCTCCTTTCATCTTTTGCTCTTCTCTTCACCCCCTCCACCTCTCTCTCTCTCTCTCTCTGCTTTGCTCTGCTCTGTGTGTAGCTCCAGTGTGTGGCATGCTAAGCCCTTAGCCTGTGCGCTGCAGGTCAGCAGAGCTAACCCATTTAAAAGCTAAATGAACATCCCTGTTTGAGGTCAATGAATCTACTTAAAGCTCCTTCAGCCTGCAGCTACGCACCAGCCACTGTGCACTGGCCCTCAAGTTCAAACCTTTTTTCACTCAGTGTGCCTATGTGTCTGTGTGTGTGTGTGTGTGTGTGTTTGAATCTGTGCATGTGTATTTTGTGTAAATGTGAGCAATTCATCGGTTTATGTATTATTTGTTTAGAAACATCAGACTTTCATAGATCAGTGTAAAGTTCTAAACCCCACACGCCCTCATTTCTAATCAACCCCAACACCCTCTACTCCTCTGCTACTCCCCCAACCCTCCGTTTCTTTCTACACTACTCCACTACTCCTCCTCCACTACTCATCCTCCACTCTACTCCTCCACTACTCCTCCTACACTCTACTCCTCCTCCACTCTACTCCTCCTCCACTCTACTCCTCCACTACTCCTCCTCCACTCTACTCCTCCACTCTACTCCTCCTTCACTCTACTCCTCCTCCTCCACTCTACTCCTCCACTACTCCTCCTCCACTCTACTCCTCCTTCCCTCTACTCCTCCGCTACTCCCCCAACCCTCCGCTCCTTCTACACTACTCCACTACTCCTCCTACCCTCTACTCCTCCTCCACTCTACTCCTACACTCTACTCATCCTCCACTCTACTCCTCCTACACTCTACTCCTCCACTCTACTCCTACACTCTACTCATCCTCCACTCTACTCCTCCTACACTCTACTCCTCCACTACTCTACTCCTCCACTCTACTCCTCCTACACTCTACTCCTCCTACACTCTACTCCTCCACTCTACTCCTCTTACACTCTACTCCTCCACTCTACTTCTCTTACACTCTACTCCTCCACTACTCTACTCCTACACTCTACTCATCCTCCACTCTACTCCTCCACTCTACTCCTCCTACACTCTACTCCTCCATTCTACTCCTCTTACACTCTACTCCTCCTCCACTCTACTCCTCCACTACTCTACTCCTCCACTCTACTCCTCCTACACTCTACTCCTCCTACACTCTTTTCCTCCTCCACTCTACTCCTCCACTCTACTCCTCCTCCACTCTGCTCCTCCTACACTCTTCTCTAATTCTGCATACACTGATAATTAAAACAAAGAAACAAAGTAACCAGAAAACAACTACATTAGCCGTTTAAGGACAAGTTTAACAAAGTGCTCACCCAGCTTCCAGATGCTGTCCTGACACTCATTTGGTTCCTTAATCATTTCTAACGGAGTTTGGGCCCGTGTGCTTATCAGGGTGACAAGCTCACTCAACCTCCATCAGCTCCACACAAATAAAACCACATTTCAATTTCAATTAGCCCAACGTCTCCACACAGTGGTTGGGAGGGAAGGGGGGGGGGGGGCACGGAAACGCCGCTCACGGCTGCAAACTGTGCTGCTAAGACAGATCTCCTCTCGGTTAATTAGATTTCCTTAGGTGTGTGCTCAACGAGACCAATGACAGACACAGAGGGAGAAACAGATAGGGATGCCTGGAACGAGAGAGTGAGAGAGTAATTGAGCTTTATTATGACTGCAGGTTTTTCTAGCCCTATTCAGATGGAGCCAGGCGAGCAGCAGTAAAAGTGGCGATTCCCATTGATTAGGCAGAGCCAGGCGAGCAGCAGTAAAAGTGGCGATTCCCATTGATTAGGCCGAGCAGCAGTAAAAGTGGAGATTCCCATTGATTAGGCCAAGGGACCCCAAGGGAAACAGGGGCCAAGGCCTTTCCATCCGCATCTGACCACACACACACACACACACACACAAACGCTCATGCGCACGCACACACACACACTGCAGGCCGAGACAGCGAGACAGGGCATATTGATTGTATGAGAGATGGAGAGAGAGAAGAAAGGAAGGAAGGAAGGAGAGAGGGATGGAGGCAGGAGAGGAGAGCTGTTTATTTACTCCATTAATACAGAACACACAGTAACCGCTCACACTTTAGATGCACTCCACTGATATGCTGGAGGTTGTGTGCGTGCGTGCGTGTCTGTAGGTGTGTGTGTGTGTGTGTGTGTGTGTGTAGGTGTGTGTCTGTAGGTGTGTGTGTGTGTGTGTGTGTGTGTGTTGTTACTTTGTGAAAAAACTTCACAAGCATTCCTGGATGATGAGTGAGGCTGCGACTAAATACATAATTTAAACCATCAGCATACACACACACCACATACACACACCGCACTATTAGTAATGTTACATCAGCATACACACACACCGCATACACACACCATGCTATTAGTGATGTTATAGGGTAAGGCTATTTGCATCCCTGGTACTATCAGCAGTGTATGCTATTCGTACCCTGGTGCAATTAGAAGTGAATTCTATTCGTACCTCGGTGCACATAGCAATGTGTTCTATTAATACCCCGTCTGGTACAAATATCAGTGTATGCCTTTTGCACCCCTGTGCATTTACTCTGGCATATTGATCACACAATGTAATAATTAAAAAAAAAACGAGCATTGCTGTTACATCACAGGGTGTGAATAGCTCAGCTGTATAATACACACTCTGAATAAGGTATGCTGTTTGCATCAATGTATAGTTAGAAGTGGATGCTATTTGTACCCTGGTGTATATAATAATGTATGCTATTTACACCCTGGTGTGCAGTGTTGGGAACGTTACTTTAAAAAAGTAATTAGTTATAGTTACTCACTACTTGTTCCAAAAAGTAACTGAGTTAGTAACTGAACTACTCTATGATAAGAGTAACTCGTTAACAGGGAAAGTAACTATTTGCGTTACTGTTACAAAAAAAAAGTTGTTATATGTCAAAGAATTTGGATTTTTTTGAGCAGTTTTGAGCAGCCAGTTGAAATGAGTAGAACAGACAGGTGTTTGTAGGCTACATAACTTTCGATATTTAATTGATAGATAGATAGATAGATAGATAGATACATACATACATAGATAGATACATAGATAGATAGATAGATGCTTTATTGATCCCCAAGTGGAAATTCAAAGATATTGCACATCCACAGACCTATGGTTGACTTCAGCCTGTGTCATAGGTTTTTGTTGTGAGGCAGAAAGATCTAGCTTTTGCTGCTTGGAGGACTTTGCTCCGAGTCCTTCTTTGCTAGTGGATGGCGAGCTATCATCTGTGGTGGAGATATCTGTGTTTTTTGGCCACTAGCTTTAGATGCATGTGTGAGATGCTTCATTAAGTTACAGTTGCTTACAGCGGATGTCGACAAAGTCTTCGCTTCGACATAATGTACGCATTACATGCACGTTCTTGCCTTTGACTACAATGAATTTGAAGTAGTGCTTATATCTCCACCTTGGCCGTGGCCCACTGGTTAGCACTCTGGACTTGTAACCGGAGGGTTGGCGGTTCGAGCCCCGACCAGTGGGCCGCGGCTGAAGTGCCCTTGAGCAAGGCACCTAACCCCTCACTGCTCCCCGAGCGCCGCCGTTGAAACAGGCAGTTCACTGCGCCGGGATTAGTGTGTGCTTCACCTCACTGTGTGCTGTTTGTGTTTCACTAATTCACCGATTGGGTTAAATGCAGAGACCAAATTTCCCTCACGGGATCAAAAAAGTATATATACTATACTATACTACTATACTTGAAAATGGCAACTTTTCATCGTCGGATTGCTCCTGACCTCTGCTGTTTCGTTGATTCGTCGCCAATTATAATCACCTACGTTGTTATTAACCCACCTCCTCACTAGCTGTGAGCCAGGGGTGCGTTCGGATTACACAGTTTATTCAATCAATGCATAGTAATGCACCGCATTTAACGTCCAGTAACGCTAACGGCGTTGTAACGACGGGAAAAATAATTAGTTAAATTACCCCGTTACTGAAAAAAAAACGTTGTTACCTAACGCTGTTCTTTTAAACGGCGTTATTCCAAACACTGCTGGTGTGTGAACTAGCTAACTGTTGCAATTGAAACTTCCATTTGAGAACTGATTTCTTGTTCAAATTGCGCGCCTTCTCTCCAGAGACGTTGGTACAGGTGCGCACTTACTCCGAATCCCGAATCGAATCGAACCTCGATCTCCCATGTACTAATCCATGTCTGTATAAACTTATAGTTTATAGGCCTGAGCGTCATATTCACAGAATTTCTGTTAACTATCAAACTGACGGTTGTATGTGTTCGCTGAACGAAGATTATGAAAATAAAACACAACTTTTCAATCTAAAACCTAATTGGAACAGATATTAGTGCCGAAACCTTTCAGAATTATTCACTTTCTGCTGACGAAAAAACAAATGTCCACCATGTTTTTTGTGCACGTGAGCAACGTCTTTTTGCTGTTATGTCACAGGGTGTGAATACTGTAGCTCAGCTGTGTGGCCAAGGCTATTCGTACCAGGGGTGTAAATAGACACTCCGAATGTTATATCAGCATACACCATCACATACACACACTGCATAGACACACAAGTTCATGTTCGAGTTCAAGTTCAAGTAGTTTTATTGTCATGTACTTATAAAATGAATTATAAGTAAAGAAATTCTTAAGCTCAAGAGCCAGCTCAACTCAACTCAAAGAGTACATTAAAAGCAGTAATTAAGAAAGTGTATTTTGTGTGTATGTGTATGTGTATGTGTGTGTGTGTGGGGTGGTGATGAAAAGGGAAATGATGAAATGGTGTGTATGTGTGTGGGGAAGGGGTATGTTGTGTGTCTGGGTGGGGGTTCTGAGGTTTGAGGTTGATTAGCTATGGGGAAGAGAATTACAGTTCAGCATCCTGGTGGCTTGTGGAAAGAAGCTATCTCTGTATCTGCTCGTAGAAGTCCGCATACTCTTGTACCTTCTACCAGATGGTAGGAGGGTGAAGACACTGTGGCTGGGATGACTGGGGTAAGCGAGGATTCGCTTGGTCTTTCTCCTGCAGCGCTGGCTGTAAAGGTCCTGGATAGTTGGTAACTCAGTCATTGTGATGCGTTGTGCTGACCTGACCACCCTTTGCAGAGCTTTGTGATCTTAAGCGGTGCTGTTACCATACCATGCTGTAATGTTGCCGGTCAGGATGCTCTCAATGGTACAGTGGTAGAAGTTGGTCAGTATTTCACCGTCCATACCAAACTTCCTCAGCCGCCGAAAAAAGAAGAGTCGCTGTCTTGCTGACTTTGTGACCATACCTATATGGTGTGACCAGCTCAGATCCTCACTGATGTTAATTCCAAGGAATCTAGAGAGAGCAGCTGATTCTCTACTGCTGTGCCTCCAATATAGATAGGTGTGTGCTCTTCCTGCTGTCTCCTGTAGTCCACAATCAACTCCTTGGTTTTGTTGACGTTGAGCAGCAAGTTGTTGTCTTGGCACCAGAATGTCAGGGTTGCCACCTCTGCTCTGTAAGCAGACTCATCATCACTCATGATAGATCCAATTATGGTGGTGTCATCAGCAAACTTAATGATGCAGTTTGAGGTGTGAGTTGCCATACAGTCATGAGTATATAACGAGTACAGCAGGGGGCTTAACACACATCCCTGCGGTGCACCAGTGTTGAGTGTTGAGAGAGTGGAGGAGATGATGTTACCCAGCCGTACCGCCTGTGTCCTGTCAGTCAGGAAGTCAAGGATCCAACTGCACAGAGAGGAACTGATGCTCAGGTCTCTCAATTTCATGATCAGCTTGGATATTATGGTGTTAAAAGTGGAGCTGTAGTCAATGAAGAGCATCCGTACATAGGTGTTTTTCTTATCCAGGTGAGAAAGAGCAGTGTTCAAAGTGGACCTGTTTGGCCTATAGGCAAACTGGAGTGGATCTAATGTAGAAGACTGGGAGGATGTAATATGATCTTTAACTAACCGCTCAAAACACTTCATAACAACAGAGGTGAGAGCAATAGGTCGGTAATCATTAAGGCAGCTCACTGTTGATTTCTTAGGGACTGGAATGATGGTGGACCTCTTGAAACATGCAGGGATAACAGACTGATGCAGGGAGAGATTAAAGATGTCCATAAAGACCTCAGCCAGTTCAGATGCGCGAGTCTTGAACACGACCTGGGATATTGTCAGGATCCTGGAGCTTTATGTCTTTTCCCCTTCTAAATGATTTACACACATCTCTTTCAGATAACTGAAATAAGCAGCAATCTTGCTCTAACAGAGACTCTGACCTGATGTCATTTTCAAAGCGGGCATAGAAGGAGCTCCTCTGCAAGAGATGCAGACACCTCTGCTCTGACGTCTGCAATTGTCCTTATTGTTATTAATTGTCCTTAATACCGCGTTATTAGTGATGTTACATCAGCATACGCACACCCTGTTATTAGTGATGTTACATCAGCAGCATACACACACCCCATTATTAGTGATGTTACATCAGCATACACACATGGTGTTAGAGTGATGTTATATCAACTTATTACACGGCTCTTCACAATGCTAGTAGAACGCTCCATTGACTTGAATGGGATTTCCCAACGTTCTACGGTAAAATAAATTCATGTAATTACCTCTGCAAACATATAATTACCGTTGTCAATGGAAACAGGTTTTGCGCTTCTTATTCACGTCTTTCATGTCACTTCGCAAGTAGTTTGGTTACATCTTGCAATTAGGGATGTAACGATTACCGGTATAATGGTAAACCGCGATAAAAATGTTGACGATAATAATTACCGTTTTCATTTCAAACATCATGATTATCACTGTTGATTACCGCGGTGTGGAAACCGTGTGTTTAATCCTTCCCAGTTTCACCTGAGCCTGCTTTTGACATACAGTAGGCCTGGTACAATGGAACAAAACTGGTACCCTACTGATTCTGTTGTCTAATTGATGGTTTTAACTACGATTCGGACTAGGCTACACCTGATTTTAAAAGGCGGAACTTTTTCACCGCAAAACAATGCACTGTATCATGTAGCCACTCTGTGTCTTTTTATGTTCGCGTCCACATTAAATCCATTCCACTCACGTTATCAGGAGAATACAGTAGCCTAAAGTTTTATTTTGAACGCTTACTTTGTTCTCACTCATTGCATCCAAATAACAGAAATATCAAACTCCAAGTTATGGTAGGGTAAGTTAAGCTATAAGCACATAGCCAACTAGATGTACCGCATAGCGCATGAAAAAAAAACTTTGACAATCCCTATATGACCGCTTCGCTAGCGGCGGTCATAATTAAGTATGAAGAAAAAAGTGAACGGGACACTTTTTGAAACTATTTCCGCTTGTGTAAGCCTATCAGTGCTTTCTGAACATTTTGAACACACTTTTAGAAATACCGTGATAATACCGAAAACCGTGATAATTTTGGTCACTATAACCGTGAGGTTAAATTTTCATACCGTTACATCCCTACTTGCAATAGAACTTCATTCAAAAGTGAAAGCAGATGGTTGATCAGCTGTGTTCCAAAGAATGTTTGATTCAAGTTCAACATGTGTTGCAAACTATTTGTTTCTGCAAAGGCCACGGTGAAATGGTAACAAATAAATGTAAAGTGTCATATCGTGTGGAATTTATTTTTTCGTTTTGGCAAGTAGCTGTGTAATAAGCGGGATAATGTATAGAATGTCGTCATTATCAGAAAATAAGTTCCTTCAGGACAAAACAAGACCTCTCCGCTGGCGCGTCAGGGTCCTGTTCACCCTGTTGGGACTTATTTTCCGATAATGACCGGCGTTCTATACATTATCCCTTACATACACACATGTTGTTAGCAGAGGTGGAAAGTAACGAAATACATTTACTCACGTTACTGTATTGAGTAGTTTTTCTGTGTATTTTGTATTTTTTAAGTAGTTTATAAAATCGGTATTTACTTGAGTAAAAAAAAAAAAGTTAAGACTAACGAAAACAGAAAAAAAAATCGTGCCCTAAACCATAACCTAGTGATAATGATCAGCATGTAGCCTACAACAGAACATGAATCAAGCTGGCGCAATGCAGTCTTGCATCAGATTAGCCAAACCTATGAAAGTGTATTTTCCGCTATTCCAATGGGTTGTCTCAGTTCGTTTTAGCACCAATGATTGCGGAGATATTCAAGCAAACACTATGGGATTTCATGTTTTGACGTTTGTGCTCACCTTTCTTTGGAAAGAAGTTTATTAGCAGTTGTTTCCCCTCATGTTGATGTCTCTCTTTTTCCTGTTTTGGCCTTTGTTTTTAGTAACCTTACTTGGCTTTCTTGGAGAAAGACATTGCACCAGCAGCACAACAATTAGCGGTCCACTAGCGATGCTCAACTAAATAAACAAAAGATAGACTACCTTATGAATCGTGCAGGTGGACTAAACCATTTAGCTCTTTAGCAAGGGAGAGTGAGAGGGACCTTAGAACAGTGTTTCTCAAACTTTTTTTCTGGGGACCCACTTTTTAAAAATGACTGACTATCACGACCCAACTCGTGACTGTGGTAGTTAACAAACTAGACAGTTTTCACTATGTTTTGTATACAAAATCCAGTCAGTCAAACTTTACATTTAGTCTGACATTCATTTTGACATTTAAATTTTAAGTTAAAATATTCAGGTAAAATAAATATATGGTGGAAATAAGTATTGAACGCTTTTTTGTTTTTCAAATTTGTTTTTCAGTAATTAGCCTAAACTTCCAGAGAGTATATTCGAAATTTTCGAGTAGGCTACTAACCAAGCTTATATTAATTTGCACAGATAGAAAGGATAACTACTGTCTAACTACTTACAGATTCCAGCTCGTTCCTTCCCTTTCCTTGCCTTAGTGCTTTTTCTTAGCGTGTTCAATACTTTTTCCCTGTGTTATTCCACTTCATGACACATGACTCTACTTATGGAGTTGTTTGGATTTTTTATGTGTGGATTACCTGAGTTATTACTAATGCCTAGTGAAAATGTTGTGCCCTCTGTATTCCACTTTTCACGGGCCCTCTTCCTCCATTGGGGCCCTATACTTCCCACTTTCCCCCACCAGTTCGACACCCTTTAATCTGCTGAACCGTCTGCTCATTTCCAAATATAAAAAAAACTCTGCAACTCAACATTGGCCTGCCTGCCTCAGCTGCCTGTGAGGGGCTTTTCAGTTGTGCTGCAGGGTTGTGCACAATTCGAATTGCAATTCTGCTTCCTGTTTGCTACCTCAATTGAAATGAAAGAGAAATTCAAGAATTGAATTGGAATTTAAGAGCCAGTTTCAATTCAATTCTGGAATTTTGCACAAGCCTGTTGTGCTGGATTACTGTTCACTGCAAAGCGACCCAAGGATGAGTGCAACTAACTTTGAAAATCAACTACTGCTCAAACTTAAAGGAGAACTCCGGTGATTTTTCACATAGATCTCCATTTCTCAACGTCCTTATCAGGCAAGTACCTCCATGTTCTTTCAATGAGTATAAACCATGGAGTGTATAAAATACGTATAAACACATCTTACATTAAAGGACATTATCCAGATTAATGACAGCTAGCTGTGAGCTAAATGACACTAAAATGAGTGGTAGGCTAGCTTGCTATCTTAGAACTCACTAGCCTACATGTAGGCTAGTAAGTAAACTACCACCAAAATCATACATTTGAATTGTTTTTACATAATACTTACATTTCCCATGATTAAATATAAATCCTTGGTGGCCAGGTGCCGCACTTTCACGTTTTTGACCCATCCATCCACCGCATATTGATAGGCAGGGAGCAGTTGAAACACTTTTTAATTAGGTCTAAACATAATTTAGCCTACAAACCGATCGTACCACACTGAAACCTAATATTTGGTCACTATAACCTACATCTGTCCTCTGTCAAATACAAATGCATTTCCAACTTTGAAAAACGTTCAGGAATTAGGCCTATTACAGCAAAAGTGGGACGTGCGTTTCATTCCTCCCTCCTCGGGACAGTTGAAACAACATAAGGGGACGAATGAACATAGGCCTAAGACTACAATAATATAAAACGTCCCACAACTTCAAAATTTTACTACATATCATGAATGGTAGGCCTACTCCCAATAGGGGTTATTTTACATAGATTGTTGCAGGGCTAGCCTCTTCGTGCATGTCTGATAACATATGCCATCATCGTGAAGCAGTTTGTGCGGTTTTTGAAATATCATGCCCTGTGGATGATTCTGCGATGTTTATAGCTAGAACGGTAGGCTTTCCCATTTATATCATGTTTATATTGTTGGAAACAATATATTGGAAATGTCGTTTCACTAGGTTTTTACGTGGGTTAGGCCACGGCACATAAGTAGGTAGGCTATAGGCTTAACGACCCGGCCGTCAGTCTCCATGGATAACATGGGACAACTCGACCCCCTGTGGGCCCAAATGCATTTTCATCTTCCTAAAACTGTTTTTCCATGTCTCACCTCCATAAATGATTGTTTAAACACAGATATTTGTGCATTTAATTAAAATACATGGAGTTACAGCCTGGTCGGGACGATTGAAGCTTGTTTCAATCGTCCCGACACAGACATAGCCTATCACTAGGCCTAGCTTGTTTTGCTTTCCATGTAAACAAGCATGCGATATGAAAGTCTGGGATTGTGGAGAACTAAATGGTCTACTGAATAAGCATGAAGTCGAACCCTTAAATGAAAAATACTCGGCTAACAATCAAAAAATAACCTCTAATGAAGTTTACTTTTGCGCATCAAAACTCGTTTCGCCGGTAACTCCGTGATACAATGACATAGCAGGAAGATATCTGGCTGATAGAAGGATGTTAACATGCTCTATGTTTTGACCGAAGGACGTTTGTCTATCATCATTAGCCTACACTCAGGAGAAAACTGGAATGTTTCATTCGTCCCGTGTTTCAACCGCTCCAGCTCTCCTATAGGCTAGCCTACTCTTGAATGCCTTCCACTGTAACCTACGGGGAGGGGTTATGAACAAGGTAGGCTATATGTAGCCTACTGTATATATCGCGGAAAGCCAATATCTCTCTCTCACACACATTCAAATGTGCAGTGTGGGCGGCCATACTGGGCGAGATCGGTCGTAAATATGGCGGCGTTCTATTTGATAGTGACGTAGATGGCACCTATGAATAATCTGATTGAGTCCTTAGAGTTCGCATATTACGTCATTACGTCGTTGGACGTCTGTCTGGATAAGTGAAGTCGCCTGAGAACAATGGCTGCCTGACTTCGGCGAAAGGTAAGGTGAAATGTAAGATGTAGTTTGTCTGAAGAGTTTTCTTTGCCCAGCATTTGTAACTTTCTTTTAACATTCCTGTCGTGCATGTTTAAATTTAACGTTTGTGCTAAGGATGTACTGGGTTCACGAGGTGTTGTTGAATTCCCGTGTTAACATTACTAACATTAGAACTAGCTTAATGGTAAGTTAACTTTAACGTTAGCGCACTAGCAAATTTTAGCACGCCATATCAAATCTGACCAAACTATTTTTCTGATAAATGTTGGGATTCGCTCGCCATGATTGAATTAATTTGACGTTCGTGCCGTCAAATATTGGTGAATATAAGCGTTGGTCATGTTTTACTTTTTTGTAAGAGACTGGGTTAACGAAGCTAGCCTACTGTGAAGTTTCCAGGTTATTTTAACTTAAGGTAGCACGCTAGCATAACGTTAGTTTGCTCACCGTCAATCTTATATCAAAGCCAAGGAACTTTTCGGTTAAAAGTTAGCATTCGCCCCCACCATTACTAAGTTAATTTGAAGTTTGTGTTGTCAATACAGGTGAATATAACCGCTGGTCAAGTTTAACTTGCCTTTTGCACTGAAGGTTTCTTTTTTTAAATGTGTTAACATCTCCTATTTTTTATTATTTTTTAAAGGATATCAAGAAAGAAGTAGTGGACTGGATGAAGCTGGATGATGGACTCTTCTAATCAGGATTTCTGGAGCAAGGTAAGGTCCTAAATTATATGAATATCTACAATTAAAATTTGAAATTGAAAATTGAAAATGTTTTCCTGTCAAAGAATCAGGAATTACACGAGGTAAAACAATGCATTTTTGACAACAGCCAGTAAATGTAGACGTGTATTAGAATTTTTTAAACTATTAAGTGATGTATAAAACATTTGATCACTGTATTATTATTTCAAATGACCTTGTTTTGACTTAACTCTTGTTTTGTCTGTCATGGTGATGATTGTAGGTGCTGCAGGACTTCCAGCTACTGTTTGGAGAAGATATTTCCTCTCAATTTATGGAAGTGGGGAATTTTTCTGAAGCCAGAAATCATCAAAGGATCCAAGAACCTCACCAAGACACCCATGTTGGACTCTTGATTCCCAAACACCACTTTATGATACACCAAAGACCTTTAGGCAAGTCCCTCCACTCTGCGGTCATATTGCAACGCATTTTGGGCCCTTATCGGGCATCTATTTCGGGCAGAACTGCGCGTGTGCAAGGCTTCACAACACCGACCTCACTCCAGCGGCGAGATCACAACACATGATTGGTACCGTGTATTCACAACACATCACATGATTGGCTCGATGTATTCACATGTTGTCTTTTGGCCACGGAGCAGTTTAGACAATCACATAAATACGCCATTCCAGTACGTATACTTGTTTTTATATCTTGCCAGAACTTCCTGATGTTTAGACATGATTGTTACAATTTATGAATGGATTTTTTTTTTTAATAATGAACGAATGAACGACAAACCTGTCTTGCAGGTTTGAAATAAAATATGTTGAACCGTGAGTTGTTGTCTAAATCTATTGGTGTAAAATAATTTCTAAATGAGTTAATATTGTTTTGTAGTCATAGGTGTTAAATGTTATTCTGGTAAGGGTACATACCTAACAGTGTTGCATAATTTCTGCATAAGAGTAAGTTGTACTCTCTGAAATCTGTCTTTCATTATATTTTGGAGATAAATATTATCTTTAAAGTGGTACATTTTACCTTATCGGGTGCTGAAAGGACACTGAATCAGAGTTTTCATTTTATTATTTCAGTGTTGCAGAAGTTACTATTAGGGGTGTTGAAGTTACTCAAAGTAGTGTCAAATGATGCCTCTGAAAGAGTGCATTTGAACACTTGTGGTGTTAGAAATTTAACTCTGTGTGAATGTGTTAATATTTTAACTCTGGTGTCCAGTGTTGGGAGAACACTGGACACTTGGACCCATATATACACCGAAAAGGGTGTAAAATGTACTCCTATAGAGTATCATTTACACTGTCCAATTTGCTGTGCATGCCACTCACAAACATTCTCACTTTGAACTCTCTAAAGGTAATTATGTGTGTGTGTGTGTGCATGTGACAGAGAGAGAGTGTGAGAAACAGAAAGTGAGAGGAACAGAAAGCCTGTAAATTGAATGAGTCAGAGACCGATGCTTGTGTGTTCTGAAAAAGGAGTGAACATCAGTCATCAGTGTCTCTTTGGGGTGTCAACAGCCTGCTCCAACTTTAACGTGTGAACACACACACCCCTGCTCAAAAGAGCAAACACAACTGAAGGTGTGTGAGAGGGAGGAGAATGACACAGAGTGCTGCAGTGTGGCCCTCAGACCCGACACGCCTTGGGCTCATGACCCGAAGAGGAGCAAGAGTTTTTACAACAAATAAAGAAAACGTACAATCTCTCTCCCTCTCTTTCTCTCTCCCCCAACACTTTCTCCTTCTGTCTCACTCTCTCTTTCTTCCCCTCTCTCATTCTCTCTCCTCACCTCTCTCTTCCTTCCCCTCTCTCATGCTCTCTTCTCACCCCTCTCTCATTCCCTCTTCTCACCCCTCTCTCATTCCCTCTCTTCACCCCTCTCATTCTCTTTTCTCACCCCTCTCTCATTCTCTCTCATTCTCTCTTCTCACCCCTCTCTCATTCTCTCTTCCCATCTCTCTCGTTCTATCCCCCCATCTTTTCACTCTCCCCCTCTCCCGTCTTTCTCTCTCTCCATCTCTCTCTCTCTGTCCCTCTCTCCCAGTCCCACTCAATCTGCTCTCTCTCCCCTCTCTCTGTGCTTCTCCTCGTAAAACACACAAGGACTCTGCACGCTAACTGGATCAGAGCTTGTTTCAGCTGAGAGCAGTTACAGCTTTACTGTATTTTTAAAGCTCTGCATGTTGCTGTGGCCTACACCTCTCCTCTCCTCCTGATTAATTCTGTTTTCCTCTCCCTCACGTCTCTCCCACCGTCACAGCTATCTCTTTACGGCCTCGTCCGTGATGAATGGCTTTCATTTGATGCTCTCGCCCTGCCGCAGACCACCGTCCACAAATAAAAACTCCCCGCTTGCGCACAAATTGTTTCTCAAAAGAGCACTAAAGGGCTGAGGGAGGCCGAGGGAGGCCGGGCCTCACCCCAGCTCTGCAACCGGGCCGCTGGAAAGGCAAACATTTGCCGCTGTGTTGGATGGAACTGTTCCCCTGCTCAGGAAGCAGTTCCCCAGAGAAATTCCCTCAGCACTAATCTACTGTTATTGCGTTTGCCAGCGGCCACATCCAAATGAACGCAGCCAGCGCAGAGTGAGACAGAGCGAGGCCCCCACCCCTTACACACACACACACACACACACACACACACAGAGCTGTGTCAGCAGGGCTTTCCGTCTCCTCCTCTCTGTTTAAATAAATGCCTCCATTCAAAGATCCCCAGAACTCCAACCGGCTCCACACTTACATTTACATCAGCTAGAGCTGGTCCTGATAGGCTGATCCTAATACACTGGTCCTGAGATGCTGACCCTGATAGGCTGGTCAGGAGATGCTGGTCTTGATGGGCTGGTCCTGATACACTGATCCTGATAGGCTGATCCTGAGACACTGGTCCTGATAGGCTGGTCCTTAATACGCTGGTCCTGATTGGCTGGTCCTAATACTCTGGTCCTGAGACGCTAGTCATGATAGGCTGGTCCTGATAGACAGTGGCGATTCTAGGGGTGGCCGGGCCAGGCATAGTGGCACATACACATAACATGTGAACAGCAAAATATATATTAAAGCCTTAGAATACATACTAAATTATAAGACTTAGATTACATGCTAAATTATACGCCTTGGTTTACATACTCAATTATACGCCTTAGATTACATTCTAAATTATGCGTTATTAATAACCATTTATAATAGATAGATAGATAGATAGATACTTTATTGATCCCCAGGGGAAATTCAAGTATAATAACTGTATAACAATAACTGTTTATTTTTTGTAAGGAAGAATTAAGTAGCAAACTTAAGGTTTTGTAGAACTTGGTAGGCTGGTCCTGATTGACTAGTTCTGATAGCATGGTCCTGTTTGGCTGGTCCTGATAGGCGGGTTCTGATAGGCTGGTCTTGATAGGCTGGTCCTGACTGGCTGGTCTTGATAGGCTGGTCCTTAGACGCTTGTCAGGTCTGCAAGCTGAATCTATTCTGAGAGGCTGGTCTGGTCTGCAAGCTAAATCTGCTCCTGAGAGGCTGGTCTGGTCTGCAAGCTGAATCTATTCTGAGAGGCTGGTCTGGTCTGCAAGCAGGTAGGCCTTGCCTATGAGCTGAAGAAGTAGCCTGTGAGGTTCTTCAGAGTTTCATATCCAGATGACAGCGTATATAAACAGAGGGGGAGAGAAAGTCAGACGGTGTGTGACGCAGGGTAATGTGACAATGAGGTGATGTCATGTTACACTTTCTGTTTTATCCACGTGGCACAGCGGTCTCAGAGCGTCACAGAGCACAGAGGTGAGAAGATGGAGCGGAGACGCAAGAACACGAGCAGCTTGGATGACAAAACAGAGCTGGATGAGGGAAATGGCACCAAACTCAAGAGCAGTGGCTGTCATCAGAGACTGATATAGACACAATCCCTATTAGAGACTGCTATAGACACATAACCCCTATAAGAGACTACTATAGACAGATAACCCCTATAATAGACTGCTATGGACATATATCCCATATAAAAGTCTGCTTATAGATGTATTGGCTCCATAATAACCTGTTATAGATAGATAAGAAAGAGTTTATTGGAGCTTGTCCCCATATGAGATTGAACATTGTAGAGGTGTAGCCTTACCTTACATCTCAAATACCTAATTTGAAACACTCTGACTGCCCCAAACCCTACACCTCCTGCCCCAAACCCCTTACCCCTCCTCCACTCTCTTCCTGTTTAAAGGAAGTGGAATTCCAATCAGCAAAGTGCCTGAGCACATTTTATTTTTATTTATGTTTTGTTTTTACAGGAGAAGAGACAAGAGACAAACCCGTAAATGTGCAGAGCAATAAATCACCTCAAGCACCTGCCCGAAGACTGCAAGCTTTATCACCATGGACACACAACTCCATCACCTTCCACAGGGGTAGACAGACAGACAGCACACGCGAGAAAGAGAGAGAGAGAATGTCAGATAGAGAAAGAGTGAGAGACTGACAGCACAAGAGAGACAGAGAGTGAGAGAATGAAAGAGGGGAATCAGTCAATTCCCTGCGCTCTTAAAGAAATTAGTCCAAAAGTAAAGTTGGAGCTGAATTGGTTATACTGTGGACTTAAGAGAGGAGACGTAAAGTAGGAGTTTAATTGTGAGTTTTTTTTTGTAGGTTAATTTTATGCCCACTGACACATTTATTAAACACTGTCACCAGACACGAGACACCGTC
>NC_055963.1:14641214-14648714 GCF_018492685.1 Alosa sapidissima
GCACACACACGCACACACACACACACACACACACACACACACACACACACACACACACACACACACACACTTATACACACACACAAAGAACCAATTATGAAATAGAAGACAAGTGGGCTTCCGTTGCATGTACTGTATTCAGCTAATGAAGTTGTGAGCCTCCTCTCCTAGACATGAGCAAATGGAAGGGCTGGCTATTTGTCATAAATATTTGCTTAGACAGGCAGTTTATCATAATAAATATCAGCTAAGACTGACGGTTTATCATAATAAATATTAGCTTTCATACTCCTTTGGTAAATATGATAATTATGCAAAAATGTGATGATCTTCAGCAAGCAATCTATAGTCAAACACACTGTGCTCGTGCTGCCAGGGTCCCTCTCTCTCTCTCTCCTTCCCACCCTCTCTGTCTGTCTTGTCCTCCCTCCCTCCCTCCCTCCCTCCCTCCCTCTCTCTCTCTCTCTGTCACTCGCTTTCACTCAGTCAAATGTTGGGATGACAGTTTACTAATGAGAGCAGTATCGGGCATGTTATTGATCCCAGACATGTAGCAGCAGGAGCATATCAACATAAATTTGATTAAATGGAAATTTGTGATTGGTGGAAGGCATTGATTCTGCCCCCTGGATTGAAAACAAAAACATTATTTATTTATTTGCTGATTGCAAAAACATTTCCCTGACAGATAACTCCAGCGCTTGTTTTCTCAGAGCGTATCAGAGCACCTGAAGGGCGTTTAGAGCGGCTCATGTTTTTTCTCAAGCGCTTGCACCTAGGATGTGAAAACTCTGAACTCATAAATATTTCAGCCTCTGAAATGAACCGGCCACTAGCTGCTCCAGAGCTGGGGAAGCCGATGCTTTTTTTTTAAAGTCCAGCCTGACATGATATTAACCTTGGGATGAGCGAGTGGTCCCCTCGGAGCCCGTCCTCTTGGTGCATAGCCCTTCTCTCTGAGGGATTCGGCCGGAGTGATTGATGCCACTCAGCAAATAGCGATCCATAGGGGATGGGGTCCGGACGTTCGGTTTGAAGAGCACGCTGATGCTAAAATCGGAACCATATAGCTGGCGTGCGCACTAGTGCTCTCGTGGGTAGAAGATTTTTGGGAGGTGTGGAGAGGATCACAATATCCCATATTTTACTTTAAAATGACGTCACGGAAGTGTCAAGCGAGGCAGGACTGGCAGGTTGTTAGTCAGACAGAGCTGGGCACGCGAAGAGGCAGGGAATACGGCGCGCGGCGTACATTGCGCACTTGGTCCAAATGTTAAGTGTTTTTTTTCGCGTCCTCTGCCCGCGCTCAGCACCGCGAGTCTGCAAACTCAGACCTCTCAACCCTCCGCGTCTCGCGCGCGTTTCATCATCTCCTTCTATTGAGTCTTCAAAGACGGAGGAACTATCGAATTAGTGCCAAGTCTGATAATGTCAGGCGCTTTGAGGAACGTCTAGGAATTGTCCTTATTTAAGTCTGTCGGCTGGACATTGTCCTGAGCTTTTTGCGCTGGTATACCACACAACAATGACCAGAAGTGCGTGGTCATTTTTCAGGCAGAACCCACGGGAAATTTTTACGGTTCACCTCGCCGACCTGATTATGTTTCCATAGCTTTTGACTTTTCGGTGGAGTATATTCCAATGATTTCATAAACTTTAATCGAAACACGGGCTCAGGAGATAACATTTGAGAATAACTTAGACACAACCACCTGCCCATGGTCGAGGGTTGTCATCACCAACCAAGCCCATACTAAAGGATGAAATAACTGGCAAGTAATCGCGGACTCGAAACGTCCTTGTTTTGCGAGATATTTTGCAGTGTGCGCTGTAGGAGGATTGACAGCGTGCATCTGGAGTGCTACCGTCTACTTCGCTTTGAAGGATATTAAAGCCTTATAATGAATGCGTTAAGGACAGTCGGAGTAACGTCTTTAACTTAAAAGTGTTATCACAAGCAACTATCGACATTTGTGGGATCGACCATAAATGGGAGGATTCCCGAACCACTGACGCGGATTCGGTGTCAAGAAAATGTGGATAAAACGGTGTATCACTCGCAGGTAAGATTTATGTGTTTATGTACATGAAAGAACGGGAAATGACTTTGCAAAATGCATCGCGACTAATCATGTCTTATTCCGTGTGTGTTCTGATATCTGTCCATCAATACACGCCCTTTGCCAAATGCCCTCTTTTTAAATCGACGCAACGGGAAGAGTTGCATTGGTACATCTGTTCGAACGAACAACTCCTCTCCCCCAAGACATGTCTCACAGAACGGCACGGGCCGGCTGCTTCAGTATTATGTTTGGATCCGGTATTGCAGTTTTGTGAGGCGGAACACCAAATAGATTAATTTTTAGACAATCAGACATTAATACTCTTTTTTCTATAAATGAATTAGAGCAAAGTTTTCACGTGCTGCTCGCTGGGGGTCGCCAGACGCCTGTGGTTACTGTGAGACGCGCGGGATACTCGCTCCGTTACCTGCTGTACACAACGCCGACACGACCTCCGTTTGGAAATTGGTCCATTAATTGCAGGTAATTTAACGGCTGACGACACAAGATCGCAGTTTGAAGGGGATGAATTTTAAATCAGCGTCCACCTTGATATGGGGTTTTCATACAGTGACATCGTACTTAGAGCGAAAACGATCAACCAGCTCCCTATTTCTAAAACGATTAGGATGACCCCTATGGAAAAAAAATCTGCGAAACAGTTTAACCGAACTGACACTTAAGTTGACAAGGTTTAATGCCCCCTGCTAGACAGTTCTGGCCTTTCTTCAAATTCATTTCCATGTTTGAGTTTGAATCAATTTGTTTGTATTTGTTTGCATGTGATTCAAGAAATGTATTATTATTATTATTATTATCATCATCATCATCATCTTGGGTTCATGATGCCAATGCAGTATCTTGCTTAATTTGTATTGTAAATGCATGTGTCTAGAGTTGTGATTTTTGTTACAATTCTACAATTTCTTGTAATTTAAACATGTTAATTTATCTGGTAGCTTTAAATAGAGGCACCCACTGCCAGTCAGTCACTGTTGTTATATAACATGAATGCCAGACAAATTCAGTGGATCCTAATCGTGAGACCTCCGCTAAGCCCAGAATATTCGGTAGAATGTGGCCCCTCTATGAGCAGCTGATGTTTGATGGACCCTCTTGCTGCCCAACCCCTCAGAAAGCAGCTACCGTCCTGTTCTAGGAGCCAATGCCTTTAAAGCCTCCGAGACGGAGTTCATGATAACAACATTTGGCCTTTAGAGCCTCATACAGTCACTTACTGACAACAAGATCTGGCCTTTAAGGGACTGAACGGAGGAGAAGATTAGAGAAGGAGAGGAGACACGGAGTGGAGGAGAGGGGAGATGAAGTGGGTAGAGGAAGGAGGAGATGGAGAGGGCAGAGGATAGAGGGGGGAGGAAGGGAGAGGGGAGAGGAGGGTAAAGGGAAAGGAGGAGGGGAGAGAGGAGATGAGGGGAGAGGAGAGAAGGGAGGAGGGCAGGGGGAGAGAGGAGAGGAGTAGAAGGGAGAGGAGGAAAAGAGAAAAAAAAGGAGGAATCTTCACCAATTTCGTGGGTGTCCGCTGCTCTCATTACAAAGCAGCTTTGTGTGAAATGGGTGATAATACCCAGAATGCACCCTGCTGTCTGGCGCCCCTCAGGACTCGCCGTGTGCAGGGGGTGGCTGTGATGCTGCCAGTCGGCATGGCGATGAGGACGGCCACTTTCTGCAGCAGGCATATCAGGTCAGTAGGCAGGGTGCTGCCAGTCGGCATGGTGACAGGGAGGCCCAGAAAGGCAAGTGGTTCCACAGGTCGCCGTGGTGATATTTGACCCACAGCAACATCTTCTACAGGTTCCCACAGCGACAGGCGATAAGGGCAACCAAATGCCATTCCAACAGTCATTTGCGTTTTCTCCTCAAGAAGTGTATTTGTTTAACCTGTACCAAGCTGTAACACACACACACACACACACACACACACACACACACACACACACACACACACACACATTACATAAGCAGACACGGAGGGTAAGAATAGAGACAGGTACTTAGCTCACCCTTCCTGCACATGTGTATGCGTGTGTGTGTGTGTGTGTGTGTGTGTGTGTGTGTGTGTGCCTGTGAGGTTGTCTTTAAATTAGCCAGCCTTTTCATGTGTATGCGTGTGTGTGTGTGAGTAAGCTATCTCTCAGTGTGTTTGTGTGTGTGTGTTTGTGTGTGTGAGAGAGAGAGAGAGAGAGAGAGAGAAAAGAGATATAGAGTTATCTCACATTTTCTGTGTGTGTGTTTGTGTGTGTATATGTGGGTTAATCGGCCTTCTGTTTTCGTGTGTGTGTGTTTTAGCTGCTTTTAGCTGCTCTTATCGTTCTCTCACTGTGTGTGAGTGAGTGGGGAGGTTAACTGCCCCTTTTTCAGAATGTATCTGTGTTGGTGTGTGTGTGTGCTGTTCTAATGTACGTGATTAGGGTGATTAGGGGTTTCTCTTAGGAGCTGCTTAACCTCATTTGCGCTCAGAAACATTATGCTGTTGTCTCCACCAGAGGGGAGTGTGTGTGTGTGTGTGTGTGTGTGTGTGTGTGTGTGTGTGTGTGTGTGTGTGTGTGTGTGTGTCTCAGGAGCTACTCAGAAACATGGTATTGTTGTCTCCACCAAAGGGGGCAGGTCCCCAGAGAGCTCCGCCGACTCAGTACTCAAACAGAGGACACACACACACACCCCTACACACACACACACACACACACACACACACACACACACACACACACACACACACACACAGGGACGCCACTCATGTACACACACAGAGCTGGGGACTGACTTTATTGGCTTGGAGAGTCCTGATTGGTTGATGGGCTGTGAAGCATGCAGACTGATAAAACAAACATAGTGTTGAACTATAGTGCTGGTGGTTTTGATTTTGTCTATGGCTAGGCTATGGATTTTCATCTTTGGTTATGTCCAGGAAGAGGTCATTTGCACAACCTTACTGTTTCAAATTTGACCGAATTTGAAGAAAAAAAATAACAGTAGATATCCTGCTTTAGCCACAGGAAGCATTCACACTTACAGGTGTACACAGATGAAGGTCTGCATCACACAGGTGTACACAGATGAAGGTCTGCATCACACAGGTGTACACAGATGAAGGTCTGCAGCACATTTACAGGTGTACACACAGATGAAGGTCTGCATCACATTTACAGGTGCACACAGATGAAGGTCTGCATCACATTTACAGGTGCACACAGATGAAGGTTCCTGCGTCATTAGATCACATGTACCGTATGTCATGTGCTCATAAATACACACGTATGGTGCTTGTGCGTCTGATCCGCGGTGTGTGTGTGTGTGTGTGTGTGTGTGTGTGTGTGTGTGTGTGTGTGTGTGTGTGTGTGTGTGTGTGTGTGTGTGTGTGTGCATGTGTGTGTGCCTGTGTGTGCATGTGTTTATGTTTGTATTAGCATGACCCAATGTCATCACAAGGAGTGATGCTGATTGAGCTGATACTTTTTCACCTCTGTGCAGACATACACTCACACACACATTCTTGCATGCATACACACACACACACACACACACACACACACTCACACAAAGTCTCTCACACATCACACACACACACACACACACACACACACACACACACACTCAGAGGTGTCAGTGTGTGATGTAAAGGCCATGCTGTGGGCACTGAGCTCTGTGGATAATTGCACCTTAAATGAGTAAAAAGGACGCCAGCAGAGAGATGAGTCATCAGGAGACGTTTGTTTACTTGTTTATTTATTTTTGATCAGTAACAACAGGCCTGTAAATATTTCAGAGTCTTTGTGTCAAGTGTGTCTGTAGAAACAGAGCTCTGTGACTAGGGGACAGAGACAGGGAGGAGGAGAGGAGAGGAAAGGAGAGGAGGAGAAGAGAGATGATAAGAGAAGGAGAGGAGGAGAAGAGAGGATGAGGCGAGAGTAGAAGAGAGGGGAGATAAGAGAGGAGAGGAGGAGGGGAGGAGAAGAAGAGAGAGAAGAGAGAAGGGAAGACTGAGGAGAGAAGAGAGGACAGAAGAGAAGAGAGGTAGAAGGGAGAGGAGAGGAGAAGGGGAGGAGGAGAAGAGAGAGAAGAGAGGAGAAGGGAAGACAGATGAGAGAAGACAGAAGAGAAGAGAGGTAGAAGGGAGAGGAGAGGAGAAGGGGAGGAGGAGAAGGGAAGACAGATGAGAGAAGAGAGAAGACAGACGAGTAGAGAGGTAGAAGGGAGAGGAGAGAAGAGAAGAGAGGAGAAGGGAGAAGAGGAAGACAGGAGAAAAGAGAGGAGAACGGAGGGCAGAGGAGAGAGAAGAGGAGTGGAGGAGAGGAGGAGAGGAAAGAAAAGGAGGGGGAGAGCAGGAGAGGAGGGAACGAGTTGTCTGAAGGGAAGAGATGGAGATGGAGAGAGTGCACTGAAGTGGAGGGACAGAAAGGAAGTGAATGTTCTACACAAGAGAGGTGGAGGAGAAAGACCACATGTTAGATAAGGAACATGTTCTAAAGGGGAGCAATGGGTAATGAGTGTTCTAAGGGGAAGAGATAGATAAGAAACATGTTCTAAAAGAGAGAAAAGAGAGTATCTTAATCAATGAAATGGAAGTGTGTATATTTGTGGGTGTGTGTGTGCATGTGTATGTGTGTGTGAGGTTCTGTTGACATGCTGTTAATGATTGGTGTCAGATTGACTCTGTTCCTGCACATATGCCCAGTGTCTAAAGGCGCTGATGTACTACAATATTATTGCTCATTTGAGATGCTACTGTGTGTGTGTGTGCGTGTGTGTGTGTGTGTGTGTGTATGTGTGTGTGTGTGTGTGTGTTTGTAAGAGAGAGAGAGAGAGAGGCTCTGTGAGGTTCTAAAGGCCCCTGAGGACATGGCATCGACATCGTATGGTGAACCGCGCATTTCTCACTCATGCATATGCATGTATGGGAAGGTCAAGGGAAAAATGGGAGTATGGAGTCAAAACTTGGGAGGAGAAGTGATTGATTACGTATGCTGGTATATGAGTGAAAACAGTGCACTGTCTGTTTTGCAGTGAAAAATGTCCGCCTTTTAAAAGCAGGTGTAATCCAAATTGTGGTTAAAATATGTCAATAAGAGACACAAGAGAAACAACAGAATTAATATTCAGAGCTCCAGTTTTGCTTCTTGTTGAAATGTCGAAAGCAACTTCTGTCTTACTGTCATTTCACAACATCCACTACCTGCTAGAGTAGGCTATTAAATGTGTCATCATAGCCTACTTGCACAGATAATTTGAGTATGTTTGGAGCGGACTAGAACGACTGCTCTTTGTTTTCTCTCTGCTTGATGACATCTTATTATCATGTATTGCATTATTTCATGATCGCTACATTTGAATCCTTTTAATGTTGTCGGTTGAATCCATTCAACTGCGCTTGTGATTAAGCGATACGGTTCAGTTGTGGGCATATTCCATTAGAGGGTGG